>NC_090437.1:136599757-136905741 GCF_031143425.1 Pleurodeles waltl
ACACAGAAAATGCTTTTCCTATGGAACTGCAGACCTAACTATAACTACCTAGTGGCGACTGGCACTAGGTAGAACTGTGTGTATATATATATATATATATATATATATATATATATATATATTCACTGAAAAAAACAAAGGGACGTTATACTTAGGAAATAGAATTTAAAAAAACCTAAAAAAAATCACTGAAAAAAACAAAGGTTACAGGGATGTTTTAGTTAGGGTCACATTTTATCTGTATCAAACCATAGAAATATCCAGTTATAGTCACCTGAGCTAACTATAACCTGCACCCTAGTAATGCACTGCTTATGACCTAACATATTACATCACTCATGACCTGGTCAGTGACATCACTAATGACATCTCAAATGACGTCACTGATGACATAATTCAGTGAGTGCAAGTGTTTCTATGGATGTGTGAGTGGATGTATGAGTGGGAGTATCAACAATTGAGTGGTTGAGTCTGTTGCTATATGGGAGAGTGACTGGATGTCTAAGTAGTTGTATAGGTGAGCAAGTGGTGTGTGAGAGCCTGCAATGGTACATGACTGGGTATTTGAGTGCATGTATGGGCTACTGACTGGGTGTTTTAGTGAATATGTTTGTGTGTGAGTGACTGTGTTAGTTAATGTATGTTTGAGTGTGTAGATATATGTGTGGCTGTATGCATAAGTGAGTGGGTGTATCTGTTGCTGTATGAGAGAGTGAGTGGATGTGTCAGTAGCTGCACCGGTATGTGAGTGAATGTGTGAGTGACTGCATGGGTGAGTAAGTAGGTGTGTGAGTACATGTACAGGTGAGTGAGTGTGTGTGTGAGTGGTTGTATCAGTGAGTGACTGGGTGTGTATGTGACTATACCAGTGAGTGAGTGGCTGTGTCAGTGACTTTACAGTTGAGTCTGTAACTGTGTGAGTAGTTGTATGGGTGGGGGAGAGGGTGTGTCAGTGGCTTTACAGAGTGTTAGTTGGTATGTGAGTGATTGTATGGACGTATCAGTGTGTGTCTGTGAGTGGCTATATTGATCTGTAAGTGTGTTTGTGAGTAGCTGTATGAGTGTAAAATAGCTGAGTTAGTATTGTATGGGTGCATGAGTGCTTGTATCAGTGGGTGTAGGAGTGAGTGGGTATGTGAGTGCCTCTACAGGTGAGTGAGCACATGTGTGAGTGATTGTATTGGTGAGTCACTGGGTATGTAAGTGACTGTATCAGTGTGTTAGTGGCTGTGTAGTGAGTGCATGATTTACTGTATGTGTGTGTGACTAATTGTATGGGTGAGTGAGTGGGTTTGCCAGTGTGGGTCTGTTAGTGTGTATGAAAGTGTTTCTATGGGTTAATGAGTTGGTGTATGGGTGTGTGAATGGGTGTGTGAGTAGCGTAATGAGTGTGTCAAGAGCTGAGTTACTTCTATATGGGTGAGTCAGTGGTTCTGTTAGTGGCTGTGTGAGTGAGTGAGTAGGTGTGTATCAGTAGTTTTATTAATCTATGAATGAGTGTGAGTAGTTGTGTGTATGGAGGTAGAAGAGTTTGTATGGGGGTATGAGTTGGTGTGTGAGTGGTTTTGTGAATTATGTCATGAGTGATGTCATCAGTGATGTCACTGACCATGTCATGAGTGATGTCATATGTGAGGTTATAAGCAGTGCATTTCCGGGGCATAAGTTATAGTTAGCTCAGGTAACTATAACTGAAAATGTATATAGTTTGATACTTATAACATTCCTGGAACCTTTGTTTTTTTTAGTGCATACTTAGTTTTTTTTAAACTCTATTTCCTAACCATACAGTCCCTGTAACCTTTGTGTTTTTTCAGTGAATTTCTGTGTTTTTAAAGATTATTTAGTTACTATACCAATACAGGAAGCCTTGTTTTGTAGCATACTCTACCAAGTAACAGTTTTTTTCGTGGTTGTTTAAATAACTTTATAGTATATCAGAGAACAAGTACAATTACTTGTTGAAAAAGCACAGGTATTTGTTTCTTACTAACCTTTAGTGGTGTAAAGTAAATAAAAAAGCGTGATTTTCTTTAAGTAACATTTGAAAACATTTTACATATTCAATATTTTGTCTGAGGTAGGTGTGAAAATAATATTTCAAATATATATATAAGTCAGAAGAGGGTAATTGTTGGAAGAAAGAAAAATGTATCTTTTACATTGTGAGGAAAAATAGAGATAGTGATAGATAGCAATTCCAGAATCTCCTTTTTATAACTACTTGTGAATCCTGGGAAGAGTTAAAGCATTTCAAAGTCGCGTACCTGTTGCGAATCTCCATGGTGGGTACACCACTATGACGTAGTTTTAGTACCACTAAATAAAATACATATATAGACCGTTTAAACATTTCCTTTTAGAGAATAGATTTTCTAAAAAGTTCATAACTATATTGGGAAACCAGAAAAATAGGATTATTTTTTAAATTTTTGGAGGAAACTGAGGAGTCGTAATGCCGCTGGGTATCTTGCAGGCACATATTTCCAGAGTTGCGGTGGGAACCCGACTCCTCCGTTTAAAAAAAAATCAAACTAGCATGTCACACACTTCTAAAGTTTATTTTAAGTGAAGAGGTTTAGTAATAGTGATAAAAATACTGTAGGTGACAAAAATATTTATTTGGAAAGTAATTTTAATATACTTTACGGAGCCGCAACCTACACATGACGGAGTCGTGTAGGGGTCGCGCATACCAAGTGACATAGGAAAAAATAGTTCTGATTAATTGAACACCTTTTTATCATAAATACAGGAAGGCCCCACCCTTTTTCCCCATCCTTGTGGGTATGGCTGTACATGTTCACACTTTTACTACGAGACTTGCAGTTTGGATTTGGCCTAGTGTCTTTTTGGATTTTTTTTTACGGAAAAAATGGCATCTGCTCCTGAAGATCTGCATGAGGAAGAGGACAACATCTTGGTGGGAGAGGAAAAGGCACCTAAGAAAAAAAAAAAGCATTGTTTGGTATTTCTTTAGTATCCCAGAGGATGAAAAAAAGGTCAGTGCCTGGAAGGTAACCTGCAATATATGCCAAAAAGTGCTTTCAAGAGGATGTGAGAAGAAATACAGCTGCGTTACATTGAGTATTTTTAAACACCTAAGTACAATCCATTCAACTTGATTGGCGAGAGCAGAAATGAAGCGGCTGGAGATGGAACAAAGGAGGATGCCATCTTCTAGCAACGACCCAGGAACATCATCCAGCACTGCTCCAGTTTTTAATGTGCCAGCTGCCATTCCAGAATCTTCCATGGTTGAAATATTTTGCCTAGAATGCAGTGCTGCTCTCAGTGTAGGGGAGCAAGCAGTCCCTATACTTATGCAGATAATAAATGCACATTAGTGTTAATTGTTTTCCTTTTAGAACCACTTACTATTGTAAAGAAAGAAACTGTATATGTTTTATGTATGTCTGTAATACTATTGACTGATAGGTGCATGAGTGGCTTTATGGGTGAGTTAATGGGTGTTTGAGTGCCTGTATGGGTGAGTGAGTGGGTACATGACTAGCTGTATGGGTGAGTGACTGAGTTCATAGGTTGGTGTGTGAGTGAGTAACTGGATGTATGAGTTGCTGTATGGATGAGTGATAGGATGCATACTTTGCTGTCTGGGTGAGTGAGTGGGTGTATGAAAGGCTGTATGACTGAGTAAATGGGTGTGTGAGTGTCTCTATGGGTGAGTGATAGGATGCATGAGTTGCTGTATGGGTGAGTGAGTGGGTGCATAAGTGGCTGTTTGGCTGACTGAATGGGCGCATATGTGTCGCACAGGTGAGTAAATGGGTGACTGGGTGCCTGGATGGTTGAGTGAATTGGTGTATGAGGGGCTGTATAGGTAACTGAAGGGATGCATGAGTGCATGTATAGGTGAGTAGGTGTGTCAATGGTTGTATGGGTGAGTGAGTGGGTGTGAGTGCCTGTATGTGTGAGCAAATGGGTGCTTGAGTGACTGTATAGGTGAGTGCATTGCTGCATGAGTAGGTGTATGAGTGCATGAATGAATGCATTTCTGGCTATATGGGTAGGTGACTGGGTGCATAAGTGGTTGTGTGAGTGAGTGAGTGGGTGTATTAGTGACTGTATGGATGACTGATGAGATATATGACTGGCTGTATGGGTGAGTGACTGGGTGCATAAGTGGCTGTATGGATGAGTGAATGGGTCCATGAGTGGCTGTAA
The DNA here is from genome assembly GCF_031143425.1 of Pleurodeles waltl. Taxonomy (NCBI): domain Eukaryota; kingdom Metazoa; phylum Chordata; class Amphibia; order Caudata; family Salamandridae; genus Pleurodeles; species Pleurodeles waltl. The sequence continues at coordinate 136,603,943 of NC_090437.1, forward strand.
GGATGGGTGAATGGATGTACCAAAGGCTGTGTGGGTGAGTGAATGGCTGCATTAGTGTCTAAATGGGTGAATGACTCAATGCATAATTGGTTGAAGGGGTAAGTGAGTGAGTGCATGAGTGGCTGTATGCATGAGTAAATGCGTGTTTAGATGACTGTATCCGTAAGTGATAGGATGCATGAATGACCATATGGGTGAGTGAGTGGGTGCACGAGTGACTGTGTGGGTGAGTAAACTTTTGTATGGGTAGGCATACAGGTCAATGAATAGATGCATGAGTGTCTGTATGGGTGAGTGACTGGGTGCATAAGTAGTTGTGTGGTTGAGTGAGTAGGTGCATCAGTGGCAGTGATAGAGTGCATGAGTGCTTGTATGGGTAAGTGAATGTGGATATGAGAGTCTGTACGGGTGACTGAATGGATGCATGAGTGCCTCCATGGGTGAATGACTGGGTGCATAATTGGTTGTATGGGTCAGTGAGTGGGTGCGTGAGTGCCTGTATGCTTGAGTGTATGGGTGCATGCGTGACTGTATTGGTGAGTGATAGGATGCATGAGTGGCTGTATGGGTCAGTGGGTTCATGAGTGACTGGGCAAGTGAATTGGTGCCTGAGTAGGTGCATGGGTGAGTGAATGGTAGCATGAATGACTGTAAGGGTGAGTGACTCGGTGCATAAGTGACTGTATGGATGAGTGAATGGGTCCATGAGTGCTTGTATGGGTGACTGAAAGGGTGTATGAAAGGTTGTATGGGCGAATGACTGGGTACATAATTGGTTGTATGGCTCACTAAGTGGGTGCATTAGTACCTGTAAGCTTGAGTGAATGGGTGCATGAGTGACTGTATTGGTGAGTGATAGGATGCATGAGTGACTGTAAGGGTGAGTGAGTGGGTGCATGAGTGACTGTGTGGGTGAGAAAATTGGTGTCTGAGCAGGAATACTGGTCAGTGACTGGAAACACAAGTGTCTGTATGGGTGAGTGACTGGGTGCATAGGTGGTTGTGTGGGTGAGCCAGTGGATGTATTAGTGTCTGTATGGATGGCTGATAGGGTGCATGACTGGCTGTATGGGTGAGTGAATGGGAGTATGAGAGACTGTATGGGTGATTCAATTGATGCATGGGTGCCTTTGGGTGAATGACTGGGTGCATAATTGGTTGTATGGGTCAGTGGGAGGCTGCATGAATACCTCAATGCTTAACTGAATGGGTGCATGAGTGACTGTATTGGTTAGTGATAGGATGCATGAGAGAGTGTATGGGTGAGAGAGTTGGTTCATAAGTCACTGTGTGAGCAAGTGACTTGGTGCCTGAGTAGGTGTATGGGTGAGTGAATGGATGCATAAGTGACTGTAAGGGTGAGTGACTGCATGCATAAGTGGTTGTGTAGGTGAGTGAGTGGGTGTATTAGTGGCCGTATGGATGACTGTTAGGGTGCAAGGCTGGCTGTATGGGTGAGTGACTGGGTGCATAAGGGGCTGTAGGGGTGAGTGAATCGGTGTACCAGGGGCTGTATAGGTAAGTGAATGGATGCATTAGTGGCTGAATAGGTGAGTGACTGGGTGTATAATTGATTGAATGAGTAAGTGACTGAATGCATGAGTGGCAGTATGCATGAGTAAATGGGTACTTGAATGAATGAATGGGTAAGTGATAGGATGCATGAGTGACTGCTTGGGTGATTGAGTTGGTGCATGGGTTACTGTGTGGGTGAGTAAATTAGTGTCTGATTAGGCATACAGGTCAGTGAATGGATGCACGCATGTCTGTATGGGTGAGTGAGTGGGTGCATGAGAGGATGTGTGGGTGAGTGAGTGGGTGCATGAGTGGCTGTACGGATGACTGATAGGGTGCATGAGTGCTTGTATGGGTGAGTGAATGGATGTATGAGGGGCTATATGGGCGATTGAATGGATGCATGAGTACCTGTGTGGGTGAATGATTTGGTACATAATTGGTTGTATGAGTAAGTGAGTGGGTGCATGAGTACCTGTATGCTTGAGTGAATGGGTGCATGAGTGACTGTAAGGGTGAGTGACTGGGTGCATAAGTGGTTGTGTGGGTACGTGAGTGGATGTATTAGTGGCTGTATGGATAACTGATAGGGTGCATAACTGACTGGGTGAGTGACTGGGTGCATAAGTGGTTGTGTGGGTACGTGAGTGGATGTATTAGTGGCTGTATGGATAACTGATAGGGTGCATGACTGACTGGGTGAGTGACTGGGTGCATAGGTGGCTGTATGGATGAGTGAATGGGTCCATGAGTGGCTGTATGGGTGAGTGAATGGGTGTACCAGGGGCTGTATAGGTGAGGGAATGGATGCATTAGTGTCTGAATGGATGAGTGACTGGGGGCATAATTGATGAGTAAGAAGTGAGTGAGTGCGTGAGTGGCTGTGTGCATGAGTAAATGGGTGCTTGCATGACTGTATGGGTAAGTGATAGGATGCGTGAGTGACTGTATGAGTGAGTGAATGGGTGCATGAGTTACTGTGTGTGTGTGTGAGTAAATTGGTGTCTGAGTAGGCATACATGTCAGTGAATGGATGCACAAGTGTCTGTATGGGTGATTGACTCTGTGCATGAGTGGTTATGTGGGTGAGTAAGTGGTTGCATGAGTGGCTGTATGGATGACTGATAGGCTGCATGAGTGCTTGTATTGGTGAATGAATTGGTGTAGAAGAGGCTCTATGTGTGATTGAATGGATGCATGAGTGCCTGTGTGGGTGAATGACTGGGTGCTTAATTGGTTGTATGGGTCAGTGAGTGGGTGCATGAGTGCCTCCATGCTTGAGTGAATGAGTCATGAGTGACTGTATTGGCAACTGATAAGGTGCATGAGTGACCGTACGGGTGAGTGACTGGGTGCATTAGTGGTTGTGTGGGTGAGTGAGTGTATGAGTAGCTGTATGGATGACTGATAGGGAGGATGAGTGGCTGCATAGGTGAGTGAATGGGTGTTTGAGGGGCTGCATTGGTAACTGAATGGATGCATGAATGCCTGGGATGGTGAGTGACTGGGTGCATAATTGGTTGTATGGGTGAGTGAGTGGGTGGGTGAGTAGCTGTATGTGTGTGTGAATAGGTGAATGAGTGACTTTATGGGTGAGTGATAGGATGCATGAGTGGCTGTATGGGTGAGTGAGCGGGTAGATGAGTGACTGTATGGGTGAGTGAATAAATGGATGCATGTATGGTTGTATGGGTCAGTGACTGGGTGCATAAGTGTCTGTGTGGATGAGTGAATGGGTCCATGAGTGGCTGTGTGGGTGGGTGAATGTGTGTGCCAGGGGCTGCATGGGTGAGTGAATGGATGCATCAGTGTCTGAATAGGTGAGTGACTGGGTGTATAATTGATTGAATGAGTAAGTGAGTGCGAGTGGATGTATGCGTGAGTAAATGGATGCTTGAATGACTGCATTGGTAAGTGATATGATGCATGAGTGACTGTATGGGTGAGTGAGTTGGTCCATGTGTGACTGTGTGGGTGAGTAAATTGGTGTCTGAGTAGGCATACAGGTCAGTGAATGGATGCACGCATGCTTGTATGGGTGAGTGAATGGATGTATGAGGGGCTGTATGGGCGATTGAATGGATGCATGAGTGCCTGTGTGGGTGAATGATTGGGTGTATAATTGGTTGCATGAGTAAGTTAGCGGATGCATGAGTACATGTATGCTTGAGTGAATGGGTGCATGAGTGACTGTAAGGGTGAGTGACTGGTGAATAATTTGTGTGTTTGGATGTATTAGTGGCTGTGTGGATGACTGATGGGGTGCATGACTGACTCTATGGGTGAGTGACTGGGTGCATAAGTGGCTGTTTGGATGAGTTAATTGGTCCATGATTGGCTGTACAGGTGAGTGAATGGGTGTTCCAGGGGCTGTATGGGTGAGTGAAGGGGTGCATTAGTGTCTGAATGGATGAGTGACTGGGTGCATAATTAATTTAATGAGTAAGTGAGTGAGTGCATGAGTGGCTGTATGCATAAGTAAATGGGTGCTTGAATGACTGTATGGGTAAGTGATAGGATGCATGAATGGCTGTGTGTGTGAGTAAATTGGTGTCCGAGTAGGCATACAGGTCAGTGAATGGATGCACAAGTGTCTGTATGGATGATTGACTGTGTGCATGAGAGGATATGTGGGTAAGTGGGTGCATGACTGGCTGTATGGATGACTGATAGGGAGCATGAGTGCTTGTATAGGTGAATGAATGGGTGAATAATTGGTTGTATGGGTCATTGAGTGGGGGCTTGAGTGCCTTCATGCTTGAGTGAATGAGTCATGTGTGACTGTATTGGCGAGTGATAAGATGCATGAGTGAATGTACGGGTGAGTGACTGGGTGCATAAGTGGTTGTGTGGGTGAGTGAGTGGGTGTATGAGTCGCTGTATGGATGACAGATAGGGAGGACTACATAGGTGAGTGAACAGGTGTATGAGGGGCTGCATGGGTAACTGAATGGATGCATGAATACCTGGGAGGGTGAGTGACTGGGTGCATAATTGGTTGAATGGGTGAGTGGGTGGGTGGGTGAGAAGCTGTATGTGTGTGTGAATTGGTCCATGAGTGACTTTATGGGTGAGTGATAGGATGCATGAGTGGCTGTATGGGTGAGTGGGTACATGAGTGACGATATGGGTGAGTGAATAAATGGATGCATGTCTGGCTGTATGGGTCAGTTACTGGGTGCATAAGTGGTTGTGTGGGTGAGTGAGTGGGTGTATTAGTGGCTGTGTGGATGTCTGATAGGGTGCTTGACTGGCTGTATGGGCGAGTGACTGGGTGCATAAGTGGCTGTATGAATGAGTGAATGGGTCCATGAGGGGCTGTCTGGGTGGGTGAATGGGTGTACCAGGGGATGTATGGGTGAGTGAATGAATGCAATGGTGTCTGTATGGGTGAGTGACTGGGTGTATAATTGATTGAATGAATGAGTGAGTGTGTGAGTGGCTGTATGCATGGGCGTTTGAATGACCGATTGAGTAAGTGATAGGATGCATGAGGGCCTGCTTGGGTGAGTGAGTTGGTGCATAATTGACTGTGTGGGTGAGTAAGTTAGTGTCTGAGTAGGCTTACAGGTCAGTGAATGGATGCACGTGTGTCTGTATGGGTGAGTGACTGGGTGCATGAAAGGATGTCTGGGTGAGTGAGTGGGTGCATGAGTAGCTCTATGGATGACTGATAGGGTGCATAAGTGCTTGCATGAGTGAGTGAATGGGTGTGTGAGAGGCTGTATTTGCGATTTAATTGATGCATGAGTGCCTGTACGGGTAAATGAGTGGATGCATAATTGGTTGTATGAGAATGTGAGTGGGTGCATGAGTGCCTGTATGCTTGAGTGAATGGGTGCATGAGTGACTGGGTGAATAAGTGGTTGTGTGGGTGAGTGAATAAATGTATTAGTGGCTGTATTGATGACTCATAGGGTGCATGACTGACTGTATGGGTGAGTGACTGGGTGCATTAGGTGCTGTACAGGTGAGTGAATGGGTGTACCAGGGGCTGTATTGGTGAGTGAATCGATGAATTCATGTCTGAATGGATGACTGACTGGGTGCATAATTGATTGAATGAGTAAGTGATTGAGTGCATGAGTGGCTGTATGGATGAGTAAATGGGTGCTTGAATGACTATCGATAAGTGATAGAATGCATGAGTGACTGTATGGGTGAGTAAGTGAATGCATGAGTGGTTGTGTGGGTGAGTAAATTGATGTCTGAATAGCCATACAGGTCAGTGAATGGATGCACAAGTGTCTGTATGGGTGAGTGACTGGGTACATGAGTGGTTGTGTGGGTGAGTGAGTCAGTGCATGACTGGCAGTATGGATGACTGATAGGGTACATGAGTGCTTGTATAGGTGAGTGACTGGGTGCATAATTAGTTGTATGGGTCATTGAGTGTGTGCATGATTGCCTGCATGCTTGAGTGAATGAGTGCATGAGTGACTGTATTGGTGTAGGGGGCTGGCCTGGCTTGTAGTGGGTACCACAGGTACTTACACCTTAAATGATGTCCAGTTATCCCTTATTAGTGAAATTTAGTCAGATTCTGGAATCCAGGCTGTCTAGAGGTAGCTGTAGGCAGAGCAGCCAAGGCTGAACTAGGAGACATGCAAAGCTCTTGCAATACCATTGTAGTCACACAGTACTCACACACAAGAAAGACAATACTCATTGTTACCAAAAATAAAGGTTTTATTTTTTTAGTGACAAAAGGCAAAAATATCTTAGATTCTATACTCCCTTAGGAGGTAAGTATTATACATAAAATAAACACTAGTAACCAAAATCAGGTAAGTAAACAGTCATAAAACAGTGCAAATAGTGCAAATCACCATAGGTTACAATGGGCCTAGGGGGAACACAAACCATATACTAAAACAGTAGAATGCAAATGTTGGTTTCCCACCTAGGCAAGAGTAGTGTGTAGAGGGGCACTGGGAGTGTAAGAAAACACCAAAAGTAAGTAAAGTACCCCACCCCAGAGCCCAGGAAAGCAGGAGTAAAATACAGCACGTTTCCTCAGAGCACACTAAAAGTCTTGATAAACAATAATGCAAAAACCAAGCAAGACTGCAAGACACTAACAATGGTTTCCTGGACCTGAAGACCTGCGGAGAGAGGGGACCAAGTCCAAGACCAGCTGAAGAGTCCAGGAGTAACAGAAGCCCCTTCTAACCCGGATGAAGGTGCAAAAGTGGATTCGCTGGTTAGAAGAAAAAGTCAGAAATGCACCAAAGAAGACAGCTGCGGGTTCCTGCTTGGTGCAAGAGATGTCCCACGTCGATGTATGCAGGCTGGTTTTCATCGTTGGATTCCGCCAGCAAGCCTTGGCTCACACAAAACATACATTTGGTGGGAAAAGGCGCTACCTGGACCCAGGAGGGACCTGGGGGTCTCAACTCAGACTGAGGAGACAGAGAGGGCTCTCAGCCCTTCAGAGAGCCCTCAGAAGAACAGGTAGCACCCACAGGAGTCCCACGACATGGGGACAAAATATTTGCAAATCACAGTCATTGAAGCACTACACAAAGGGATCCTATGCCGCCGGAGAACAACTCAGGGAGCTAAGCTGCGCAGGATAGAGTGCTGGGGACCTGGGCTATGCTGTGCATGAAGGATTCCTTGGAGAAGCGCACAGAAGCTCTAGGAGCTGCAATACACATGGTGCACAGGGGTACTGTCTTGCTCAGAGAGACAAGCTCTTACCTCAACCAAATTTGGATAGTCGGACCTTTGGACAGTCTGGGTCACTTCCGTCTACCACCTGTATTTCAGGATCCACTCTCGTCTTTAGGAGAGGGAACCCAGAGTACTGGTCGTCGCTGCAGAGAGGTGCCTGCTGAAGCAGGGAAGTGACTCTGTCACTCCACGGGAGATCCCTTTGGTCCTTCTGGTGCAGTATGAAGATAAGCAGTCCTCTGAGCATGCACGACCTGGAAACTGTTGCAGTTGCTGGCAGGAGCTGAAGCTACAGAGTTGCAGTAGCCTTCTTGGATACTTTGTTGCAGTTGTAGAGTTCCTGGAGCAGTTCTGCGGTTGATCTGATGGTAGAAGGTGAAGCAGAGGTTGCAGAGGATTCCTGCTGGAGTCTTGCAATCCGAATCTAAGAATACACAAAGAGTAGAGACCCCAAATAGCCCTGAGAGGGGGATTGGTCACCTAACCAGGTAAGCACCTATCTGGAGGGGTCTCTGATGTCACCTGCTGGCACTGGCCACTCAGATGCTCACAGAGTTCCCTGACTATCCTGAAAACAAGATGGCAGAACCCTGGGACACTCTGGAGAAGCTCTGGACATTACCCCTGGGGTGGTGATGGATAGGGGAATGGTCACCCCCCTTTCCTTTGTCCAGTTTCGCACCAGAGCAGAGACTAGGGGGTCCTTGAACCGGTGTAGACTGTATTATGCAAGGAGGGAACCAAATGTGTGCCCTTCAAAGCATTTCCAGAGGCTCTGGGAAGATACTCTGCCTATGCCTGTAACACCTACATCCAAAGGGAGAGGGTGTAACATCCCTCTCCTAAAGGAAATGCATAGTTATGGGTTCCTGGGATTGAGCTGCTCAAACCCCAGGAGGGCAGAAGCCTGTCTATGAGGTGGCAGCAGATGGGGCTGCAGTAGAAACCTCAGAGAGCGGGTTTACAGTACTGGGGCCCATGGTGGAGCCTCCAGGAATCAATGAAATGGCCCCCCAATACCATAATCGGATTGGGGGTACAATTTCCACTTCCTAGACACCACACATGGCCATATTCGGAGTTACCATTGTGAAGCTACATATATGTATTGACCTATATGTAGTGCACACTTATTATGGCATCCCCGCACTCACGAAGTCTGGGAAAATGGGCCTGGATGAAGTGGGGACACTTCTGCTAGTGCAGGGGTGCCCTCACACACAGGTACTATGCACCTAGCCTTTAGGGTCTGAAGGTTGGACACATAGGTGACTTATAAGTGACCTGATGCAGTGAAAATAGCTGTGAAATAGTGCTTACACTATTTCACTCAGTGTGCAATGGCAGTCCTGAAGAAGTGTTTGTATAAGCTTCTAATGGGTGGAAAAAGAAATGATGCAGCCGATAAGGATCTCCTGGAACCTCAATGCCCTGGGTACCTAGGTACCATATACTAGGGACTTATAAGGGGGGTCCAGTATGCTAATTTGGAATGAAATACTGGGTTACCAATATGTAAGTACAAATTTGGAATCAGATAGAGCATAAGCACTGGAGTTCTGGTTAGCAGGACTCCAGTGACACAGTTAAGCATACTGGCAAAACAGAAAAACATAGTGACATGTAGGCCACAAACTATGAGCACCGGGGTCCTGACTAGCAGGACCCCAATGAGACAGTAAAAACACACTGACAAACACTGACAAACAGGCAAAAATGGTGGTAACAATGCTAGAAAGAGGCTACTTTCTCACAATTGGTGATAGGATGCGTGAGTGACTGCAAGGGTGAGTGACTGGGTGCATACGTGGTTGTGTGGGTGAGTGAGTGGGTGTATGAGTAGGGGTATGGATAACTGATAGGGAGGATGAGTGGCTACATAGGTGAGTGAATGGGTGTATGAGGGGCTGCATGGGAAACTGAATGGATGCATGAATGCCTGGGTGGGTGACTGACTGGGTGCGTAATTGGTTGTAAGGGTGAGTGAGTGGGCGGGTGAGTAGCTGTATGTGTGTGTGAATGGGTGCATGAGTGACTTTATTGGTGAGTTTTAGGATGCATGAGACGCTGCATGGGTAAGTGAGTTGATTAATGAGTGACTGAATGGGCAAGTGAATTGGTGCCTGAGTAGGTGTATGGATGAGTGAATGGATGCATGTATGACTGTCTGGGTGAGTGGGTGGGTGCATAAGTGGTTGTGTTGGAGAGTGAATGGATGTATGAGTAGCTGTATGGATGACTGATAGGGTGCATGAGTGGCTGTATAGGTGAGTAAATGGGTGCATGAGAGGCCGTATGAGTGATTGAATGGATGTATGAGTGCCTGTATGGGTGGATGACTGGGTGCGTAATTGGTTGAATGGGTGAGTGAGTAGTTGTATGCGTGAGTCAATGGGTGCAAGAGTGAGTGTATGGGTGAGTGATAGGATGCATGTGTGGCTGTATGAGTAACTGGGTTGGTGAATGAGCGACTGCGTGGGTGAGTGAACCGGTGCCTGAGTAGTTGTATGGGTTAGTGAATGAATGCAAGAGTGGCTGTTTGGCTGAGAGAATGAGTGCAAAATTGGTTATATGGGTGAGTGAATGGGTGACTGAGTTCCTGTATGGTTTAGTGAATGGGTGTATGAGAGGCTGTTTTAGTGACTAAATGGATGCATGAGTGCCAATTGGTGCATAAGTTGGTGTGTGGGTGAGTGACTGGGTGAATGAGATAAGTGATAGGATACATAAGTTGCTGTATGGGTGAGAGTGACTATGGGTTAATGAGTGGCTCAATGGGTGAGTGTCTAGGTGGTTGAGAGTCCTTATGGGTGAGTGATAAGGTGAATGATTGGCTGTATGGATGAGTGAATGGGTGCATAAGTGAGTGCATGGGTGAGAGATTAAGTGTACCTGTGACTATGTGGGTAAGTGATTGGCTGCATGACTGGGTGTATGGGTAAGAGAATGGGTGCATGAGTGGGTATATAGGTGAGTGATAGGGTGCATCAGTGGCCATATGCACACATGACTGGGTGTAGGAGTGCCTGCTTTGGTGAGTCAGTGGGTCTACTAGTGATTTTATAGGTAACTTAGAGGTTGTAGTAGGTGCTGTATGCATAGGGAAATGGGTGCATGAGTGGATATATGTGTGAATAAGTAAGTGTATAAGTGGTCTATGTGTGAGTGGGTGTAGCAGTGATGTATGGATGACCTAATGACCATATGAGTGATAGTATGTCTGTCAGAATGAATGAGTGAATGAGTAAATGTAGGTCATATATGTATAGTTATATGAGTACTTACTAGCCACAAGTATATGAGTGTCAAATACGGTATAGGTTAGTAACCAGAAAATACATTGGAGGCAGCAGATAAAGAATACTGTCCAAGGATAAACACTGTTACATAACTGTCTAAAACCAATATTTTTTTCTGCCACTTCTACCAACTTCAAAGTTTTGATGAGATGTGTCTCTAAATACTGTTAACACAAAATAATATACATATGTTAGTATCATTATTATAAGACATATAAAACAAAGAATTATACCTTAAATACGTTATAGCAGTATGTCACAATTTAATAAAACATTTCATTTTCCCTTTTTCCTGTACTCCATCTTTATACTAGTACCTATAAACAGAGTACTGTATGATCATCATTGAACGGTTGGGGGAAAATAATAATTTAGATTGAAGAAAAAAACTAATATCTCTACAGTATGTCACTACAAGTAAATGATATTCTGAATTGCACTCACTACAATTTTTAATATATCTAATGAAGCCACACTTACTAGAGTAACCAAAAGACTATATTGTAAAAACTTTTTGGTTATTATTATACCTGGTACAAAACTACAAATAAGTGTAATTCACACTTGAATCTTCCACATCGTTTTGTAGACATCACCCCTGGTAGGCCGAATGACGTCTTAAACAGTGATGATCCATGTAGAGGGAAGAGCATATATATTTTTTCTTCATTAAATCCTATGAAGATATTTCATCCACACTTTATTTTTGGATATCCTTTTCTTGACATCACAATTGATAGGCCAAATGATGTCTTAAACAGTGGTGATCCACGTAGACAGAACATTGTATACTCATTTTCTTCCAAAAATCCTATTAAGATATTCCAGCTACTCTTCATTTTTGGATATCCTTTTGTGAACATCACCCCTGAGAGTGAATGATGTATTAAACGGTGATGATCCATGTGTACAGAACATTGTATATTTGTTTTTACCAGAAAACATTGAACACAGTTCATCCACACTTCATTTTGTGACGTGTTTTCCAAGTCATGACCCTTATAGGCTGAATGATATATTAAGCAGTAAAGATCAACATAGACAGAAGACTGCATCTCATATTGTTTTCCACAAATCCTTCTTAGAACTTTGGCTGAAGAAACAATAGGTAAGAATTAGGAAGTTTGAAAGGTATTTTTTATTTAAATTGCAGACTGTAGTCATTGCACTCCATCCATCCACCTTGAGTCTTTAACTGTATCGTATAATGTCCAGATGTAAAATTAAGGCCTTTATGGAAGATGATAGACAAAGTACAGTATGTTCTCCCAGAAATAGATATTTGTCTCACTTGTCCAATTTTACAGTATGTTCTCCCAGAAATAGATATTTGTCTCACTTGTCCAATTTAGGCCCATCCGCTCTACATCATTGAAACATTGCTATAATGTATTTACCACTTCTCTGTATAAGCAATGTGGACAACACATTTGATTTTCAAGTTGGACAGGTCCTGTTTTGGTCACTCTTTTTTATTAGTTTATCAAAAGACAAATTTTTGCAATCTGGCAGAGTTAAGTAGATAAATCACTCAGATTGGATTTTTGATGGGTAGATGAGAAAGAGCAATCTTCACACCTGTGGTAACATGTATAACTCAGTCCAAATGTATAATGAATATTTACATATTTTTCTTCTAAAAATTCCAAAGATCACCATAATAAATTTATGTGCATCTCGTTGAGCGTTTAGAGTAAACACTACAGATCCACTATATTTGTCTACTAGTTCTCTAATTCCTGCACCAGATTGTGTTAAACTTCTTCCATGAAATAAGTGTTGAAGACAATTAACTAGTGCTGTGTCCAGTGTGTTTCATACTTTTTCCAGGATTGCATTTACAACACCTGGTAGATGGAAGAGAACATTCAGAACAACATTAGCATAGCAGTTTATACCATTAGTGTTGTGTAAATGGTAACCTACCATATCTCCATCATTTTCTAGTTTTGTTATTTTCACACTTACTTCTTTAGCTTTGCTTTCTGCCTTTTCTATAATTTTCTTTGATTGTTTTGTTAGTTTCAGCTTAGGAAATGATATGTGTTTCTCATAAACAGGATATTGTCCTAAATGAGTAGCATATTTATTTCCCAGTCTGTTGTACTCTCTCACACAATTTGCTTCTGCTCTAAGCTTCTTCTTATCAAAATCAACCAGAAATAAACCAGATAGGTTTGATCTCGTTACAATGCTACATATGACATTCCATCTTCAAAAAACGTACTTCCAATATTAATAAATGCAGCATCAACACCTAAACCTTGAGAATTGTGGATAGTTATGGCATACGCAAGACAGAATGGAAACTGTTTTTGGCGCATTTCACAAGCAAAAACTGTACAACACTTTGTCCAATTTGCTTAATGCTGTCAATTTGATAAAACTTTATAGCTAAGAATTTAACCTCGACACAGTTAGGAAAATTAACAAAATCCACAACTTTACCCATGACACCATTTACCAATCCTTCTTCAACATTTTAATTATGTCTTAAAGTTACTCTACAGTTTTTACAGACATGTAAACACTTCTCTAGTCCAGCAGTCCTGGATACAGATTTCTCTAAAGAGTTTAATTTAGCTTGTAACTTTTCACTGAGTAGTACAGTTGCTCCTTGGTTTTCCACTTTGTCAATAGTTCCAAAATGTCTTCATTCTCCAGTTTTAGTAACACTTCATTAAATTTAGCACACTCTTGAAGTGTAGGCATCAAAGAAAATATGGCTTTCCCCTCTTTACAAGCTCAAGTTCATTTAAAGTGCATAATTAATCAAAACCAGTACACCATACAGAGTAAAAGGATTTAAAACATGTAAATACAGTCTTTACTGTAAAAGGATTTAAAACGCATAAATACATTCTTTACTATAAAATCATTATAGGATTTATGTACTACATAAAAAAATGCAAGTGTAGCAAAAGCATATATTGCAACAAAGACATTCCCCTAGTACCATTCAACTAATGATTGACAAGGGTACCTAGTTTTAAAGTGCACCAGTATTTAAAATGCAATCCTTATATATTTTATTTTCCAGGGATTAACCCCCCTAATTTTTTATAGAGTGCAGCCCTATCACCCCACAAAAATAACAAAGTGCAAGGTGAAATATTGACCTAAAAAGGGTTTGTACTCAATAGATGCCAGCAGCCGTACCAACCCAACTAAAGTATTCAAAGTAAAAAAAAGCAGAATCATTTCAAAACCACTTTTGAGAAACATTTATCAAACCCTAGAAACCTTGCTCGCTGCCCTATTTGAGTTCATCTTGCTTTGTACATTCCGTTTTTTTGATGCCAAGCGTAAGAATATTATTAATCTAGAGTTCAAACTAATATATGATGATTTAAAACTGGCAATCACCAATTTCCTACATGATCGTATAGCTTTCTGATTAAAGGCAGCCTTCAACAGACTTCTTCGTTCATTTAACAACCCTCTACAGAGACAAACCAAATGGATAACATCTTCTACCCTACATCCACACATACTACGTGGAGAGTTTAAACGAGACCGTTCCCAGGGAACTGTATTGACTCGACCTGGGAGGTGGCCAAAACGATATCTAATAAATAGGTCCTTATCTTTTTTTGATCACCCAGACTCTAGGTATAACTACGGTTTTATACTGATTTATTATCACCCATGAGTGAGATCTATCTGCAAGGAGACCCTTATCTATAATTAAGGATTTGCTCTTCACTGTACGGTTTATGACATTTCTGAAGCCATCATAAGGGAGACTTTTATCCCACAATGTCTGAACTCCCAAATCATCCAAAGCCTGATCCAGATACTACGGGATGGGGCTGAGGGATTCCAACTCATCTCCTTTCAAAGTGCCTGACAAAGTTGGTTCCCTATTGTTTGCTGGGTTTTTTCCAAATCTTGAAATAACTTCCCTTTCTTGCTATGGTTTGGTTCAAATATCCAAACTCTAATCTAATCTGAGCCTGAGACGAGATACCAGGAAGATGGAACAGGTATCTAAACACTTTTCCAATTATCCCATTCAAAATACACATGGCTTCAGTTCCGTAGCTAATACTTGACATTAATTTTGCAACAATTACTGTAACTGAGGCTGATAGCTAGGGCCATCTAGCGATCTTTGCAAAGTATGGAAAGCGAGCATCAGCGAACTTCCTTTCCACTATAAATCCAGCTTTTGAGGTAGAAAGGATCCCTTTCTATCAAATAATATGTCCAGGTGTCTATAATACTGAACATGTTCTGATTCTTGCCCTTGCAGGTACCACTTGTACAATTTCTGTATTTTTTTACCTACTGCCATAACTTTTTTTTTCTAATTTATTTTCATTCTATTTGCCTCAGCAAATTCAGATAGACTGTCAATAAGTCACAGTAATCCTACTTTTGTTTGACTTAGAAGGATGACATCATCTGCATAAAGGAGATTTGAGATAAACATTTCTCCTATCTTTGGAGGATGCGCGTTCACCTCTATTAAGCTTACCAGTCAAGTCTGATAAAAAAGAAGTTAAAAAGATATGGTGCAAGCCTGCAGCCCTGCTTAAGTCCTTGTTTTGTCTCGATTTTCCTCAACAGGAAGGGACTGTCTGTAGGAGGCTGGCCTGGCTTGTAGTGGGTACCAGAGGTTTACACCTTGTGCCAGGTCCAGTTATCCCTTATTAGTGTAGAAGAGGTGTTTCTAGCAGCTTAGGCTGATAGAAGGTAACTATGGCAAAGCAGCTTAGGCTGCACTAGGAGACATGTAAAGCTCCTACTATACCACTGGTGTCATATGCACAATATCATAAGAAAACACAATACACAGAAGTACTTAAAAATAAAGGTGCTTTATTTTTATGACAATATGCCAAAAGTGTCTCAGTGAGTACCCTCAGTATGAGGATAAGAAATATACACAAGATATATGTACACAAACCAAAACTAGGTAAGCAATAGCAAGAAAAGTAATGCAAACAGTGTAGAATTACAGTAGGTTGCAATAGGAGCACAAAGGTATAGGGGCAACACAAACCATATACTCCAAAAGTGGAATGCGAACCACGAATGGACCCCAGACCTATGTGAGCTTGTAGAGGGTCGCTGGGACAGTAAGAAAACAGTGAGGGTTAGAAAAATAGCCCACCCCAAGACCCTGAAAGGTAGGTGTAAAGTGCACCTACTACCCCCAGAGAGCACAGAAGTCGTGATGGGGGATTCTGCAGGAAGAACAAACACCAGCAATGCAACAACATTGGATTTCCAGACCTGAGTACCTGTAAGACAAGGGGACCGAGTCCAATAGTCGCGACAGTGTCGAGAGTTGGCAGGAGCCCAGGAAATGCCAGCTGAGGGTGCAAGGAAGCTGCCACCGGATGGACGAAGCTTGGAGTTCTGCAAGAAAGAAGAGAGCTAGGGACTTCTCCTTTGAAAGACAGATGTCCCACGTCGCGATGAAGCATGCAGAGGTGTTCCCATGCAGAAAGACCGCAAACAAGCCTTGCTAGCTGCAAGGGTCACTGTAGATGTTTTTGGGTGCTGCTGTGGCCCAGGAGGGAACAGGATGTTGCCACTTGGAGGAGGAGACCGAGGGGGTGTCCAGCAACTCAAGGAGCCCTCACAGAAGCAGGCAGCACCCGTAAAAGTACCTGAACAGGTACTTGGAAGGAAAGTGAACAGGAGTCCACGCGAAGTCTCAAAAGGGAGTCCTACTACGCCGGAGGACAACTCAGAAGGCTGTGCACTGCAGGAAAGAGTGTCGGGGACCGAGGCTTGGCTGTGCATGAAGGAAATCCTAGAAGAGTGCACAGGAGCCGGAGCAGCTGCAAATCATGCGGTACCCAGCAATGCAGTCTAGTGTGGGGAGGCAAGGACTTACCTCCACCAAACTTGGACTGAAGAGTCACTGGACTGTGGGAGTCACTTGGACAGAGTTGCTGAGTTCCAGGGACCACACTCGTCGGGCTGAGAGGGGACCCAGAGGACCAGTGATGCAGTCTTTTGGTGCCTGCGTTAGCAGGAGAAAGATTCCGTCGACCCACGGGAGATTTCTTCAGAGCTCCTGGTGCAGGGAGGAGGCAGGCTACCCCTAGAGCATGCACCACCTGGAAAAAGTTGAGAAAGCCGGCAGGATGAGGAGATAAAAGGTTGCTAGTAGTCGTCTTGCTACCTTGTTGTGGTTTTGCAGGCGTCCTGAGCAGTCAGCGGTCGCTCCTTTGGCAGAAGATGAAGAGGGAGATACAGAGGAACTCTGGTGATCTCTTGCATTCGTTATCTGAAGAATTCCCCAAAGCAGAGACCCTAAATAGCCAGAAAAGGAGGTTTAGCTAAGGAAGGAGGATTGGCTACCAAGACAGATAAGAGCCTATCAGAAGGAGTCTCTGACGTCACCTGCTGGCACTGGCCACTCAGAGCAGTCCAGTGTGTCCCCAGCACCTCTAAATCCAAGATGGCAGAAGTCTGGGACACACTGGAGGTGCAGGTCAGGGGGGTGGTCACTCCCCTTTCCTTTGTCCAGTTTCGCGCCAGAGCAGGGCTGGGGGATCACCTGAACCGGTGTAGACTGGCTTATGCAGAGATGGGCACCATCTGTGCCCATCAAAGCATTTCCAGAGGCTGGGGGAGGCTACTCCTCCCCAGCCCTCACACCTATTTCCAAAGGAAGAGGGTGGTAGACCCTCTCTTAGAGGAAGTCCTTTGTTCTGCCTTGCTGGGCGAGGGCTGCCTGGACCCCAGGAGGGCAGAAACCTGTCTGAGGGGTTGGCAGCAGCTGCAGTGGAGACCCCGGAAAGGCAGTTTGGCAGTACCTGGGTACTATGCTAGAGACCCGGGGGATCATGGAATTGTCTCCCCAATGCCAGAATGGCATTGGGGTGACAATTCCATGATCTTAGACATGTTACATGGCCATGTTCGGAGTTACCATTGTCACGCTGTACATAGGTAGTGACCTATGTATAGTGCACACGTGTAATGGTGTCCCCGCACTCACAAAGTTTGGGGAATTTGCCCTGAACGATGTGGGGGCACCTTGGCTAGTGCCAGAGTGCCCACACACTAAGTAACTTTGCACCCAACCTTCACCAGGTGAAGGGTAGACATATAGGTGACTTATAGGTTACTTAAGTGCAGTGGTAAATGGCGGTGAAATAACGTGGATGTTATTTCACGCAGGCTGCAGTGGCAGGCCTGTGTAAGAATTGTCAGAGCTCCCTATGGGTGGCAAAAGAAATGCTGCAGCCCATTAGGATCTCCTGGAACCCCAATATCTGGGTACCTCAGAACCATATACTAGGGAATTATATGGGTGTACCAGTATGCCAATGTGAATTGGTAAATTTAGTCACTAGTCTGTTAGTGACAAATTTGGAAAGCAGAGAGAGCATAACCACTGAGGTTCTGGTTAGCAGAGCCTCAGTGGGACAATTAGGCATCACACAGGGAACACATACAGGACACATACTTATGAGCACTGGGGCCCTGCCTGGCAGGGTCCCCAGTGACACATAGACTAAAACAACATATATACAGTGAAATATGGGTTAACATGCCAGTCAAGATGGTACTTTCCTACACAACCCCCCCCCCCAAATGAAGGACAAGAAGACTAGCCATGACCTGATGAGTCTTCATTGTCTAAGTGGAAATATCTGGATAATCCATCTGCATTGGAGTGGATGCTACCAGGTCTATGTTCCACTGTATAGTCCATTCCCTGTAGAGATATGGACCACCTCAACAATTTAGGGTTTTCACCTTTCATTTGTTTTAGCCAAAGTAGAGGTTTGTGGTCTGTCTGAACAATAAAGTGAGTGCCAAACAGGTATGGCCTCAACTTCTTCAGTGCCCAGTCCACAGCAAAAGCCTCCCTTTCTATGGCAGACCAACGCATTTCTCTATGGGTCAACCTTCTGCTGATAAAAGCAACTGGTTGATCCTGGCCCTCAGAATTCAGTTGTGATAAGACTGTCCCTACCCCTAATTCAGATGCATCAGTTTGAACAATTAATTTATTGGAGTAACATGGGCTTTTTAGGACAGGTGCAGAGCACATGGCCTGTTTGAGCTCCTCAAAAG
Source organism: Pleurodeles waltl (assembly GCF_031143425.1). Classification (NCBI taxonomy): domain Eukaryota; kingdom Metazoa; phylum Chordata; class Amphibia; order Caudata; family Salamandridae; genus Pleurodeles; species Pleurodeles waltl. Next base: position 136,622,482 of record NC_090437.1, read on the forward strand.
CTTTCTGACAGCTAGCTGTCCACAATACCTTTTTAGGCATCTTCTTACTAGTGAGATCATTAAGAGGGGCTGCTATGGAGCCATAGTTTTTAATGAATCTCCTGTAATACCCAGTGAGGCCTAGGAAGGCTCTCACCTGGGTCTGAGTTGTAGGGGGAACCCAATCCATGATTGTTTGGATTTTCCCCTGAAGTGGTGCAATCTGTTCTCCACCTACCAGGTGTCCCAGATAAACCACCTTTCCCTGCCCTATCTGGCACTTTGAGGCCTTGATAGTGAGGCCTGCCTTTTGCAGGGCCCCCAAAACTTTCCAAAGGTGGACCAGGTGCTCATCCCAGGTGGAGCTAAAGACAGCTATATCATCTAGATATGTTGCACTAAAAGCCTCCAACCCTTGCAGGACTGTGTTCACCAACCTCTGAAAAGTGGCAGGTGCATCCTTCAAACCAAAGGGCATCACAGTGAATTGATAGTGCCCTCCTATAGTTGAAAATGCAGTTTTAGGTTTAGCATCTTCAGCCAATTTGATCTGCCAATACCCTGCAGTCAAATCAAAGGTGCTTTGATTCTTGGCAGATGCCAGTATATCTATGAGCTCATCTGCCCTGGGTATAGGTTGAGCATCCGTTTTTGTTACCTGATTGAGACCTCTGTAGTCTACACAAAACCTCATCTCCCTTTTTCCATCTTTTGAGTGAGGCTTTGGTACAAGCACCACAGGACTCACCCATGGGCTTTCAGAAGGTTCAACCACTCCTAGATCAAGCATTTTCTGAACCTCTTGTTTTATGCAGTCCCTGACATGGTTAGGCTGCCTATAGATTTTACTTTTGACAGGAATGCTGTCTCCAGCATCAATTGTGTGTTCACACCAGGATGTGGTGCCTGGCACAGTTGAAAAGAGTTCAGAAAATTGTCCAAGGAGATTTATGCAGTTGTCTTTCTGTTCTGCCGTCAGACAATCTGCCAAAACTACTCCCTCCACTAAAGGATCATTTTCAGTGGTGGAAAAGAGATCAAGAAGAGGGTCACTCTCTTCTTTCTGTCCCTCATTTGTTGCCATGAGCAGGGTGAGATCAGCCCTGTCAGAGTAGGGTTTTAGGCGATTGACATGGATCACCCTAAGGGGACTCCTAGCAGTGCCAAGGTCTACCAAATAGGTAACCACAACCTTCTTTTCAACAATTAGATGGGTTCAACTCCTTGATGGAGTGCTCTTGGGACCACAGGCTCCAATACCCACACCTTCTGTCCTGGGTGGTACTGAGTCAGGACAGCCTTCTGGTCATGCCATTGCTTTTGCAGCTCCTGGCTGGCCTGAAGGTTTTTAGTGGCCTTTTTCACATACTCAGCCATTCTTGATCTTAGGCCAAGTACATAGTCCACTATGTCCTGTTTAGGAGCTTTTAAAGATTGTTCCCAACCCTCCTTCGCAAGGGGACCTCTCACTAGGTGTCCAAAGAGGAGTTCAAAGGGGCTGAAGCCCACTCCTTTTTGTAAGCAAAAAGGAGGCAAGGTAAAAGGACATCCCATCTCCTTCTAAGTTTTTCAGGGAGTCCCATTATCATACCTTTGAGAGTTTTATTAAACCTCTCAACCAGACCATTTGTTTGTGGATGATAAGGAGTTGTGAACTTGTAAGTTACACCACACTCCTTCCACATATCTTCGAGGTATGCAGACATGAAGTTACTACCTCTGGCTGACACCACTTCCTTAGGGAAACCCACCCTGGAAAATATTTCCAGGAGGGCCTTTGCCACTGTAGGAGCTGTAGTGGTCCTTAAGGGGATGGCTTCAGGATACCTAGTGGCATGGTCCACTACCACAAGGATGAATCTATTGCCTGAAGCTGTTGGAGGGTGAAGGGGGCCAACTATGTCAAGCCCTACCCTTTCAAAGGGCACCCCAACCACTGGAAGTGTAATTAAGGGTGCCTTTGGAGTGCCACCAGTCTTGACACTGGCTTGGCAGGTCACACAAGAGCAACAAAACTCTTTAGTGTCCTCTGACATATGAGGCCAGTGAAACAGGGGGACAAGTCTCTCCCAAGTTTTCGTCTGGCCCAAATGCCCAGCCAAAGGAATGTCATGTGCCAAGGTAAGAAGAACCTCTGTACTGCAAGGGGATGACTAATCTCCTGGCAGCTACAGGTTTAGGGTCCCTTGACTCAGTGTACAAGAGGTTCTCTTTCCAATATACCTTATGGCTATCACTGACATTCCCATTCTGCTGTTTGACAGCTTGCTGTCTGAAACCCTCTAGTGTGGGATAGGTCTGCTGTGCCACACTCAGCTCTTCCCTAGCAGGCCCCCCTGCACCCAAAAGCTCAGCAGTGTCTGCTGTCAGCTCCTCTGGTGTAGGTTCTGCACAGGGAGAGAATTCCTCTTCCTCAAAAGGGGAATCTTCTGGATAGGGAGGGATAGTGGGCAAGGATTTATCCTTTCTACCCCTAGCTTTTGGGAGCACTTGGTCCATTGTTCCAGGATCCAAGTTTCCCTGTCCTTTTTGCTTTTTGACCTGAGCCCTTGTCAAACCAAAAGTATGCCCAGGAATGCCCAGCATTGCTCCATGAGCCTCCAACTCCACTTCTGCCCAAGCTGATGTTTCCAAATCTTTGTCTAGTAAGCAATCTACAGGCAATTCAGTGGCTAACACAACTTTCTTTGGACCAGTAAACCCCCCCCCCCCAGTTGAGATTCACAGCAGCCATGGGGTGGCTAAGAGTGTTGTTATGAGCATCAGTCACTTGGTACTGTTGACCAAGTAGGTGTTGATCAGGGTGGACACGTTTCTCTATCACCATAGTTACACTGGCTCCTGTGTCCCTGTAGGCTTTAACCTCAACACCGTTGATTAGGGGTAGTTGCTTGTACTTACCCATATTAAGGGGACAAGCAACCAAGGTGGCAAAGTCAATGCCACCATCAGAGACTAAAATAGCTTCTATGGTCTCCCTAACAAGACCAACCCCAACTACACTCCCAATAGTGAGCCTAGCTACACGCTTGGATTGGCTATTTGTAGTAGACTTCCTACCACCACTGTTATTACTAGGGGCACTAGAGGTTGCAGTTCTGGCTGTCGTGGTGGGAGGTTTGGTGTTTTTCTTTGGACAAGTGGAATCACTTGCCCAATGGCCTTTTATTTTACATAAATAGCACCAAGGCCTTTTCTGATTGTTTGAAGAGGATTTGGATCCACCACCCACAAAGGATTTTTGTGGGCCTGATGAAGACTCAGAATGTTTTCTATCTTTGCCCCCACCCTTGTCAGAAGACTTACCATCCTTCCTCTTGCCATCCTTGTCACCCCCTGTATGAACTTTTCTGTTCACTCTTGTTCTGACCCATTTGTCTGCCTTCTTTCTCAATTCTTTGGGAGAGGTCAGATCTGAGTCTTCCAAGTACTGGTGCAACAAATCAGATGCACAATTGTTAAGAATATGCTCTCTCAGGATCAGATTATACAGGCTTTCATAGTCAGTCACCTTACTGCCATGTAACCAACCCTCCAAGGCCTTCACTGAACAGTCAACAAAATCTGGCCAGTCTTGAGAGGACTCTTTTCTGGTGTCTCTGAACTTAATCCTGTATTGTTCAGTGGTTAAGCCAAATCCATCCAAGAGTGCATCCTTCAAAACTTTGTAGTTACTGGCATCACTTTCTCTGACAGTAAGGAGCCTATCCCTACCATTTCCAATTAAAGATAGCCACAAGATAGCAGCCCACTGCCTTTGAGGGACCAACTGTACCATACAGGCCCTCTCAAGTGCAGCAAACCACTTGTTAATGCCATCCCCCTTCTTGTAAGGGGGGGACTATCTTATGCAGGTTTCTGGAATCTTGCTCTCTAACATGATTACTATCTAAAACACTGCTGCTGCCACCATGGGGAACTAACCCCATTCTATGTCTTTCCCTCTCTATATCCAGGGATTCCCTGTCGAAGGCCAGCTCCTGCTGTTTAAGCTTCAGTCTGGTCTCTTCCAACCTTAGCTTTCTGAGTTCCCTTTCCATTAGGTTATCCTCAGGGTGGGAGGCTTGGGAATGTTTAGATACAGAGGAAATGTGGGAATTGGCAGAGAGAGCCCTGTCCCTAACTGGCTGGACCCTAGTAACCTGGCCTTTAGGAGTGAAAGATGCCCTACTAATGTGTGAACCTCTCCCACTACCACTGTCACTAGGTGGCCTGCTAGATGGCAGGTCATTGTAAGAACCCCCCCCAATCTCTTCAGGGAACTCCTCTGAGTCTGACTGGGTACCTTCCCCTCTTACTTTCTCTTCTTGATATGGGCCAGACTGGTTCTGGTCACTTTCTAAGAGCAGGTTAAAGAGAAATTATTTTGTAGGATTCTTACCAATACTTAAACCTCTTTCCAGGCAGAGACCCCTCAAACTTTTATAGTTTAAACTCTCATAGGTTGTTTGAACAATTTTGGGAGTGAGCTTTACTGCAGACATGATAGAAAAGGTTTAAGACAGAGAGAGAAAACGTTTTAGAACTTTTGAAAGCACAGAGAAAAAACTTTTTCAAACTTTTTGAAAACTTTTAAAAGTTTTCAGAACTTTTCAGAAACTTTGTAGAAAGTTTTAGAGCAGAACAGTAAACTATTTTGGTTCAATGTACATATATTGAAATATTTGGTATATGTTTCTCTTATGAAAAGCACCAAATGACAAAGTGGTAAAGCAATTACAAGTACTTATCCCACCGCTGCCACCAATATAGGAGGCTGGCCTGGATATAGTGGGTACCTTGTGGTACTTACACCTTGTGCCATGTTCATTATCCCTTAATAGTAGAATAGAGGTGTTCTAGCAGCTTAGGCTGATACAGGTAGCTATAGCAGAGTAGCTTAGGCTGAACAAGGAGACATGCAAAGCTCCTACTACGCCACTTATATCATATAGCACTATATCATAAGAAAACACAATACTCAGAGTTACTAAAAATAAAGGTACTTTATTTTAGTGACAATATGCCAAAAGTATCTCAGAGGATACCCTCCCTTAGGAGGTAAGTAATATACACAAATTATATGTACACAAACCAAAAGAAGGTAAGTAACAGTTAGAAAAGTAGTGCAAACAATGTAGAATCACAATGTACTGCAATAGGTAGAAATAGGCCTAGGGGCAACACAAACCATATACTCCAAAAGTGGAATGCAAACCACAAGTGGACCCCAGGCCTATGGTAGGTTGTAGAGGGTCGCTGGGACTGTTAGAAAACACTGAGGGTGTCCAAGATACCCAACCCCAAGACCCTGAAAAGTAGGAGTAAAGTTACCCTACTGCCCCAGAAAGACAGTAAAGTTGAGATAGGGGATTCTGCAAGAACAACAACTGCCAGCAAAACACTGAAGACGGATTCCTGGACCGGAGGACCTGTAAAGGAAGGGGACCAAGTCCAAGAGTCATGCAAGTGTCCAGGGGGGGCAGGAGCCCACTAAACCCCAGATGAAGGTGCAAAAGGGCTGCCTCTGGGTGGAAGAAGCCAAAGATTCTGCAACAACGGAAGGTGCCAGGAACTTTTCCTTTGGTCAGAAGATGTCCCATAGTGTCCTGGAGGATGCAGAGTTGTTTCCACGCAGAAAGACCGCAAACAAGCCTTGCTAGCTGCAAGAGTCGCAGTTGAGGATTTTGGGTGCTGCTGGGGTCCAGGAAGGACCAGGAGGTCGCCCATTGGAGGAGGAGACAGAGGGGGAGCTCAGCAACTCAGAGATCCCCCGCAAAAGCAGGCAGCACCCGCAGAAGTATTGGAACAGGTACTTAGAAGATCTGAGGATGGTACTAAGGTCGGGCCGCGTAGGAGCTCCCGTCATGCTCCGCGGCTAGCCACAGACACAGGGAGAGGGCGTGCGTCAGAGCGAGACGCGTTGTGGAGATGCTCCAGGGATACAACATTTTATTACTGGATATTGAGACAAACAACCCCCCCGGCTCTTCATTACCGCTCGGTAGCAGGCGGATTTGCTTCAGAGACTCCTGCTGGACTCGGCAAAGAGAGAGACCGGCTCAGTACACGGAGGTGAGGCAGGGGCCATTTAAAAAAAAAAAAAAAAAAACAACAAGTTCAAGATGGAGGGTAGCTTCCATCTGCGGTGGTTCTTTTTAAAAAAAAAGGTTATGCTGCTTTCAGGCTGGGGCGTGCCATTTAGCTTCTAATTTGCTGGGGGACTTGGTACAGCACTTTTCAGCACTCTTCAGGTTTGTTTGGCGTGCAAGGGTGCTTCTTAGTAAAGGAGACCACCCACTAAAAGACACTGGCTTTTGGCTCTGCTCTCCAGCTCTCCAGTCGATTTGCTTTTTTATATCCGCGCTCAGCGTTTAACTAAACTCATAATAAGTCGCACTTGGAGGAGTAAAGACGGGTGCTGCCTTTTCTGGGTGCAAAGGTACTATTTAGTACGGAATTACTTGCTAAAAATCACTGGCCCTTGACTCTGCCTTTGGAGTGACTTGCCGACTCTTGCTAGTGCTCAGCCTAAAAAAATAAAAAATAAAAAAACCTAGAAATTAAGACGGTGTCTCCTGTCAGGACACAGCCACACCGTGACTTTGGATGATGCAGCGATCTCCACATCAATCTGTGGGCACAGGACGCTCTTCTGCCAGGGCACCCAGAACAGCACGTTCTCTTAAAGTAAAGTGCCCTGCTCCTTCGGATAAGCACATCAACAAGGGTTTGCCTCTAGACTCTACCCTGCCATCAGCTACAAATTTATCTCTCAGCTCTACTCCACCCCTGCCTCATAACTCACCTTCTTCCACGATTAACATGGCAGGCCTCAGCCCGAGTTCTGACTTTGCAGCGGGGGAACCAAGAATCCCGGTACCTGATCCAGACCCAAACCTGGGCTCGCTTGGCAAAGGCTCTTCACTGCTCATTCAATTGATCTCCGGCTCGAACTTCGAGGCCTCCTGCTGTCAAGTTACGGATATGGACTCAGCACCTAAGCCGATATATCCCTTTTTTGGTAATGGCTTGGGGAAAGGCCAGAAAGATGCCACTCTATCAATGATTAACAACTCTACTTCTGTCCCTCAGGCAGATAGCTCCTTCCCCCACCTGCTGCACGAGTCAGTCAGTAGCACTGGGGGTAACATAGCAGCTGGATCTCCTCCCTATACTGCTACTCTTATTGGAATCTCTGAGTCAAATGTTCAAGCTGGGTCTATATCTCAGGAGCCAAAAGATAAGGCAGGTACTGGCACCCCCCCCCCAAGAAAGTCTGCTTCTTCAGATTCTGAGGGAACTCAAAACTTTGAAAGTCTGGCAAGATGATGCAAACCAGAGAACAGAATCGCAATTGAACTTAATTTGTAGCAACATGTAGCAACTTAACTCACGAATTAAGGAGGTCAAGCAGCGAGTATCGGACCTTGAGGACGTGCGTGTGACTGTAGAGCCGTCCCTGGCAAAATGTCAGTCAGATCTGCTAGATCTACAGATCCGGCTCGATGATGCTGAAAACCGATCACGCAGATCTAATCTAAGGTTTACATGGATTCCTGAAGGACTTGAAAATGGACAGACGGTTACAGACTTAATTACTGGTCTTATTCAACGTCATGTTCTATCAGAACCAACGGACAAGCACTTAGATCTTACCATTATGCGGGCCCATCGGGTCCCTGCAGTACAGCCATCTAACGCCAAATACCCTCGCACTGTTCTTGTGAATTTTGGTGATTTTCATATCAAGGAACGTATTCTTTAGCAAGCAATGAAGAGTAAAACTCACCAGATTCCCGGCGACTATGCCTTTAAAATTTTCTCAGATATGTCGGTGGCGGCTGCGCACCGGAGGAGAGAACTGAAGGGGATGATCCCGGCATTTCAAAAAGCTGGGGCCCAGGCTGGACTTGTGCAGCAATCCAAACTCAAAGTGTTTTTTCAGGGTCATTCTAATCTCATTCATACAGTCAACGCTGCTAAATCTTTGCTGCATTTAATTCAAAATCCTAAGCAGTCAGGATGAATGGGGGGGGTGGAGCCGGAGGGAGGAAAAACTAAAATAAGAGATTTTGCACTAAGAGCACTAAGAGGGAGACTGTTGCTGCGTGAAAATGGGAGATCACACTGAGAGTGAACACAATGCACCACCAAGGTACTTACACTTTAGTCCCTCTCTTGTCTTTGGCGTAGGGTGCTATGTCAAGGCACCAGGTTAGGAAAGGAGGGGGCCGGGAGGTGGGGGGTGGTCTTGGGTTGGCCAGACGTGAGGGCTCCAGGTGTTGGCCACCCAGGCTGTGGAGGGGGGGTATGGGAGGGGGAATAAGGATGTCAGGATCCGTTTTTGCCGTTCTAGGTTGCCGCTATGTTTGTTATAGAATATTTAAGCCCATAGTATTTGTGATATCATTCAAAGCAGGTCAAGGTTTCAATCAATTACAGGGGTGTATTTTCCATTAAGAATACTGATCTGGAACGTCAATGGGTTAAATAACCGTAGGAAAAGGTCCGTAATTGAGGAAAGGGTAGCTGCTCTAAATCCTTCAGTTATTCTTTTACAGGAGACTCATATTCCGGTCAATAAAGTTATGGGTTTCCATATGTTTAAAAAATTGTCCGACTTTAAGGTGGTTGCTGCTGCCTCTGCTGCACATAGAAGCTTCGCGGTCTTTCTAGCTAGAGGCCTTAATGCACAACCACTTGACTTCCTTGCTGATCCAGGAGGGCGATGGTGCTGGGTGCAGTGTTTAATTAATATAGAAAGATTCGTCTTTGTTAGTTTTTATGCTCCCCTTGTAGACTACCCAGCTCCTTACGTAGGGCTGTTTCAATCCCTTTTGCAATTAACAGGCAAAATTATTATTGGAGGAGATTTCAATTTCCCTCAGGATCCAGTTCTGGATACCACTGTTTGGGGTAAGAAACAACACAAACCTAGAGTCACAAACTTTTTTGAAGATTATGTTAAGGTATTGATGCTCTGCGACCCTTAGAGAATGAACGTCCCTAATGCGAGGGAATATACTTATATTTCAACTCGGTTTAAAAGCTCCTCACGTATTGATTTATTTTTGGTATCAGAAACTTTGGGGGTCATTCTGACCCAGGGTCGGCGGGAGCACCGCCGACAGACCGGCGGTGCCCCGCAGGGCATTCTGACCGCGGCGGTTCGGCCGCGGTCAGACTAGGAAAACCGGCGGTCTCCCGCCGGTTTTCCGCTGCCCTACAGAATCCTCCATGGCTGCGGAGCGCGCTCCGCAGCCATGGGTATTCTGACACCCCCTACCGCCATCCTGTTCCTGGCGGGTCTCCCGCCAGGAACAGGATGGCGGTAGGGGGTGCCGCGGGGCCCCTGGGGGCCCCTGCAGTGCCCATGCCAATGGCATGGGCACTGCAGGGGCCCCCGTAAGAGGGCCCCACATTGTATTTCAGTGTCTGCTTTGCAGACACTGAAATACGCGAAGGGTGCCACTGCACCTGTCGCACCTTCCCACTACGCCGGCTCAATTCTGAGCCGGCGTCCTGTGGGAAGGTTGATTTGCCCTGGGCTGGCGGGCGGCCTTTTGGCGGTCGCCCGCCAGCCCAGGGCAAATCCCAAAATACCCTCAGCGGTCTTTCGACCGCGGAGCGGTATTTTGGTGGGGGAAGTCTGGCGGGCGGCCTCCGCCGCCCGCCAGACTTAGAATGACCCCCTTTGTGTTTTAAATCTCAGTCGGTGCACCACTCTGGCCTATCTGATCATGCCTCCCTGGTGCTGGAAGTGTCTCTTTATTCCAAAGTCCCTAGAATTCAGATTAGAAGGTGGGGCTTCAACCTGCAGCTTCTTATGGATGAGAGATGGGTACAGATCTCCCAGGGTGAAATAAGTGATTTTTTCAAACGCAATCAGGGTTCCTCAACTCCTGCTGTAATTTGGGATTCATTTAAGGCCTTCATCAGGGGCTTGGTAATTGCCAAGGAGGCTGCAGATAAATCTTATCTGAGACATCAAATTAGGGCACTGGAAGAGGCAGTCCAAAGATGTTTAACTGCTTACCTTTATGCCCCTTCGGAATCTAGTAGACAGGCCTTTGAGTCAGCAAAAAAGGTTTTGGTCAACAACTTTTCAAAGAAGGTTGATATAAAATATTGGACTCATAAACAAAAGATCTACGAAAAAAGTAACTTTACAGGTAAATTTTTTGCATGGCAAGCTGGAGATCGAATTGCCGGTAATATAATTCACGCTTTAAGATGTCCTCTCACCGGGTCTAGACAAACTGATCCTAGAGCCGTGGAAGAAATTATGGTGGAGCTTTATAGACGAATTTATAGCCAGGCGCCAGACACTGATCTTAGGTCCATTAAATAATTTTTGGGGAAACTGGATATCCCCAGTCTTACAGAAAAAGACAGTGATGCTCTGATATAGCCATTCACGAAGGTAGAACTTCTTGAGGTTGTTAAGAACCTCCCCACAGGGAAGGCATGTGGACCAGATGGCTTTCAGGCCGAATTTTATAAGGCTTTCATTAAAATATTTGCCGATGATTTTTTGGCCTTAATCAATGGTCTATTGATGGGCGAGCAAATTCCCAAGACCTGGCATTCAGGAAATGTGGTTAGCTTTCCTAAGAAGAACAAGGACAGGGAGGACCCTAGTGCATATCGTCCAATTTCATTGTTAAATACAGATTATAAAATTATTACAAAACTTCTGGCTAATAGGCTTAATGGGGTGGTTAACAAATTGGTGCACCCTGACCAAAATGGGTTTATAGCCGGTTGGCAACTTGCTACTAATACGCACTTTTTGGCTGAGGCTCTTGACTATTTTGCTTCTAATAACGTTCCTGCCATCATTCTTTTATTCAACGCAGAAAAAGCATTTGATTTGGTTGTATGGGATTCACTTTTTTCAATATTGTCTAGCTATAAGGTCCCCTCCCAGCTTATTGCATTAATTCAAAGGTTGTATTTAAACTCGGAAGCTAATATTATTATAAACTCAAAGTGCGTTGGTCAACTTTAAGTACAACGGGGGACTCGGCAGGGCTGCCCTTTGTCCCCTATACTCTTTGCTCTTTTTATTTAGCCGTTAGCCATTAGAATTCGACAACATAATCAGATTCAACCTCCTTTAAAGTCTATGGGGAAGATTAAACTTTACGCGGACGACATTATTATGTTTCTAGACGAAGAACGCATCTCTCAGGAAGCAGTTTTTAATGTATTCACTGAGTTTGAGCAAATTGGTGGTTATAAGATTAATATGAGTAAGACCGATATTATTTTGTGTGGCACCCCTTCTATTAAACTGCTTCCTGAACTAAGACGCTCTGTAAATGCCAGGCCAAAGAGATACCTTGGGATTTATTTCTCAGCCGAGATAGACCTGTACAATCTTAATTATGCCCCATTGCTCGCAAAAACTGAGGCTTTGCTGGCTTGTTGGGGGTCTCTCCCCCTTTCTATATTAGGTCGAATTGCATTAATTAAAATGTCAGTTCTGCCATTGTTTAATTTTCTGTTTTCGGCCATTCCGTGTGTTTTAAAACAAAACTTTTTCAAAAAGTTGGACTCCATACTACGCCCATTTATCTGTCAAAATCGGAAGGTTTGAGCCGCACTAAGTATACTGTATGCGGATAAAGAAAAGGGGGGGATAGCTCTGCCTAATTTCAAAGAGTATTATTTTGCTTCTTTTGCGCATTATTTCACTAGCTTTAAAATAGATCAACCAGCAGGGACTTTCGTGAATTAATATGTAGGGAGCATAATATTCAGAATCCAGCACTTTTGGCGAAATCTCCTAAAAAAGTTCGTTATAAGATTCTCAAATGGCTCTTTAAGAGAAAATCCGATTTTTTCAGAAAATATTCAATCCCATTTGTGCATTTCGACACCCCCCTTACACAGATCACATTACACTCTGGTGTTCAGCTTAATGCAGACTTAGTAAGGAGATGGGAACACGCAGGATTCAGTAAAATAGGGGATTATCGTGTTAATGATAACTGGGAAACTCCCTTAAATATCCTAAATACTGTCAAAACTGACTTTCTTTTGGTGGGATCCTATAATTTTTTGCTACACAGTTTAAGGGATGTGGATGTCAATTCTATTATTAATGCCCAGATGTTGATTTCAGAACTGGTGGATCCTGCAGGGATAAGGACTGTGGGGTCATGGAGAAGGCTATTGACAGACAGGGATAAGGCCGATCTTGGGATAAAAGCGCAAAGGAAATGGGCTCGTCAGGAGGGCCTGGATCTCTCAAGTGAATGTTGGGAAAGAATTAATCATCTGAATTTCTCAGTTTTCAGAGGGGCTAACTGGCATTGAATGATATTTTTTAGTAAATGGTTACTATACTGAAGCCCGCAGGCCCTATCCCGCATGGGGCCCAGCTGTCCTGATTTGTGTTTTCGATGTAAGGAAGTAGGGGTGGCGGGCTGGACACATGTGATTGCAACATGTCGATGTATACAGGAATACTGGGCCGGAATATTTAAGATGCTAACAACTATGGTGCATGCTTCCTTAACTCCCAGCATTTGGCTGATGTGCTTAGGGTGCCAGGGACCATGCTCGTCAGGATGAGAGGGGACCCAGAGGACCAGTGATGCAGAAGTTTGGTGCCTGCGTTAGCAGGGGGAAGATTCCGTCAACCCACTGGAGATTTCTTCTTAGCTTCCAGTGCAGGGTGAAGGCAGACAGCCCTCAGAGCATGCACCACCAGGAAACAGTCGAGAAAGCTGGCAGGATGAGGCGCTACAATGTTGCTGGTAGTCGTCTTGCTACTTTGTTGCAGTTTTGCAGGCGTCCTGGAGCAGTCAGCGGTCGATCCTTGGCAGAAGTCGAAGAGGGAAGTGCAGAGGAACTCTGGTGAGCTCCTGCATTTGTTATCTAAGGAATTGCCCAGAGGAGAGACCCTAAATAGCCCACAGAGGAGGATTGGCTATTGAGAAAGGTAAGCACCTATCAGGAGGGGTCTCTGACGTCACCGGCTGGCACTGGCCACTCAGAGCTGTCCATTCTGCCCTCACACCTCTGCATCCAAGATGGCAGCGGTCTGGGACACACTGGAGGAGCTCTGGGCACCTCCCCTGGGAGGGTGCTGGTCAGGGAAGTGGTCACTCCCCTTTACTTTGTCCAGTTTTGCGCTAGAGCAGGGCTGGGGGATCCCTGAACCGGTGTAGACTGGCTTATGCAGAGAGGGCACCATCTGTGCCCATCAAAGCATTTCCAGAGGCTGGGGGAGGCTACTCCTCCCCAGCCCTTCACACCTATTTCCAAAGGGAGAGGGTGTAACACCCTCTCTCAGAGGAAATCCTTTATTCTGCCTTCCTGGGACCAGGCTGCCCAGGCCCCAGGGAGGCAGAAACCTGTCTGAGGGGTTGGCAGCAGCAGTAGCTGCAGTGGAGACCCCGGAAATCAAGCTTGGCAGTACCCGGGTTCTGTGCTAGAGACCCGGGGATGCATGGAATTGTTCCCCAATACCAGAATGGTATTGGGGAGACAATTCCATGATCCTAGACATGTACATGGCCATGTTCGGAGTTACCATGGTGACGCTACATATAGGTATTGACCTATATGTAGTGCACGCTTGTAATGGTGTCCCTGCACTCACAAAGTCTGGAGAATTTGCCCTGAACAATGTGGGGTCACCTTGGCTAGTGCCAGGGTGCCTACACACTAAGTAACTTTGCACCTAACCTTCACCAGGTGAGGGTTAGACATATAGGTGACTCATAAGTTACTTAAGTGCAGTGAAAAATGTCTGTGAAATAACATGGACGTTATTTCACTCAGGCTGCAGTGGCAGTCCTGTGTAAGAATTGTCTGAGCTCCCTATGGGTGGCAAAAGAAATGCTGCAGCCCATAGGGATCTCCTGGAACCCCAATACCCTGGGTACCTAGGTACCATATACAAGGGAATTATAAGGGTGTTCCAGTGTGCCAATGAAAATTGGTAAAATTAGTCACTAGCCTGTAGTGACAATTTTAAAAGCAGAGAGAGCATAAACACTGAGGTTCTGGTTAGCAGAGCCTCAGTGATACAGTTAGGCACCACACAGGGAACACATACATTATGAGCACTGGGGTCCTGCCTAGCAGGATCCCAGTGACACATAGGCAAAAACAGACATATATACAGTAGAAATGGGGGTAACATGCCAGCCAAGATGGTACTTTCCTACACACTCCACTCCAGGAACTTGGGATGGTTTCAATTGCTAAAGAACTGTTAAAAACCATAACCAACCTTTCTGCCCAAACTCCTGGGTTCTTTTTATATAAAGCATTCAGGCCTCCATTTGAGCCAGGAGCCCCTGCCTGCCTACTCATCCTAATCTGGCCAGTAGCCTGAGCTACAGAATTTTTTTATTCTAATACTCCCTTTTGACCATTAGAGACCATGTTTGCACCCTCTCCTGGGCGTGAGTCACCCCCATGCTTCCCATATTAAACACATCTTATTTTAGATTCTAAGGGCCATATGTACGAACACCTTTTCCCATACACACAGAATGAGTAAAACCCTTTGATACATCTGGCCCTTAATTCTATTAAAATGCTGTGTTATAAAGTCAATCCAAGATGATTCTGAAATATTAGAACTTGTCTGGGTCATAGGAGATTTATTCAGACCATATACCATTTTCCAGAACCCCTGTGAATTACTTTTTTACTTAAAAATATTGCCTTTGTCCAAAAGTCATGTATTTTCCGTGCCTTAGATTCCCAAATTTGATTCCAATAAGTGTCATTAATGATTTTTAGATTATTTTGGATTTGGCAGTCTCTTGGTTGCTTCTTAGCTAATCTTAAAATTCTGTTTCACTTCCTCCTTATTCAAGCAATGGAGGATGAGATTTTAAATGTATTTGTTTCCTTGTCACATTCCGGGCACTGATGGACTTTCAGTAAAAAACCTAGCCATAAATTTCACTAAAAAAGTCGACCATATAGTTATTGGATCACCAATTTCATCATTCCAACAATAGTTATACACAATTGCCTGCATACCTATAGCATCAGTCAAACCTTCACACCAGAGGAGTTTCTCATAATTAGTAGTAGTAGCATCCCCTGGGAGTGTAGCTGCTGGTTTTTGCTTGGGGAATAATAATTAATCTCCATACTTTGTTGCCCGTGGTCACTCTTACCTGTCTTTACGATCTGATATTTAGTTACTAAGTGTAATATTGAATGGGTTCCCTAAACATAACAGGTCACTGACAGGGGATATCTTGCTGAAATTTCCCATTCAGGAGCCTAAGACCAAGGGCTTCTAGGTTTTTAACAAAAGAAACCTTCTTGGAATCAATAGTTCCCAATCCTGTAGGCCCTATTGATTGCTGTGGGACTGCCCACAAAAGATCATTTTGCACAATATGTGCTCCTCTTCCAAAAGGTAGCAAAATTTTCATTTTGAAGTTGCCAGCTACTAAATGCTCTGGAGCAGCAGGTTCTTGTAAGCATGATTGTATTTCTACCAATCCGGAGGTCATAGGCTTCCTAGAATGAGAATCAGGATGAATATAGACATTAATTACCAAGAGTGGTATCACAATCTTTTTGGGCCAATTTAGCAGTTTTAGTACCAAAAATTCAGCATTATCCACTTCTGCTTGTATGGAAGATGTCTTTAATCCTACTGCAATAAAGGTTGCGAGACCCACCTCGGGTGTCCAAACTCTTTTTAACTTTAATGTGGGGGAGAAAAAGCCCATGTATCCATCTACTGTTAAAGGATTTGTAGCGCACATCTCCTGTAACAAAATTATTTGAAAATCATTTAATAGACTTGTTAAGTAATTTTGTTATGGCAGAGGATGTAGCCCAGCGGTCAGAGCGACTACCATGGGAGCTAGAGATCCAGGTCCAAGCCTCAGTGTTGGAGCAACGTCTTGTGATTCTGGGAAATTCGCTTACTCTCCCCATTGACAGCGTCTTGAGACCCTCACCCATGATAGGCTGCACTATATAAATCTACATTACATTACATTTTTGTTGATTGTTTGAATTAATCCAATGTATGATCCAAGAGCAGATTTTAAATGATTTTTTATAAGATCTTACCATATAGGTGGTCATTACAACCCTGGTGGATGGTGTTAAAGCGGCAGTAAGACCGCCAACAGGCCGGCAGTAAAATAATTGGAATTACGACTGTGGCGGAAACCGCCAACAAAGACAGCCACTTTAACACTCCGACCGCCACAGCGGTACAAACAAACAGCGCTGCGGTCACCACCAACAGACAGGCGGGAGACAAAGTACCACCCACTGTATCACAACCTACCAATCCGCCACCTTTTCCGGGACAGATTCACTGCGGATAAAAACACGGCGGAAACAGAACTTCGAAGGGAAAACGCTCACCTCTACACACCCCACGAGGAACTCAGACGCCATGGAACCAGAGCTGCAGATCCTGCCAGCCCTTATCTTCTTGCTCCTCTACCAGGAGCATGAACGCCGGTGGCAAGGACAACGGTGAGTACTGCATCTACGACACAGGGGAGGGGGGAGGGAAAAAACGGGGACACACACACGCAACACACAACACCCCCACCCTCACCCACTACAACACACACACCAATACAGCATGATACATTACAGTTACACCCCCAACCCCCAACCCCCACCCGGAAGAATGCAAAGACAAAAGGAAATGAGTGTAACCATTGTAATATATTAAAATCAAGTACGCAAAAATATAAATATACACCATAAATAACATAGACACCAAGCTTAGTAGTCCAGGCAGTGCTCCAATGAAGTCCGCGGAACACTGGGCCCACACGGTATGGGCGAGGCCCACACAAGATCCACGACCATGATGGAGAGAACACTGCAGGGGCATCAGAGAGCAAGAAAACAGCCACCTCAGGGGGAGGGAAAGGGGGGGGGGCACCTCAGACGGTTGAGTGCACAATGCTAAATCCACGAGAGGGCCACATGCCCACTGTTCCATTCTGGGGAGTGCAAAGCCACAGTCTCTCAAGTCTCTAAAGTGAGTGGGTTGCCCACTGTTCCATCCTGGGGAGTGCAAAGCCACAGTCTCTCAAGTCTCTACAGTGGGTGGGTTGCCCACTGTTCCATCCTGGGGAGTGCAAAGTCACAGTCTCTCAAGTGGATAACAGTCTCCACTGGATCTGGAGGGGGCATTGTGCCCAGAGTGCTACATCCTGCTAAGGACAGAGGTAGTGGATGACAGTCTCCACTGGTTCTGGAGGGGGCAGTGTGCCCAGAGTGCTTCATCCTGCTAAGGACAGAGGTAGTGGGTGTGATTCTCCACTGGTTCTGGAGGGGGCATTGTGCCCAGAGTGCTACATCCTGCTAAGGACAGAGGTAGTGGATGACAGTCTCCACTGGTTCTGGAGGGGGCATTGTGCCAAGAGTGCTTCATCCTGCTAAGGACAGAGGTAGTGGATGTGATTCTCCACTGGTTCTGGAGGGGGCATTGTGCCCAGAGTGCTTCATCCTGCTAAGGACATAGGTAGTGGATGTGAATCTCCACTGATTCTGGAGGGAGCATTGTGCCCAGAGTGCTTCATCCTGCTAAGGACAGAGGTAGTGGATGACAGTCTCCACTGCTTCTGGAGGGGGCATGGTGCCCAGAGTGCTTCATCCTGCTCGTGACGGACTAAGTTGCATCAGTGCCCTTGGCGCTCATGGGCCAGCGGTGCTTGTAGCGGCGGTGCCCTGTTCAGCGGTGCTTGAGGCGGCGGTGCCCTGTTCAGCGGTGCTTGCAGCGGCGGGCCCTGTTCAGTGGTGCTTGAGGCGGTGGTGTCCTTGCCAGCGGTGCGTGAGGCGGCGGTGCCCTGTTCAGCGGTGCTTGAGGCAGCGGTGCCCTGTTCAGCGGTGCTTGTGGCGGCGGACTCCTTTGCAGAGACTCAGCTGTTGGCGGTCCTCTCTAGCCCAGCGGGGCTTGTGCTGGCGGTCCTCTCTAGCCCAGCCCGGCTTGTGCTAGCGGTGGCCTCCTGGGCAGCAGGGCAGGTGCTGGCAGTGGCCTCTTGGGCAGCAGGGCAGGTGCTGGTGGTGGCCTCTTGGGCAGCAGGGCAGGTGCTGGGGGTGGCCTCTTGGGCCGCAGGGCAGGTGCTGGCGGTGGCCTGCTGGGCAGCGGGGATGATGGCGGTGGCCTCCTGGGCAGCAGGGCAGGTGCTGGCGGTGGCCTCCTGGGCAGCAGGGATGATGGCGGTGGCCTCCTGGGCAGCGGGGATGATGGCGGTCTTCTCCGCTGTGCTGCTCTTCCCAGACTTGCCGGGTTTATTGTGGCCCTTCCCCACCTTGGAAGGTGTCGCAGCTGACTCCACACTCCCACCGGGACCCTGGGAGCGGATTTGGTGGCTTGAGTCTTCTCCCTCTCCTGCCGGGCACTGGCCATCTTTTGATGTTTGACAGGTGGAGGACTGTCCGTGCTGTGGCTCCGTGCCACACTGGCTGCCCTGGTGGCCGGTGCACTCCAGATTCTGGTGACTACAGGCACCACTGGTCCCGGAGATGTTGTGGCTGAGGTGCTAGGTTGGGACCTGGAGAGTCGGGCCCTAGGAGACGGACGGGGTGCGGGAGGTGTGGGAAAGAGGTCAAGGTTGGACAGGAAAAGTTTTTGGGAGACACTGGGATGGGTAGCTGGAGGGGGTTTGGGAGTGGAGGAAGAGGTTGTGGTTGTAGGAGGTGTTCGTTTGGTGACTTTGGGTGAAGGTGCATGCACTGGAGGCTGTCGTGTGGTGGATGGCTGTTGGGTGGGTGTGTGCCTGAGTTTGTGTATCTTGGGAGGTGGCGTCACAGACACACTGGGAGAGGACACAGGGGACATGTGAATGGTAGTGGGGGTGGTGACTGCACGTGAGCGGGGTGTGGTGGTGTGTGTGCTGGTAATGGCAGTAGTGGTTGTAGATGTAGTGCATGCAGGTGTGAGTGGAGACAAGACTGGGAGGGAGGAGGGAGACGTGGAGGAGGGGGACACAGTGGAGGCAGTGGATGTTGGTGTGTCTGCATGTGTGTGATGCTTGCGTGAGTGCCTGTGGGATGTGTGGTGCTTATGTTTGCCAGAGCTTCCCTTTTGTGTTGAAGTGTGTGTATGCTGGTCTGATGGTGTGCTTGGGATAGACTGGGTTACAGGGGATTGGGTCTGGGTGGAGAAAGTTGGAGGGAGGAGGTTAGAGACGGGGACAATGGCTGCCATCAGTGCTGAGGCCAGAGTCTGAAAAGCTCACTGAAGGGCCGCCTGACCAGAATGAATGCCCTCCAGGATGCATTTGTTTGTTGCAACTGCCTTTCTACACCCTGGATGGCATTCAAAATGGTAGACTGCCCAACAGTGAGGGACCTAAGGAGGTCAATGGCCTCCTCACTGAGAGCAGCAGGGGTGACTGGGGCAGGGCCTGAGGTGCCTGGGGCGAAGGTGATGCCCACCCTCCTGGGTGAGCGGGCACGGGGCAAAGGCTGAGGGCGTGCTGGGAGGGCGGTGATGGTAGGGGGGGTGGCGGCTGTACCTGTAGATATGGGGGGCACAGATGTTGCCGCCACCACAAGGGAGCTCCCATCAGCGGGCGAGTCCCTGGCACTGGTCTCAGCTCCTGTCCCCGCTGTGGAGCTCCCCTCATCCTCCGTCCCACTGGTGAACTCCGAGTCCGTAGTGTCGCCCTCAAGGGCCATGTGGGATGCAGCTCCCTCCTGCTCTGGTGCCACTGCTCCTCTGCCTGATGATGCTAATGAACAGGGAGACCACAAAAAGGGGGGGGGGGGGGTGACAGAAGAAAGATATGTTGAGTGGATGCAATACCGCTACCGTTGGCAGACACGACATACACAGAAGCCCCCTGCACTACGCCGTGCTCTTGGGCTCCACTGTTCAATCCCTGGGACATGGCCTACAAGGCTATGGACGACATCTGCACACATGGATGTCACAGGGGCATGACTAGGTGTACTTGGCACTCTACAGAGGTGGGGTGGGGTGCCACATGGCCTGCCTTACGGTGGGACATTGCCTACTAAACTTGGCCTGGCCTAGGGAAACCCACAGCCCACCTCCCCCACCCAGACACCTCCACTGCGCACATAATCAGCAGGATGAGAGTGTACTCACCCCCTTGTGGCTGCTGTGATGCCCTCAAGCACCCATCCAACTCCGGATACGCCACCGCCAGGATCCGGAATATTAAGGGGGTCATGGTGCGACGGGCACCCCTCCCACATTGGGAGGCCATCCCCAGCTGAGCCTCCGCCGTCTTCTTGCTCCAGCGGCGAATGTCCTCCCATCTTTTACGGCAGTGGGTGCTCCGTCTGTGGTAGACCCCCAGGGTCCGGACGTCCTTGGCAATGGCACGCCAAATATCTTTATTCTGGTGGGCGCTGACCTGCATGAATTGTACAGGGGGAAGAGAAATTTTATTACCAACTGCACCATCACAGTCCTTGGCCCCCATCCCTACCCTTGCCATGTGGCACACGAATTCATCGTCGTTTCATGCACGCCTCATTCTCCCCCCCCATCTTTCATCCACCCCACTCCACACAGGCATAGCCCATACAGCATGCTCCCAGTGTACTTACCTGTTTGTCTGGAGCGTGTACTGTGGGAGGACCCCATCCACGAGTTTCTCCAACTCCTCCGATGTGAAGGCAGGGGCCCTTTCCCCAGACACTCGAGCCATTGTCTCTTCCAGACAGAGGTCACAGCAGCACTTGCAGTGTAGGTCCTCTCCTGTCGAAGATCAGGTATCGAGGGATTGAACAGATAGAAAATGGTGGTCACGTCCACGGCGGTGCGTACCGTCACCGCCGGCGTACATCGTCATTGGCTCCTGGGACCCATAGGGTCCAATGTTAACCAATGCAGCATTGCGCCGCGGTCTTTGACCGCCTACTGCGATGGTGTACAACACCAACGCAGTTACCTCACACCCCACTGTCCCACTTTAGAGGTCAGACAGCCGCCATTTCAGGGGCCCACATGGCTTAATTTTTAACTGCGTCACACATACCTAGGCCTAGCCTCAGCACACATACAGGCCACTTTTCGAATTAGGATTCGTTCTAAGCTGTGGGTACGTACCTCTGAGTTGGTTGACTTTGTGCTCTCTGTTGTCCTTCATAGGCACCATCTGCTGGGACATGTGAGGAGATGGCGGCATCCTCCGGTGTACAGACTGCTGGTGGACCTGTCAACAATGGAGGAAAGACATGTGATCATCACCTACAGGCTTGACCATGCCACAATCCATGAACTGTGCACCCAGCTTGAGCCAGACCTGATGTCAGCTATCCACCATCCCACAGGAATCCCCCCTCAAGTGCAGGTGCTGTCAGTACTCCATTTCCTGGCAAGTGTGTCATTTCAAACAACAGTGGCCATAGCATCAGGGATGTCCCAGCCTATGTTTTCCAATGTGTTGTCCAGAGTGTTGTCTGCCCTGCTGAAACACATGCGGAGCTACATCGTTTTCCCTCAGGTGGAGGATTTGCCCACAGTGAAAGGTGACTTCTATGCCCTGGGACATATCCCCAACATCATAGGTGCCATTGATGGAACACATGTGGCTTTAGTCCCCCCGCAGGAGTGAACAGGTGTGCAGAAACCGGAAGAGTTATCATTCCATGAATGTGCAGATGATGTGTTTGGCCGACCGGTACATCTCCCATGTGAATGCCAAGTTTCCTGGCTCAGTGCATGACGCCTACATCCTGCGGAATAGCAGCATCCTTTATGTGATGGGTCAATTCCAGAGGCACCGTGTGTGGCTATTAGGTGAGCACCTGGAAGCAAGACAGTGGGAATGGTTGTCTGGGTCTGGGGATATCCCTTCAGGTCAGTGTGTGTCTAACAGTTGTCCCTCGCCATTTGCAGGTGACTCTGGTTACCCCAACCTGTCATGGCTACTGACCCCAGTGAGGAATCCTAGGACAAGGGCAGAGGAATGCTACAATGAGGCCCATGGGCGAACTCAGCGGATTATAGAACGGACCTTCGGCCTCCTGAAGGCCAGGTTCAGGTGCCTCCATATGAAAGGTGGATCCCTATTCTACTCACCAAAGAAGGTGTGCCAGATCATCGTGGCCTGCTGTATGCTTCACAACTTGGCTTTGCGACGACTGGTGCCTTTTCTGCAGGAGGATGGTCCAGATGGTGGTGTTGTTGCAGCTGTTGAGCCTGTGGACAGTGAAGACGAGGAAGCAGAAGAAGAGGACATGGTGATCCTGCAATATTTCCAGTGAGACACAGGTAAGAGTACAGACCTGCCTACTACATGTACTTTAAAACTACCATCTCTCTACTGTCTGTCATTTTCACCCAGTGTATGGTCACTGAGTTGTCACTTTCCCTTACGATTTCACAGATGTGGGTCCCACTGTGTGACATCTGCTTCGTTTCCTCAAGGACTAGAGCTGTGTGACATAGGTATGTTGACATTACAATTAAAAGAGCATTTTGTCACTGTAATTGCCAATACACCATTTCGAAATCACAGACTTACTCCAGATTTGTGGTTCAAGGGTGTTGTGAAATGGTGAAGGGTGATGGTGGAGGAATGTCCATGGCAGAGTCCAGTCTATTAGTCTCACAGGTGCATTGCCCAAATGGGCATAGGAAGTGGAGCTGGGGCAGTTTGAGGATGGACAGGGTGACAAAGTGGAACAGAAAGATGACATTCAGGGTGGTCTCATTTCTTGGCGGGGGTCTTGGATTCGTTCTCTGTCTTTGTCCTGGATCTCAGGGACCGTTTGCGGGGTGGTTCTCCCTCTGCAGGGGGTGGGGTGCTGGTTTGGTGGTCCTGTGGCAGGGCGTCCTGTCCACTAGCGCCGGCGGAGGTGGTGGGCAGTTCATTGTCCATGCTAGTGTCAGGGGCCCCTTGTTGTGCCACAGTGTCCCTCCTGGTGTTGAGTATTTCCTTCAGCACCCCTACGATGGTGCCCAGGGTGGAATTGATGGTTCTGAGTTCCTCCATGAAGCCCAAATACTGTTCCTCCTGCAGGCGCTGGGTCTCCTGAAACTTGGTCAGTACCGTTGCCATTGTCTCCTGGGAGTGGTGGTAGGCTCCCATGATGGAGTAGAGGGCCTCGTGGAGAGTGGTTTCCCTGGGCCTGTCCTCCTCCTGTCGCACAGCAGCCCTCCCAGTTCCCCTGTGTTCCTGGGCCTCCGTCCCCTGGACCGTGTGCCCACTACCACTGCCCCCAGGTCTCTGTTGTTGTTGGGGTGGTGGGTTAGCCTGGATTCCCTGTAGTGCTGGACACACTGCTGCTTGACGTGTCCTGGGGACAGAGGTATGGGTCCCCTGGGTGGATGCTGTGCTGGTGTTTCCAGAGGGAGGAAGCTCTCTAGTGGCCTATGACTTTGTGAGGGCAACCGACTGTCCAGAGGTCCCCGATGGGCCGGGCTGGTCATCTAGATCTAGTTGGACAGAGGTGCTGTTGTCACTGTGGGCCTCTTCTGTTGGTGGTGTGGACATGTGTGGACCCTCCTGTCCGGTGACGTTGGGTAGGGGTCCTGCAGGGGTATAAAAGGATGTTTATTACATCTGTGTGTGGCATGGTGTGCAATGGGTGGTTGACCTTGTACCCCAGTGCTTGCATTCCTGTGTGGGACCTTGTGTGATGATGGTTTGAGGGGTGTATGGGTATGTGCAGTGGGCATGCTTTGGTGATGGGTGTCCATGCTTTTTTGTTGCATGCAGGGCTTGGTGTTTGGATGGGTGGTTTGTGATATTGGGACATTTGTGAGGAGTAGGAGTGAGGGGGGTGAGCGTGAGGGTGGGGGTATGTGATGGCATGCAGGTAGGGTGGGGGATGTAATAGTGAAGCTTTGACTTACCAGAGTCCATTCCTCCATCTACTCCTGCGAGGCCCTCAGGATGCAGAATCGCCAAGACCTGCTCCTCCCATGTTGTAAGTTGTGGGGGAGGAGGTGGGGGTCCGCCGCTAGTCCGCTGAACCGCAAGGTGGTGTCTTGAGACCACGGAATGCACCTTCCCCCGTAGGTCATTCCACCTCTCCCTGATGTCATCCCTATTTCTTGGGTGCTGTCCCACTGCGTTGACCCTGTCCACTATTCTTCGCCATAGCTCCATCTTCCTAGCTATGGAGGTGTGCTGCACCTGTCATCCGAATAGCTGTGGCTCTACCCGGACGATTTCCCTCACCATGACCCTGAGCTCCTCCTCCGAGAACCTGCGGTGTCTTTGCCGTGCCATGGGGTGGTGTGGGTGATGTGTGGGGTGGGGTGTGTGGTGATAAGTGTGCTGATATGTAGTGGTGTGTTGTGTGAGGTGCGTGGAAGTTCTGTTGGTGATGGTATTTTGTGCCTGTGGATGCTTGGTAGTAGTTTGTGGTGTCTCTCTCTGGCCTTCTCTCGTTAATTGTGGTCGTAGGGGTCTGTGGGTGATGTGGGTGTGTGGGAGTGGTGTGTGTATGTGTATCAGGTGTGTGTATTTGTAATTGTCCAATGTAGATATGTTTTGTAAGAGTGTGTATTTTGAGCGCGGCGGTGTGTACCGCCAAGGGAATACCGCCGTTGAAAGACCACCGCGTGGATTCGTGTGTCGTGATAGTGTGGGCGTATTTCGCCAGTTTATCACTGACCTTTGGGGTGGCGGATTTCTGTGGGTGTCTGAATTTTGGCGGATTCCGTGCTGTGGGTCATAATAGCTGTGGCGGAATTCCGCGGCCGCGGCGGTGTGTTGGTGGTCTTCTGCACTGCGTTAAGCGGCTTTTACCGCCAATGTTGTAATGAGGGCCATAGTGTCTTATCGGTGGACTGTATAATTGTCAGTGATAGCTATCATTGTGGAGCGCGGCTGACAACCACCCTAAGCTTATATCTCATCTGATGGAATGCGGCGCCAGATTATCAGCTGAAGTTGAGTTCCCAATTGGATTTCTAAGAAATGAGAAGGGTTGCTTTTGACCTCTCATTAAGTTTAATTTTGGCGAGGTACTTTGAATTTCTAAGCGGTCAGGGTATCCCATCTGTCGCGGCATTGTAGGCACAACTCCCCGAATTAAAAAGGATTTTTTTTCATTTAAAAGCTTTGTGGCCAGCTGAGTTGTCATCCATGTGTCATCCATGTTACCAAAGTGTATTCTTGGGTGTTATTTACATCCTCCTTAGACACAGGCAAATATTTTAGACAGTTCAATGTCTGTTGTCTGTATTTTTAAGGGAGAGTATTACTTGTAGGAGTTTTAATATATTTCCACAATTAAGTATGTCATGAGGGCCCCTAGTCTGATATTGTGGTGCAAAAATCATTTGATTGCCACCTATGGAGGATCTGTAGTGGGGACCCCCTTTAGACACATCCTGTATATCAAAATCTCCACCGCTTAGATTGTTTATCAGGGCCCTGGAGCTAGGCTTCATGTCAGACCTCCACTGGTGGGTCAACTTCATCCATTCATCTGACCTGTTTACCAATTTAGCCTCAAATGTAGGCCCTACGTGTGCATCCTTTCCCTGCACCCTTTGCACAGAAATGCCCAATCGTTCGTTAACAGGACAGCTTCTCTTACTCTCAGAATCCTCTACTTTGTGTTTACCATGTGCAGATACACCTTCAATTGGTATCTTGCTAGTTATCATTCCTTGTCTCTTCACTTTTTTGATCTCACTTTCAACCGCTGGATTAGTACCTTTCTTGCCATCCCTAAACCTTTGTTGTATTTTGGAGATTTGAGATTCTAGAGTCACACATGCCCATCACTTAGCTTTAAGGGGACCATGATGCTCCTTGAATACTGATTCCCCCTGACATATAGTAAGCTCATTTGTTCCCAGAAGATCTTGACCACCCTTTTTAGTCTTGAATAGCGGGAACAACTTAGTGCCCAAAGGGCTACCGTTATTATTTAGATTTTGCTCAGAGATCTTTCTATTCCCATTACCTGTGGCAGAGGTATTTATAGTACTCAAACAGGCATCAAAAGTACGGCTGGGGCACCCTTTATATTTTCTCTAGCTTTATTTGTTTTTTCCTTTACCTTTTAGTAGTTTGATCACCTAGTTGCTTAGATTGATCATCCAGTTGTTTAGTTTGTTGTGAGGGTTGGACTGGGATCTGTTCTGAAGACATCTTTTCAGTTGAGGTTCCAGTATTGTGGGCTTGTCCCTTTTCTAGTGACTCGGTACAACAGGCATTATCACTAAATCTTACCTAGGTATAGACAACATCCTCATTAACACTTCCTCTTTAATACAAAGTCTTCCCCCAGTACAGTAAACATCATTAACACTTCCCTCATTGGTACACACACTAGTCTCTTGCTGTTGATTAGAACAGGCTACATTTCTATCACTTTTAACAATGTTGAGGTTAAACTTAAAATCATCCTTTAATGTATTCAATACCTTTGGGAGTCTAATAAGCTTATTTATTATTGGAGCACTGATACAGTCTGGCTTCATTGTTTCAGCATAATGCTGTGCTCATTTAATCAAGGCATGTAAGTCAACCAACTTTTGGTTGATCCCTGATACAGATTTAGCCATAACATTAAATAAATTCCACCTGCACATCCATTTTTGTGGACTGGTAGGACAGAGCATCAAGAGTTATTTGCCAAATCTTAAAGAAAATATCTCACACAGCCCCTTGATCTAATTTGGCTAGTGGGTTTTGTGAAAGCTGACTACCCTCATTACTACCTCCCCCCGGCCAGAACAGTCAGGTATTAGAACTTGTAGTGATCCACAACCACTTGGAAACCTCTGTCCATGAGATATTACCTCCTCCTGTAGAACTGAAGCAGTAGCAAGCACTACTTGTGTGTTAATCTCAAAGTCTATTGATCAATATTTTTAGGCACGCACTTATCAGTGCACAAGTCGGAGGTACTCAGAGTAAGTGGACTTGGGTTAAGTAAATCTTTGCTGTCAAAAGCATAAGAAGTATTTTGAGACTTTTTAACACAACACATCTGTCCAGCCTGCTTAGTCCTTTGGTTAAATAACATTGTTGAGGATCCTATACCCTTCTTTACAATAACATTCACATCTAAGGGCACTGGATCACCTTTTCTTTTTCTAAGGACCCTCTTAAGATATTTCTCAATGGAAACGTGAGAGGCAACTGGAGATGGAAAGGATGATCTTGAAGCAAGTAACTCTAAATCACTAACTGAAGCCCAGACGTTCTCTTTTTCTTCCAATACTTCTAAAACTTTACCAGGAGCATTACCCTCCACCACCTCCTCCACTTCAAGCCCATTTTTTTCCCATTCTCAAATACAAGACTACTTTCACTTTTTATTGGGGAAATTGGATGTTGAAGGACCACTGTTCCTTCAGGAATAGTAAAAATAGCTCCAATAGGATCCATTAAAAAGTCAAATTTATGAGGAACGTTTACTGATTTCTCAAACATTCGCTAGATAGAAGAAATTAAGGTCTGGGGCTCCTGATTCATTTTTATCTTCCGGTTCTTAGCTGAAAGCAAAGATGGTGATTTCTGTTTTCTCTTAAATAACGTCTGGGTTGCCCTATTCTTTACTGAGTGCATTTTCTCTGCCAAGGAATGTTTAGATCTATAGTTCTTTTGTTCACAGACCTCAGAGTATTGTCCAATCCCTACGAACTAGAAAACACGCCGCCACACCTCATCAACTGAGGGGCACGAGCATGTGATGGGGAAAACAAGGAAAGTTCTCTCCACTTGTTTAAATGATCAAAAGTTACACATGCATCCTCTGTTCCTTTCAAACGTGATGCAGGATTTAGTTCAACTCGCAATCAGTTCGTAATCAGGGAGAGTGCACCAGGACCACAAGCCACACCCATTTGAAATGAGACGCTTCTGCAGCCTCGGACACTCCACCCTAGAAGTCATTGTCTGCCTGGTTGCAACATCTTAACCAGTCTAATATAATTCAAGAAGCGACTGGACACTTCCAATTAGTTCCATCCAATACCTCAGACACAATTACTGCACCTCTGTCTGCAATCGTCGTGGTCTCTGGTGTCGGCACTAAGAACTGGACTGGAGACACCAGTCGGGTCACAAATCTGCAAATGTCTGAAAAAGTACACAGTTGACCACTCCAAGCCATTCCAAAACCCAAAGTCACTCCAACACCTCACCATACTGAAACCTGCCACACCTCACCTTACATTACCTTACCACTGGAATCCTTATTGTCCCGTTTCTTAGGGCGGGTTCAACTGAGTCGCACGTCATACCAGCGGGCTGTGAGGCGGGCTGGAAGTCTGGAAGCCAGGCTGAAAGGTGTGAATATTATACATCCACAGCCTACACCACAGCCATTAAGGTGATGGACTCTATGCCTTTCCCGGGGATCTTAGGGCTAAGGACATTGGGCTAAGGATTGGAGGACTGATGGCTATGTGGAACAGCAACAGGTAACTGAGGTAAGTAGGGCAGCACCGTAGCATCAAAGGAACTATGGCTTTCCCCTCTTTAGAAAACGTATACATTAGCTCTGCTGCCATCTTATTACAGGAAAACAGTTTTCTAATAAATTTACTTTCCCACATCAATTTTCTCTCCTCATTCAGGATCCCTACTCTAATGTTCTTTAGAACATTTCTATACTTCCTGTCAGTGGCTTGGCGCATATTTTTCACAAATTCCGTGTATTGAAAATATTGCTAAATGTTTAAATTGCCAATGTCTCCCAATGAGTTTTGAGTCTCTTCGTGTGAAAGAGTTTTGAAAACAGACTGTCCTTTTACTGGAGTAAGTCTCCAAAAACAATCAAATGCTTTCCTCCAAACAAGATATCATATTATGTTTTTAGTATCTATTGTATTCTCAGGTGAACAAAGGCAAGCATTAAATTACAGACCATGCTTACCTCATCAATAATTAAGAGCTTAATGTTCTTCAAAACTCTTGCTACCTCATGACAAGCATCACCAGATAACTTCTGGTATTCCAGTTTATTGTCATGTTCAACCAGTAGCATAGGTACTCTATGTAAACTTATTCCATTGATATTGTGTACAGCTAATCCAGTAGGTGCTATTACTATACACAATAAGTTTGAATCTGTAGTTTTCTGTAGGTAACTAGAGATAACTTTGGTTAAAATGATTTTTCCAGTACTTTCCTGACCTCTAATATATAATAATTTAAATGCTGAATAATTGCATTCCTTGTTTTCATGTAGAAATCCATGTTCTATTTGGTCTTCTACTTCAAAATAAATCTCTTTCTGTTAGTTGTTGCCTTGTCCAAGTAACTGTTCAAGATCTACAGATTCCTGTCTAGATTGTTCCTTGGCAATTTCTACTTCATTTATAGTGATTTCAGCTTCATTTTCAATAATAGGTTGTCCAAGAGGATCCTGAATTAAAGGTTCTGAACTTTGGCTAGTTTGAGAACTAGCCTTAGCTGCCTCAGCAGCAATCATTTCGTCCTGTTGTATCTCATTGTTTAACATTTGTAAGTAGTCTTTGAACATGGAACACTGAATACTATCTTTGATAGCATTAAAGCAATCTTCATAGCAGTCATATTCTCTAAGTAATTCAAATTCAGTACACCAAGGTTTGAATAGTTGGCAAATAACTAAATAGAAAAATTCTCTTTTCTCAGGAGTTTAACAGCTAAGTTTTCGATGGTTAATTACATTTTGTTTTTCATTTTTCACTAAGCATCCATCACATCCACGAACAGCATATTTTCCTTCTTCTATGCTTTCACTTACATTACTTCTATATGTGTAGTTCAGAAGAGTTTCATAGAGGCACCTGTCTTCTAGATGTGGACTTCTTCTTGGATAGTATGTATCCTTCATGTTTGCTTTTCCCATGCCTGTATTTTCTGGGTCAAACTCTGCCAGGTACTGTATTCCAGTGAAAGACTTTAATACTTTGTTTCTTGTAGTAAACAGACCAAGACTTACCCAAACAATTCCTTTTGATTTTGAGGACACACTTGCAGAACTCAATCTATCATAGGCTTCATATGACCCCATTTCCCTATGATAAAGCATTTTCAAGCTGAAAGAACACAATTCCTTGTTAAGTGTCTTATCTGCAGAAATTTCCTCCCATATCTCCTTCATCTCAGTTGTTTCAGATTTCATTACATACAACGTAACATACCAAGCCACAGTGATGGAGTTGTCTGCAACAAATTATGGCGGTCATTCCAACCGTGGCGGGCGGTGCTTCCGCGGCCCTCTGCCCTGGTGGTTTTCAACCGCCAGGGTCAGAATGACCGCCTATATGTCCATATTAGCATTACACATTTTTAAAGTCACAGGGTTGTAGGCATTAATATATTTTGATTCTTCAGTTCTTTTTATACTATATGTGTTCTTTGGCGATTTCCATGTGAGTGTATGTCTCACTGAAGACAAGAAGCTGTTTACTTATCCCTTTGAAAGGCCAGGTCTTGGAAATCCAAATCGACATGAAAAGAAAATAGATTGATTTTCTAATGATTAGTATATGAGTAATACATTTTAAAATATGTGCAAACTTGAGAAAAATGTAATTCTTTGTTGTATATAATGAAATGCAGTAGCAAAGCTTTTCGGTTGAAATGAAATGTATTACCCATTTTAAGAATATTATCAATGCCAAATTTGAAAGTGTGCATATTACATGAATATATTGAAATGTATTAATAAAATACATTTTATATTTCTTTTGTGTTAGCATGAGTGAGGCCTGTTGAAGCTTGGAATTTGTGACTGTGCAAGAAATGCAGTTTCATTTCCTAATGTGAACTTCCTTTTAGGTTATGTTCTCATGACAAGCTTAGCTAGTTGGTAATAGATTCTATTGTTTAAGTATAAAGAAAATGTAGCATAGTGTCCTTGACAGAAGAAGTGTGAAACATGGACTGGTATTGTATACAATTGTTTCAAGCATGCGTGGAGTTTCACAGATGAAAGATGTTCCCAAGACAGACATGGGAACAAATTGAACTGTTTCAATTTGGAGTTATACGAATATTTTCTATTGGATGATGCCCATTTAACATGAAATGAACTGATATCTGTGATGAATCAGAATGCTTTGCAAATTCTAAAATACTGATGGACAAAATAACTTTAAAGTAGTCCTGAGCAGACCCTTGCAGTCCCGAGTAGACCTCTGCAGTTTCCAGTTCCTGTCTCAGTGCTTGCTGATCCTAATGCTTTGCTGCTGAAAATTCCCTGATGCTGTTTCCCTGGAGAGGTCTTCCTTTCTCAACCATTTTCCCCTTTTCAAATGCCCTTTTAGGTTCAGACATCCTTTTTATTTCCCTTCAGAAGACTCTTCAGTGAGCTTCTGAGATGCTGACACTTCCCCTTTTTACTTACTTTTTGTCTAATTTAGTGACCTGCAGTCCGGGATTATCTTTTTTCAAATTATATATTTCCTTTTTATGCTTTTTGTATTTTGCCTGTATGTGTGCCTCCCCACAAATGTATTTCCCTGATTTGGTTAGTTGTAGGATTGACCTGTGCCCATCAAAGATGATTGACTCTGCTAAATTTGAATTGAACGATGATTGTTAATTCTAAGCAACGTATTATCTCAGTATTCAAATATTTATATGTATTATCTCAGTATCTCAGATATTTATATTGATATTATGTATTATTCTTCTAGAGTGCTTAGTTTTATTAATGCTAGTTCGCATAAATCTATTTCGACTCCCTGGGCAACCTTTAGTGATTATGTATCTTTATAATTTGGTTTGGTGCATTGTCTACATTACTTTGAGCTTGTGTTTGTAACAAACCCTTTAACTTTATTCTGATTGGAGTTTTCCTTCCGTGTCCACATTGGTCATAGTGTTTAAATTGTTTGGGGTAGTGCTGAAATTCTATTGATGCTTCAACCACACTACTTACTGGGTCAAAAGAGTCATCCACCTCAATGAGCATTGATTCCTGCGAATAATGAAAGTGCTACAATAGCTCTGGTAGCAGAGTTATGGTTTCATCCCATAAGTGGAGAGAACCATTTTTTATCTAGTGTTGGGGAGATAGGATTGTCCCCATGCAATTGACTAATCTAATGATTGATTACCTCAAATCTTGTCCCATGGCTTGGTCTGAAGATTGATGAAGTTCCAAAGTTGTGTCTACAAGTGACGGCTGCATGAGTATAAATAGGGTTTTGCACTTGCAATGCTTTTTGCTTGAAGATTGCAGTAAAGTGTGATGTTGTGAAGTGCTTTGGAGTAGTGTCGTACTCAAAGTGATTGTGGTGCTTTTGCTCAAAAATGTCCATGGTTGTTGTTGTTGATACATCCATCATGGCCTAAGATCCTAGGATAATGCACAAATGTATGAGACACTTGGTTAATTTATTTACTGCAGTGAGGTACTTGTCATTTGAGGGTGACAGTAGTTTTCCTTGAATGAGTGTGAGTTGTTGGTTGATATTTAGTGAATCCTAGCGGCCTGCAGAGGATCTACGTCAACCGGAGTGAGAATTGCTGGTCAAGTTTCACTCACTGAGTAATTGTGAAAGGTACAGTTGGAGAAGTACAAACCCATACAGCTTTGGAGTGTTTGAATTCCTACCTGTAGTGTGCAGACAGGTTGTTGTTTTTTGCTCACAATATTTTTCATTAGTTGTGAGTGAGCAATTGTGTGAGAGACATTTGCAAAGCAATTGCAGCTGTTGAATGAAGTGAGTTTGACATTACATTGTGCTACTCTGATATAGATCGGTTAGTGTGAAGCTGTCCCGGTACTGGTGGAAAGTGCTGCATTGCTTTGAGAACAGAGTAGAGCAAAGGATTGTGGGATTGAAATTACTTCCTGATTCAATCGCAAGTTGTGGAATTAATTGAATTTGACCAAAATGACATTTTTTCAAGTATTTAAGAAGGCGGTGTGGGGTGATGTGTTTATTTCAGTTAGAGATTGCATTGAAACTTCACTAGAATGAGCTCCAAGTTAAATAGTGTTGTCTATTAAAGGGTTGCATGCATGTCTGTGGCTTGAACAATGGTGCAAAATTACTGAGAAAGAAGGTGTTTTAGCTTCTCCCTGATATGGAACCTTTAATTTGAGAATTTTAGACAATTTGAATTGAATGATGCATAAAATGCAAGAGCCACACAATTTGAAGCCCTTAGTATTTGGGAATGTATTGCCTGTGAAAGAATGTCAGCTAAATATGAGATGCAGAAAACAATTAAGACACTTTCAGAAGCTAGATGGGATGCAGATCAGAAGCTGGGAAGAGCAGATGTATTAGATGGAATCAGAATGTTTCCAGATATTACAGAAGAAGGTGATGGAAGTACAAAACCTAAGACTAGAAAGAAACAGGCAGAGAAAGCAGGACAGACAGTAGAAGTCAAGAGTAAAAAGACATTAACATATGACACTGGTTCAAATGATGAGTTTATAAATCATTTACTAATGAATTGTCCACCACTGTATCATTTGGTTGATACAGGAATGAGAAGTGAAGCAGTACAAAATATAGGGGGTCATTACAACCTGGTGGTCGGCGATCATATGGCGGTAAGTACTGCTAACAGGCTGGCGGTACTTACCGCCATATTATGACATTGGCGGGTTGGCTGAAACCAACCCGCCAATGTACCACTCCGACCGCCATGGTGGTAACAGCCGCCGGGCTGGAGATATTCTTCTCCAGCCCGGCAGCCAGCACTGTTCCGCCTGCGGGATTATGACCCCGCCTACCGGCATGGTTTTTGTGGCTTCCTTAACGCCACGAAAACCATGGCGGTAGGCACTATCAGTGACAGGGAATTCCTTCCCTGTCACTGATACGGGTCTTCCCCATCCCCCTCCTGTTAGCCTCCCCACCCACCCTACCTCTCCACAGCCCCCCCACACCCCTCTACATTCACGCCCCCTTCACAGACACACACAGGCGTACACACACCCATTCCCACATGCATCCATGCATGCATACATCCATTCACACACACATCCGCACACACTTTCAGACATACACCCAGACAGGTATCACACAACATACACACACTCACACCTCCATACATGCACACACGTATTCAACACGCAACACACACCCGCATTCACGCACCCATAAACATTCACAAACACCCCCACACACACACAACACCCCCCGCCCCCCTTTCCTGTCAGACACCCGACTTACCTGGCTCCAGGGGGGTCCTCCGGCAGGAGACGGGGCGCTGCTGCCAGCAGCAGCGTCTGCCAGCAGAACACCACCAGGCCGTATTATTTCTCATAATACAGCTAGCAGCGGTCTACTGGTGTGGCACTGCTGCTGGCAGCAATGCCACCTTACCGCAATCTGCCGGCATGTCCACAGACGGATTTCCGCCATTCTAGTCGCGGAAATCCGGCTGTGGTCATAATATGGCGATCGGCTGGCAGTCGCAGCGACGGTCTTTTGGCGGCCATCGCTGCAGCGTGAGGCTGTTTTTACCACCCATGTCATAATGAGGGCCATAGTCCTGAATGTGCCAACTGCTCCAATTGCACAGATCCCAAATCAGATTGTTCCAGTTACAACTGTAACTGCAGAAACACAAGTACCCATGGTTAGTCACCAGTTCTGACTGTTAATACAGTTCAGCCCATTTCAAGTTCATTTGTGAATCAAATTGTCCCAGATCCTAATATGAATCAGCCAGTGCTGCCACCTAGCATGACTATGCCTGTGCAGAATTCTAATCAGAATCAGCCCATGCCTATGTGTACTCCAGTGTGGACAATGATCAATGTTACTTTGAGTCAAACCGGACAGATTTACAGTACTGTCTTAACAGGACAGAGTGCAGGAATGGTAATTCCTCAGAATCAGACTAATGTTATGGGTTCTGATGTACGAACAGTTCTAGTGATTATAGGTCCAGTTGGTACGTTATATGTTTCATGCAGTTCTGGAAGTAACTCATTCAATAAACGTCCCAACTGTTTCTGAAACCCCAGTTACATCTGCTGGGATATCACCAATTAGTAAGCAGAGACCAGTATATTCAAACAAATTGGAGATGGAGAGAAAAGCTTCTCTTGTTCCACCTTTGACCCCTACACGAATTGCAGAACCGAAACAGATGTTAGATCAGACATCACCAGTTCTTCATGCAAGGTTTCCTCAGGGAACCCCACTGTATCCCATGCTCAGACCAGATTAGACTTTCAGTGTACATTGCAGTACCCCGCAAGACATACCCCAGAGAAAGAACATCAGTTTACAAGGTTTAACTGCACAGCAATTGACAGATTCATTTATTAATTTCAGTCCACAAGGTGCAATAGGATTTATAAATGTCAATTCTAGAACAGAAGAAACAGAGAGAGACAGATCGGTGAATGTGCTCAGATTAAAATTAGAACTGAATGAATTGATTCTGGGAATGTGGACATACCTCAATTGGAAACTTACACAGGAGATGAACTGCTGTTCATGTAAAACGATGTTACCCAACGTGCGGGACAGACTTATGAAAGATTAGCTGAGAAATATGACGTGGATTTAGAAAAATTCAAACCTTTGAAGAGAAGTTACAGATTTGAATTCATTTGAAAAGACATAGATTACATGAGATTGCGTGGAATGAAATTGCATATTAAGGAATGTATTACCTATATACAGACATGGGGATCAATAGATAAGAGGGAAGGCAGATGGACAAACAAAAGAGATCAGAAGAAAGCAAAATCAAATGTGCCTCTGGCAGGAGCAAATCACGCCAAGAACAATGTGAAAATGATTCCCATGAGAAAAATACCAAGTGGAGGTTATGTTCATGTACCTTGGAGTAGGAGTCACATATTGTCATTCACAAATGATTACTCAAGGTTAAGAGAAAAGCCTGTGAAGTGGTACAAGCAGAAAGAGAGATTTGTGAAACTTCCTGTGGGAGGTTTTAAATATGTTGTTTGACATAGTTGTTCCAACTTATTTGTGGACCACGTGTTAAGTGCATGTTAATTTGCCTGATCGTGAACCTCCAAGAGATGCATTAACAGGTGCACCATCTGGAGAGTTAATGACAAAGTATAACAAGGTGTTTGAGTGCCTGAAGAATAAAGTGTCCACAAAATATATTAATTGACACAAGATTGATAGAACAGCCTAAGAGACAAAAAAATTGATTCATGCTTATTATGATAGATTGTTGCAGGCTTTGAGGCCTCACAGTGGTACTGAAACTATAGAAGCCAAAGACATGGGCCATTTTGTGTTCATATTTGTACCGGAATTGAGGCCACACATAAGTGAAATGATTCAGCAGCACTAGACTTGTTAGCAGAATAAACCAATTGGTGAGATCCTGGGTTATACAAAGCATTATACTGTAGTGATGATATAGAGTTGAAACAGAAGAATCTGAAAGAAAGAAGTCATAGCTTTGCAATTGAAAGCTGCACAGAAAGCAATCCAGAATCTGCAGATGATGGTGAACACTAGCGCTATGCAAGGAATGCCACACCAGGTGACGAATGTTGTCCAGCCTAGAGTTAGAAGACGAAGTGTTCAGATAGATCAGAGTGGAGGTGTTTTTGATGTTCAATCTTTGTAGAAGACTAATCAGTGTCATGCATAAGGAAATTTGGGTAATTGGCGATGGGACTGTCCATATAATAATGTGAATGTTCATGTGCAGAATTCTGAA
This sequence comes from Pleurodeles waltl, assembly GCF_031143425.1. Taxonomy (NCBI): domain Eukaryota; kingdom Metazoa; phylum Chordata; class Amphibia; order Caudata; family Salamandridae; genus Pleurodeles; species Pleurodeles waltl. The sequence continues at coordinate 136,658,997 of NC_090437.1, forward strand.
GTTGCTCAGACTCAAGGTAATAATCAGGTTCAAACTCAAAGACTTCAAAGAACCTGTATTCAGAATGTACATGTGTCCCCAGGACTAAAGATGCAGGTACCATAAGCCCCGATTACACAGCAGCAGGTGATTGTTCCTCAGCAAAACATGAATCAAATGGCAAATGCAATTGTGAATCAGATAGCATCATAATTTCCCTTCATTGATTTGAGTGATGAGGAATTCACGGAAATGTTTTACAGTGATAGTTCTGATGCTGACAAGTGCATTTTCAGTGCATCCTTAAGGTAGATTAATATGGTCCCTATGCAAACGCAAACATTACTGGCCATGATGTGTCATTCTTGGTTGACACTAGAGCTACATGTTCCACTGTCAGAATTGCTAAAATAACAAATATATCTTTCAGGAAAGAGAGTTCAGGTGGTAGAAGTTGCCAATAAACACTTGACAAATCCTGTAACAGAGTATGCCCCTGTTAAAATAGGTTCATTTGAAGATGAGCACCAACTTGTGGTCTGTGATTCAAGTCCTGTAAGTTTGTTGGGATGTGATCTATTTTGTGAGCTGAATTGTTTAGCAGTTGCACACCTAAAGGAATGGCGATTCAGACAAATGAGGAAGATGTGCCCTATGAAATTCTAGAGCAGTATCCAAGTGTCACATTGTATCCAATGATGACATGTAATGATTTGTCCGAAGATTTGAAAGAAACTGTGACACCAGAAGTTTGGGATTTTACAGGAAATGAGTTAGGACTCATTTAAGGTGTCGAGCTCATTAAAATAACAGCAAAACCAAATGCAGTGTAACCAAAAATTCCCCAGTATAATATGTCCTCAGGGACAATAGTTTGAATTACCTCTTTGGTTGATTGTTTGATTGAGCAGAATATTTTAAAATAAATCATGGAAAGTCCCTGCAGCTCTCCTACTTTAGGATTGTTGAAGCCCAATAGAAAATGCTGTATTGTTCAAATTTTGAGAAAAGTGAATGAGATTGCTGTTCCACTTTGTCCCGTGGTACTGAATCCTGCAGTGATTTTATTCCAAATTTCCTGTGAAGCTGAGTGGTTTACAGACATTGACCTTTGGCGACCATTTTTCTCTGTACCATTGCATGAGGAAAGCCAGTATTTGTTTGCACTGAAATTCAACAGTCATGTTTTTGCATGGTGCTGAACTCCTCAAGGGTATACGGAGTCACCATCAATTTTAACCAGATCTTGAAAACAAATCTGGAGTCCCTTAAAATACTCTATCATTACGTCTTAGTGCAATACATTGATGACCTGTTGGTTGCGTCAAATACCAGAGAAGCATGCAGAAGAGATACCAGTGCCCTTTTGAATTATTTAGTAGAAAATAGCCCTAATGTTTCCCCTGCAAAATTAGAGATTTGCATGAAAGAAGTCATGTGTTTAGGTCACCACATTGAGAAGTGTGTGAGGAATGCGTCACAAGAAAGAATCTCAGCAATCATGAAAATGAATCCTCCAGTAGCACAGAAAGAAGTCCACGTGTTTTTGGGAATGGTTGGCTACTGTCGTCAGTTGATTCCAAACTTTTCCTTTTTGGCCAAACCTTTATAGAGGCTAAAGCACAAGGATGTGACTGATCCGGTACCATTGGATAAAAATTGCACTTGTACATTCACAGGGCTGAGAGAAAGTCTATGTCGAGCCCCCGCTTTGGTAATGTCTGATTATAACAAATGTTTTTCTTTGTTTTGTTGCAAGAGAGATGGATTTGCCCTCTCAGTTTAGACACAGTTGCATGTAAATGCAAACATGCCTGTGGCTTATTTTTCCACCACACTTGGGGCCAGGTGTACAATGCTATTTTGAAGCCGAAAACAGCAAAATTTGACTTTGGCAACCGCAAAATGGCCTTGTAGCATGTACCATCCTTATTTTGCTAGTCTGTAATTTGTTACCGACTCGCAAAATACGGATTGCAACTTGCTATTAGGAAGGGGTGTTCCAAGGGCGTCCCTTCTTAATAGCGATTCCCAGGCCCATTTATTTTTTTTGTGAACATGAATGCAGTCACAAAACAATCACATTTACCTCCAATTTCAAACTTGTGGTAACCTATTTGCAAATGGGAATGGGTCCCAAGGAACCCCTTCCCCTTTGTGAATGGGGGTGCCAACATTTTTTCAGAGCAGGCAGTAGTCTGACGGACTACTGCCTACTCAGAAAAAAAAAAATCGAAACATTTCAGGCCATATGTATGAAAAAATGGCCTTGCAAATCGCAAATAGCAATTTTTAAGAAATCACTATTTCCGAGTCGCAATTGGCCATGTAACAAAATTGCGATTCGGAATTAGCGATTTCTTAAAAATCGCTATTTGTGGTTTGCGAGGCCCATTTACCGAATCGCAATTTGCATTTTCGCAAATTGTGATTTTTTGCGATTTGGTAAAAAACTGCAAGAAGTTTCGAGAAAGCACACCTCGAAGAGCCTGATGACATCACAAGCAGGAAATGAGTCATCATAGGCAGTTTCAGGTGCCACACCCAAACCAGCATCCTGAGAGAGAGCAGCCCAGCCACACAGAGCAGCACTCTGAAGGAGGCAGCACACCTGAGCAAGGATGGACACCTCAGCCCAAGCACAGGAGAAGGGAGAAAGAAAGCGCAAGCTCAAATTCAGCGAGCAGGAGCTTGAGGTGCTGACAGAGAAGGTGGTTAGGAGCCATGACCGCCTTTTTGGAAAAAGCTCACTCTAGGTGCCTCAGAGTGAGAAAAGGAGACTATGGACAGATATCCAATCAAAGATCTATGCAATTGGAGTGGCACAGCGCTCCATAGAAGAAATTAAGAAGAATTGGTATGACCTGCGGTCCTGTGCGAAGGAGAGGGTGGCAAGGAGACTGCAGGAGGCCAGGGGCACAGGAGGCGGTCCACCCACAGAGGCACCATCCACACCATTAGAGGACCTAGTCGAGTCCACACTCCTCCCTGAAGCTGTGACAGGGGTCACAGAGATAGACACCTCCAGCACACCAAGTACCAGCCAAGGTAAGTGCAATATTGATTTGTAACCCCATATGTGTATGCACAAAAGCCTTTAGGAATTAGCAAGTAATGTTAAACATTGTGAGAAGTAGTCCAGTCCACATCTTAGAAGCAGCACAACAATGCATTATGGGAGTGGCAGTCCACAACCCACAGCTGAGAGTAGCACATACAATGTAATTAAGTAGAGTGACACCCAGAGGAACACAACACACACAACACAGTGTAGAGAAGTATCTGTACCTTTATTACCATTGTGTGACCGTAATTGTAACAAACATAACTGACATGCTGCATATTGTCGTTGCAGGTGGGCCAGGCCCAGCAGCCACAGCATCAGCACGCGTAGGCGACACTGACACCCATCCGGCCTCCGATTTCAACACCAGTGGGTCTCTCACCATTGCGCCTGTCCGACGCAGGCCCAGGGCACTGCCACTGCTAGAGCTCAGCCAAGACTCAGATGAGCAGCAGGAAGGTCCAATTTCACCATCACCAACAGGCAGGCGCAGCCAGATGTAGGAGGTCAGGTGTCAGCAGACCACAGCAACCCGCAGGATGGTGACAAATTCCGGGGCACAGCAGCATGAGGCAGGTGAGGGTCCCTCCTTATTTGGTGGGCTGGAAGCTGCTTTGTTGCAGCAGCAGCGCCTACAAAACAAGAGGATCCTGGGCTTACAAAAGAGTTTGCGCCAACATAACAGCAACATGGTGGGCCTGCATCGCCAGCTTCAGTCCCTCAATGCCAACATAGAACAGCTGCGTGAGGGACAGGTGCAGGCAACACAGGACACCAGAGACCTCACAAGTGCTGTCCGTGAACTATAGCAGGAGCTGCGCCATGAGAGGGTGAGCCAGCGCAGACAGCAGCGCAGATTTAGGAACATGTTTGGCAGCTTCTGTCATTCTTCGAACAGGGCGGCAAATGTAACTGCACTGATTGCCTGTCGTGCAGTGGCTGCACAAGTGGAGGCAGCACACAGCAGCAGGAACGTTGTGAATGGACTGGTACAAATCACCAATGTGATCGACCACATAATGGGACAGAGGTCAGCCACACCGAGTGAGCTTACACTGGGGGACACTGAGGACAGTTCCAGCCTCAGCAGTGTAGCTGTACCACCATTGGACACCAGACGGCGCAGTGCCAGGCACAGCAGTGCCACTGAGGCAGACAATAGAGGTGCCAGTGAGGTAACTGGGCACCCGAGTGGTGTGCGTGGCCGCAAAAAATGGCTGTTGCTGCCACTGGACTTATGTTTTCACTATGACGTAATAGTGCATTACTCAGGTCCTTCATTGTTTCTAGTTTCTCACTTATCCTTTTTTTTTCAATTCCTCACACGAGCATTACCTGACTTAAGGTAATAAATTTATTTCACTACAGGTACAGTTGTCAGAGGATTTGTGTCATTTATACTCACGTCTGAAATGGCTGTGTGTGATGTCGGCACGCCTTTGCCTTCCCTCTGCTGCACTGGTCCTGTCTGCTGGATGTAGGGGTGGTATGGGATCATCATCCTCATCAGATTCAGTATCACATATTTCTACAGGTATGCCCCTGGTGGTAGCTATATTGTTCAAGATAGCACAAGTAGCCACTATTCTACATGTCGTCTCTGGACTGTACTGTAGTGCCCCTCCACTTTTGTGGAGGCACCGGAAGCGACTCTTCAGCAGTCCAAATGTGCGCTCCACCACATTGCGGGTTGCCCTGTGTGCTGCATTGTATCTCCGTTCAGCAGGTGTTGCAGGATTGAGGTAGGGCGTCATCATGTAGGTGCGCACTGCATAGGCATTATCTCCTGGAAGGGACAGAGGGTATGATAAGAAGTGGGCCATCTGACATCAGCATGCCATCAATGCGCCATTGTATAGAGGGACAATACCTAGTAGATATCCTTCACCAAACTCCCAAGCTAGCAGTCTTGTGTGAATCCCGCTGTGGCGAAAGATGTACAAATCATGTGTGCTCCCTGGGTACCTGGCCACGAGATCAGTAATGATGTAGGAGGCATTGCATATCACCTGTATATTAATTGAATGTTGGTATTTCTGGTTGCGGTACACATACTCTGTGGCGGATGGTGGGCAGATTGCCACATGAGTCCCATCTATGGCACCTAGGATGTGGGGGAACTGTGCTCTCTGGTAAAATTCAATTTTTGTCTGCTGTATTTCCTGTGGGGTGTTGGGTAATCTGATGTACTAGTGTAGTTTGCTCAGCATGGTGTTGATAAATGCATTGAAAAATCTGGAAAGGGTACTCTGTGAGACCCCTCCAGCTGCTGCTATGACCCCTTGATAGCTCCCTGAGGCGAGTAGGTGGAGGGAGCATAATACCTGCACATGAGTGGGGATGCTGTGAGTCCTTAGTGTTCTGCGCTGCAGTATGGGTTGTAGCTCAGCTATCAGATCAAGTGTCATGGCTGAGTTCAGCCTATACCTCTCATATATTTCCTCCTCTGTCAGGTTAAATAGTGTGATGTGCACTCTGAAAATGCGCTCCTGTCTCCGCCTCCCTCTCCTCAAACCTGCCAAGATCTTCATTCTCCTCGCCGTGACGTAGAGTGCAGCCATTGTGGAAAAGAGTCTGAGGCATTCTGGGCCTCTTTATATAGGTTGCACCTGGTTACCACCTGGTTTCAGTTAGTGGTATTTTGCATGTGCAAAATGCCATTCTGAGAAAAATCGCAATTTGTGATTTTTTGATGCATCTCTTTGCGACTTGGATTTTGCGACTCGCAATTTCCAACTGGAAACACTGAATCGCAAATTGCGACTCGCAAAACCAGGTCTCAACGCAAAAAATCTAAATTTTTGCGATTTCTTATTTTTGGTCTGCGAATGCCGTTCATGCATCGCAGACCACTTTTTTGCAATCGCAAACAGCCGATTTTTGCGATTCGCACCGTTTGCGATTGCAAAAAAGTTTCATACATCTGGCCCTTAATTTTTATTTTTGAAATGGGAAAATGGGCAATATTTAAAAATAAAACTGCTCTTTTGAAATAGCAGTCACAGTCATGGTGATCTGCTGACCACAGCAGGCCACCATCCCTGTGAGTGCTGCCATTCCCAAATGGGTCACAAATTGCGACATGCCTCATGAATAATAATGAGGCAGATCCCTTGTGACCCATTTTGGAATCCCTAACAGTGTCTCAGATACGATTGAACATTTTGGGGGTTATTCCAACTTTGGAGGAAGTGGTAATCCGTCCCAAAAGTGACGGTAAAGTGACGGATATACCACCAGCCGTATTACGAGGCCATTATATCCTATGGAACTCGTAATACGGCTGGTGGTAAATCCGTCACATTTGGGACGGATTACCACCTCCTCCAAAGTTGGAATAACCCCCTTTGTTTTTTGATTCACAATTTGCAATTCATTTCCAACGTGAACTTTTTTTAGGTTATGTTCTCATGAGGAGCTTTGCTAGTTGGTAACAGATTCTTTTGTTTAAGTATGGAGAAAACGAAGCATAGTGTCCTTGATGGAAGAACAGTGTGAAACATGGACAGGTATGAAATACAATTGTTTCGGGGCATTGTCTGGACACAAATGAAGATGGCCACCTCCTAGAGGAACTCGGCATGCTGGAGGATATAAGGGGACAGCAGCAGAATCCAAGAGTGGGAGGGATACAGGATCCATCCCCTCATACCCCCACATGACATCGGCTGTGCCCTCACCGCAAACCCTGGCCTACTGCAGCACCTAGACCCTCTTTGCAACCTACCACCCGCCATCCTAAATTTGGGCTTAGGGCCTCACATGGAGCCGGAGGCTCCATTTTGAAAGCACCCCGGCAGGCCTAGACTGACATCTGACACCGGCGAACAGAGGATATGGGCGAGGCCACCTGCAAGCAGCACCCTGTAAACAAATGCCGGCTATACCACGAAGCCAGGAGAGATGATTGGAGAACCTGGCCTGCCCCTACTACAACATCAGAGAGTCTCCGACTGCCAGAGCGAACCATTGAAGGCTGCAGTCACTGCTATGGCGCCAGCCACCAAGAACCCAGGCAGTCAGCTGTGTATGCCGGACCGTACTCCTCCTCCAACGCGGCGAGTGGGCCCTCCACATCCTGTCTCCTGGGGATGTCCATGGGACAACCCGTGGCGGAGTTGATCTCCCACCCAACACGGGGGGCATAATACAAATAAGTGCCAATAAGAACCCTCAACACCACATCTCTGTGATCCCCCTCCCTGGCAGCGATAGACTGGGGAGTGACGGGCTCATCCTGCTCCATGGTGGCTGGAGCAACTGCATCTAGGGATGAGAAAAACAGGGAGCAGCCCGCCCCCTCCTGAACTGCCACAATCTATATAATATAGGGGGCAGCGAGCTTTAGCAAACTAAGGGGGAAGGACCACGTGTGATTCCCCTATCAAACGGGGGCACTCCCTCCCCTATTCACCGTCACGGAAACTCCTGCTGGAAGAGAGTCTCTTAGCCCATTCAAATGACAACAGCTGCAACCTGGCACCATATCATCCAACAATCCTCAAAATCTGTACATCTTGGGGGTGACTTACAGGCACCTCACCCGACCCCGGCCACAGAGCCTAGAATCCTGCAGACCAAGAGAGGCCTGTACCCCCTGCCATCCTTCATCAGAGATTGGAACAGCAGCACTGCACCCCTCACCTCACCACATTGCACTGAGACCTTTGTCACACAGTGAAGAGCCCCATCCTCACTCCTCCCAGTGCCAGCAGTGCAGCACCCCCTTCTGCTGCCCTCTTTCCTGCTACCTCTGCATCATCAACCCCGGGACATTAACCCAGCAGGACACATTCAGCTCCACCAGCCACACTTCTTGCGCCTACCATGCACAGACACAAGCCCCTGGTGTGCATGACCCATCCTGTGGCTCTGCTTGAGGACTAAATTCCTGGGATCCTTCAAAACATCTGCAATCTGGGGCACACACTTATACAAAACCAGTACCCACTATGTAAACCACGCTGCCTGGACGCAGCCTGCAGCGCAACCCCCATCTCTTCTGCCCTGCCCAGTGGAACGTCTCCTATGGAAGTGAAAATCCCGGGCACTGAAGCCCAGGGAAAAACCTACCGGTAAGCCTGCCCACCAATTGCTCTTCTCTGAGGCCATCTTCCATCAACGGTCCTCACCTACCCAGCAGACACCACCTATATCAGACTCACCAGATGCCTCCTCAGCACAAGTCAGACACCCCAGTGGAACGCATCATAGAGGAAATCATAGCAGTCGGCAGGCGACTAGAGCGTGTGGACACTAAGGGGCATATTTATAGTCCCCTAGCGCTAACTTGCACCACATTAACTTCATTATTTTTTATGTTAATGTGGCCCAACGAGGCCAAAATCCCCGTGCCATATTTATAAAGTGGCACAATGCATGCATTGCGCCACTCTGTAATCCTTTGCGCTACATTATGCCTGCGCCAGGCGTAATGTATGCAAACGGGGCGTTCCCCTGGCAGGGGAGCCGGAAAAGTGATTCAAGGAAATCTATGAGCTTTCGTTATTTTTCATGGCACTTTTAACACATGGTGGTGGTAGGGGGTGCTAAGGGATGCAGGAAAAGTGGCGCTGCACTCGGTGCAGTGCCACTTTCCATAAGTCTGCCCCTTAGATCTAAGAACTAGCTTAGATATCCCATTCAAGCCATACTGCCATCACTGGATTCGAGGACAGGGCCACTCATGGAAGACAGGCTAAGTGCCGCACTGGACAGAAACCAAGAACTGCAATACCTATGGGACAAATAATTGGACCCCAAGGACCGAAGCCGGAGGGACAATATCTGCTTTTTTGGATTCCCAGCATGAGCGGAAGGCACAGACACCAGAGCCTTCCTCAAACATGTTCTTTCTACCCTCACTGGTCTCACGTCCCCACCCCTTGGAGCTTCAGCGGGCACACAAGTTGGGACCCCATTGCAAAGACCACACCAAGAGACTACTCCCCATTATAGCCTGTTTCCTACACCATGAACAAGTTTGACCGATGCCCTCACTCTTAGGCCATATGATTATGACGGTCTTCAACTACATATCGCTTCTGACTTCTCCCGTGACATTAACGACAAATGGAGAGCATTCCTGGCTCTTCGATTGCTACTACGGCAACTAGACATTAAATTGGGCCTGTTTGAACCCGCACGTATGTGGATCACAAATGATGGCAAATCCAGAGACTTTTATGTTCCACTGCCACTGGCCAATTCCAATTCCTGGACGACCTTCTTGCCCAGCCGATGGAACTCTCAACCTCAGATGCCCAGGCTGCCCAACACTTGCACAGCTCATCTTTTACCCCACCCCTCCCCAGCCCCGGGGGGGGCAATGGGGCACCAGTGGAAACCAAAAGCGAGGCAGAATCTCTGGGTGACCCCCCAGGTCTCAAGAAGGCAGAGACACAACGCTTCAGGGGGTGGCGGCCCTCACTCAAGACCAGAGCAGAGACAAATTTAGATCTCCACTAAAACCCTCACCTGCAGCAGACTCAGGCCCGCCCTCCACAGGACTGGACTACCCGCTGCGATCGTCGCCATGGCAGAGTCTCCACTTCCTAACTCCCGCCACTGATTGGATAAGTATGCAACCCATGCATGCATAAAGCAATTGACTGTACGGCCTCCTTTTCCTCCTCCATGCCCCCCCCAAGGGAGGCCAAACGTAGTCACCCATGCCTTTATCTCCTCTTCCTGTCACGCTACTGGGTCCTACTTCTGTAATCCCTATTGCAGGCATGGTTCTATTCACAATGCTCCTGCACACTATAATACTACCTGTGCCACTTCCCACGCCATCCTATATGGCACCATCTGTTGCTGTTGATACTGATTGGCTCTTTATATCTTCATGTTGTTCACTTTGGTTACACGGACCCTAGAGGCACGCTTTATACGGCTCATCGCTGCAAATCCCTGGCATTGTTATGGGGCCGGTACCTATCCCCCTGCAAGATTGAATGCCCCCATACACCTATTTGCACACAGTCCACCTACTCCAGACCTCCTCTGCTCTGTCCTCCTGTGGCTGGCAGTAGCCCCGTCTACAGGCTTACAACCAACTCTCTATAACAATGCACCTCAGATCCCATCCATGCCCCAGCCCCCCATGCTATTATAAATGTCCAACGGACATGATGCCCCTGCATGGCTGCAACACCCTCCAGCCCCTGCATAACATTACACCACTGTGGCACGGACAGCCCGCTGCCCCATTAGACCCCAACTGCCAATTTCATGTCTTGTTTACTTTGTCCTCGCACCCAATAGCCCTGTTGTTCTGTTCTGCACCTCGGCACCTTGGTATTACTACAGGACCTATTCCCTCCCGGATAAGGCATCTGGATACACTTCCATACAAAAGCGGGGACCACTCGCCACCCTGCCTACACCACCTCCACCGCCGATGTTACGGTGTCTCATCCACCATACACTTAAGGTAGTCACCTTATCTTCACCACCTGCCAAGGCTTGACACAACAAGCTGTTTATTGAGGCTCGCAGGATGCTCCGCTTTATGCGATCCTCTACAACGACCTTCCAGTACTGCTTTGGGACCTCTTATCCACCCCAGATGGCTAGGGGCCTTTTGCCCACAAAGCAAGTGGAACTGAAAACAAAAGCCCCCCCGTTGAGTTTCCCTGCAACTATTGTTATAAACATAACCTGACCTGCCAGGTTCCAGCTGCTGTCATATATTTCTGCGTCCCTACCCACAACTTCCCCCCTTCCCTATAGGGAGAATACACCTCCTACACGCTCCTACTGGGACCCATCATATACTCAGCACCCTGCCTCATCATTCTAGTTGGGGGTCCACACACCCTACACTATACTACTGGACTGCAAAAGGTCCCTTATCTGTAACATAACACATCTGTACATGTTAAAAATGCTCTCCACAAGATACTTGTTGATCCCCCAAACCACCCACACACAACCCCTCACCCCCAACAGCTCCATCACTGAACTGATTATATTTTGTCCCTTTCAATCTGCCTCCTTCCCCCTCATGTTGGGGACCTCTTGCGCGCGGGCCACGCAAGTCTGGGCCCGCAGTTAGAACTCTTTGGCAAGAACCAGGGTTTAATCCTTGCCCTGGAGCCACCTCATTGCTTTCCTTTTCCTCCCCTCTGCTCTTCCTTTTCCTCCCTTTCACCCCAACAACCTCCATCCCCATGCATGCTTCTCTTACCCCCCCTTACCCAGCCCACACCGCCAGAAGCAGGGGACACTCACATCCCCTCGGTGAGCAAGCGATCCCCTTCAAATGACCTTCTCCCCCACCTTACTACTCCCGCTCCAGGCTTCTGCTCAAGACCCTCCTCCCCCTTTAAGTCCTGCTCTATATATTGTCCTAAAGTCCTACACAGGCTCCACAAAACTCTCCACCCCCAGCGCAGTCTCCTGAAATGTGAATGGCCTCACACACTCAATCAAATGGAAATAAATATTGGCCTATTTACAATACCAACGTGTAGACATTGTCCTCCTACAAGAAACCCACCTTTCCCAACTCGAATCAGAGAAAATGTGTTCGACTGGGTGGGCCAGATGATCCACAGTAGTTACCAGATAGCCCCGTTATCGGACGCTGGCTTGATCAGAAAATGTGACATTTCAATTCTCTTTTGAAAAACGCTACCCTTGACTGTCCTGAAAACATAGACAGATCCTCATGGCTGCTATGTCCTTGCGAAAGTCAAAATTGTCCACCATGTTATTTGCATTGGCTCCGTTTATGCCCCTACAATTACCAAACGCTCCTTCTTCCTCCAACTCATTTGTCTATTTACTGAAATTAGGGCTACACATTTTGTGTTGGGGGGAGACTGGAACCTGGCCTCTGAACTTGTGCTTTACCATACTGGCCCCTTAGATCACTGCAACAATGCAGACAGGGCCCTCTTGAATGATGTTGGTCAGACCATGGCCTGGAAGATGACTGGCGATAGCCCACCCAACGGATAGGGAATACACCTTCATTTCCCTGGATCATGGCACCCAATCAAGAATACATTACTTCTTGATCTACCAGAAGACAGTAGCCTTGACCCAGGAGTGCTGAATATTAGAAGCAACACTCTCCGACCATTACCCCATCCTCCATGCTCTGGACCTGGGACTTACCACACCGGGACGCAAACTGTGGTGAATGAACATCTCACGTTACCGTGCACTCCAGGGCAAAGCCCAACCACACTCCCACATCTTTACCTATCTTGAAAATAGCAAGGGCTTGGTCTCCTCAAATAGAACTGGGGGCAGCTGCGAAAGCGACAACACGTGGCCAACCACTGAGGGATGCAGCCATCGCCAATACTCAACGGCGCTCTCAACAGAAAGACCTAAAGGTCAGAATAGTGACTCTCACATGCCTTTAAACAGTGGATCCTTCCCCCACCAATCGCTGCCGCCTTGAGCGGGCTAAATGGCCCTCAATTCACTTTTCACCTCCAAGGTGGAGTACGCTCTTGAAAGAATGAAGGAACACCACTATGAACATAGGGGGAAGTTGGGCCGCCTTCTAGCAGCACAATTGCGCCATCAAGAAGCAGCAGTAGCCATACCGGCCATCCAATGCTTGAGCTGAGCCATCCTCACTCACCTCCGTGATATAATCCATGAACTTGCAGACTTTTATTGGTCCTTTTATACCCCTGAAACTGTAGAAGCATTCTTAGAGGGCATACATCTTCCCAAACTCTATGACAAAGGCTTACTGAAGAGCGAAATTAGCAAAGGAGAGATTGCCCAGGTAATTTCTAAACCTCCCTATCATGAAGCACCATGCAAAGATGGGTTCCCTGTGGAATTCTACAAATGGGCAGGGGCAGACAAGGCAGATTCTTTATACAATACCTTTCAGGACACAGCAAAAGCTCTTACTGACCCATCACACTCACTTCCAAGTCTGCGGGACATCCTTTCCGACTTTGTGACACTGTTGAGCTACAAGGTAAATTGGGACAAGAGTGAGGCACTACCTATCTCCTGAATAACCACCAAAACGGCCATAGTGAACCTCCCCAACCGCTGGACACCATTCCACCTCAAGTACTAGACCCCCCTGCTCGTGTGTACTCAGCAGGAGTTTGCCAAATGGTCACAAGTAGGCCTCTTCCTATTGGGCAGAGTGCAAGCAGTGCACATGGTGACACTACCCCATTTCAGCTATGTCTTTGGTATGCTACCTTTGCTGACCCCAATTCCAATCTTGAGCTCCACTGTTAAGAACACCCACTCCTTCATAGGGGGTAATCCTTCTCTCTTCTGGCCAGTGCCAAATTGTTAGCCCACCGCTTCTGTGGCAGACTCTGCATCCCCTCTGTAGAGCACTATGCACTGTTCCTCCATCTCTCACAACTTGCTTACATGCTCCCCTGGATGAAGGACCCACCGCAATAGGTCCACATAGAACGTACACTGCTGCACAGCTCTCAGGGATTGTGTTTGCTCTATGACAATGGAGACTCTATGATACGACCTGCCAAGCTAATGGTGCAAGCCATGGTGAAGGCCTGGTGAAGTGCCCACTGCCCGCTTGGGGTTGATGCACACCTCAATGAACACACAGCAATTTTGGGCAATGCCAGACTACGGATCAGAGTACAGATGCTGGACTGGAGAGAATGGGGTGCAGCAGGTATCACCCATATGGGCCTGGTCATCACAGATGGATCCCTCAAACCCTTCACTGCAATGTGTGAAGAATAATATCTCGCCCCACACCAAGCCTGGAGACACTTGCATGGTCCCTACAATCCTCTGCGATAGTTTTCTACATTAAAACCTGGGGCCACTTCTGCGGAGTAGTGTCTGGCCTCAACGCCCACCTGGTCCGCCAACTCTTCTCCCTACCCCCCTTGAGGAATCCCTGCATCTCCTGGTAATTGAAGTTGCAAATGGAATTCAATATGGAAGACTGGTCGGATCTCATAGAAACCTGCAACCACGGAGCAAGGGAAGCCCGGATTAATTTCTGTCTTTTTAAAATGCTTCATGATTGGTACTAGACACCTGCTAAATAGAGGGCAGCGGGCCTTTTACCACACACCCACTTCTGGCCCTATCCTCAGATCCACTGCCGCCTCGTGGATATCATATGTGACTGCCCCTCTATCGCGCCTTATTGGGAAGCAGTGGAAAGAACATTACATGAGACTATACCCCTTCAAACCCCACTATCCCACCGCTGATCCTCTTACATGATGATACGAGATCTCCTGACCTGTCTCGTCTGCAAACACTGCTTCTCCACACAGCATTCGCTATGGCCAAATTCTGCATACTTTGGCAGTGGGGCTCCCCAACCCCTCCCACGATGAATGGCTTGCAGCCATGTGCCACACAGCTTCATATGAACGCATCATTTACAATCTGCAAGGCAAAACCGTAATCTTTCTTCAAACCTGTGCCCCCTTCCTCCAGGTAGAGGAGCACTAGCCCTATCAACCTAACCTTTATATCCCTCTGTACCTCCTAACCCCCAACATCTCTCCCTCGGTCACCTCTCCACTGTCTCCCTCTTCCATTTTTCACCCCATCCCACTGCACACTTTCCGATATATGCCCTACACACTCCAACTCTTCACCCTATCCCCAACCCACACCTCGCAATCCACATTCTACACCATTGCCAACGTCCTCTCTCATCCTATATACCCCCTCACACCAACCTTAATGAGGCACTAACCTCCCCCCCACCTCTACACCGTGACATAAGACCACAATGTAGCTTCATAGCCTCACAACCTCTTTACCTCGTTGCTCAGTTATCCTCGCACCCTGCTGGCTCCACGACCAACCACTCTATGGCTATTCCATCATACAATGAAGTACCCCTTCAATCCGTTAGCCCTGTTCCCATTTTTCACCCATCCCTTTATGAGATGCTTGAAAGACCATCCAAAACAGTTCAGTCTTTACCTGATATCTTCCTGTTAATTGTACCACGCTTCTTAAGAGGACCCAACATCCCCCATACCTTATCACCAATAAGTTGCAACATCGTCCCCACTGACCTCTCTCTCCTTCAAACAGCCATTTTCTTCCAGGTCATGTCATACTTTATGCTTCACCAGAGACACTGCCCCACACCCCCCCATTCAAGCTTAAAATCTCTGTTATCTTCAGTATATAAATGAGCCCCGAAAAAGTATCGTTGATTTTTTCTATTTAATCATGACTGTTTCTCCCTCATCATGATGTACCTCATGTTTTGTTGTTATGCCTAATAAAGAATTGCAAAACAAATGCAACTGTTTCAAACATGCGTGGAATCTCACAGAGGGAAGATGTTCCCATGACAGGCCTGGGAAGAAATTGAACTGTTTCAATTTGGAGCATACAATTATTTTCTATTGGATGAGGCCCAGTCAACATGACATGAATTGATACCTTTGATGAATCAGAATGCTTTGTGGATTCTAAATACAGATGGACATTTGAACTTTAAAGCAGTCACAAGCAGACCCTTGCAGTCACCAGCAGACCTTTGCAGTTTCCAGATGCTGTCCAGATGGTTGCTGATCCTAATGCTTTTCTGATGAGGAGTCCCTGAATGCTCTACCCTTGGAGAGGTATTTCCCTCTCAACCATTTGCCCCTTTTGAAATGTCCTTTTAGGTTTAGACGCTTTCCCTTTTTACTTACCGTTTGTCTAACTTAGTGACCTGCAGTCCAATATTAACTTTTTCCAAATTATTTTTGTCCTTTTATTGCTTTTTTTACTTTGCCTGCATGTCTTCCTCCCCACACGTATTTCCCTGATTTGGTTAGATTTAGGGTTGACTTGAGCCCAGCTAAAGATTAATGACTCTGCTAGATCTGAATTGGCCAATGATTGTTAATTCTGAGCAATGTTTTATCTAAGTATCTCAAATATTTTTATTGACGTTATGTATTATTCTTCCTGAAGCTTAGTTTTTCTAATGTTAGTTCACTTAAATCTATTTCAAGGCCTTGGGCAACCTTTAGTGATTATTTATCTTTATAATTTGGTTTTGTGCCTTGTCTACATGACTTCGAGCTTGTGTTTGTAATAAACCCTTTAACCTTATTCTGATTGGAGTTTTCCTTCCGTGTCCACATTGGTCATGGTGTTTAAATCTTTTGGGATAGTATTGAAATTATGTTGAGGGTTCTACCACACTACTTACTGTGGTCCAAAGATTCCTGCGCAAAAGGAAAATACTACAACATATGCTAAGAGCCTGCTATGTGACTTGAGCCACTAGCAGGACTGGTTATCCAGTTGAGGGGTGGGTTTTAAAGGTGTAGTGGAGAATGAGGATGGGTTGGTGGAATTGTTGGTGCAAGGCTGAGTGGTGTGCAATGGATAAAAAAAGAAAGCAGTTCCATATATGTAAAAAATACATTTTAGCTTGCATCACTTATAAGAGTTTAAGCAAACAACATTACAGGAACTAGTTTCTGAACCCCAATGATTGGTCTAATGACAATAATCAGCCTACAGTAGAAAACTTAATTTAAATCAGTTGTGACTCAGTCAAACAGATAAATCCTTTTGGTCCAAGAAACTGATTTTGCCCATGGCTCTGACTATAATTTTAAATGCTCGCAGATAGCTAGTACATTGTTATTTTCTACCTCTTCAGACCACACATGGGGGCATAATTCATAAATTGTATTTTGTAGGATGTAAAGTAGTTTTATAGTAGTACTACTCAAGTACTACGAAATCTATGTAGATACCTCCTCTGCCTCCACTTTCTTTTCTATGTAGAGTACACATATAATTAGACTGCTTTGTAGCAAATGTGGGAGTGGCCAGAACGAAAGGTAGGGAAAATGAATGTCAATTACTCCTAAAAGGGATCAGTTTAGGAACCTTTAAGTAGAGGTTGAGGGAGGGGCGTGCTAACACAAACACATACACACAGTAAAAAAAAATGAGCATTGCAATTCTAAAAGTGTGGAAACAGGCTTGCATGCACTTCAGACAAAACTTGGAGTATGGCAAAACCCTACACATAGCCAACTACTGGCACTGCAACAAACTCCATAGATAATCCACATCTACAACTGTTTTGTTTTACTGCTTACCGTGCCAAAATACACACTCCGGAATGTGCTTCTTAGTCTGGAAAATACATTTATTAAATAACTTCGCAAGGCTCGTGAAGGAAGGTCAGTACAACCGAAAGTGCACCTTTAAAATGTGGAACAATAAAGTGAGAACATGTACAAAGAATCTTCAATCTATAAACAGCAAATATATACGTATGCAAAGATACAAATACCTATATTGACATATATATTAATACACAATGCAAAGCAAATAATTAGTAAAAATGAATCACAATGGGGCACAGTTGTTCTTTTTCTTCTACTTGAGCCTAGGTAGTCTTCTAATTTCCCTATCTCAATCAAAATAAATGTCTCTGATGATAACATAGTTCAAACTCATCAATGGCAACGAAAACCTGAGGTACAATTGAAGCAAACTTTTCAGCAGTTCTTGGAGGTTCAATTGAACTTGAAACGTGACCCCAATATTTCTAAAATTCTTTATCTGCATCATTTGCAAAATAGTTCCACTCAGGTGAAGAGTACCTCTGACTGGGCACCCTCATTCTCCTTGATTCCTCACTGCCACACTTTCATTCTCACTTTCACTCAGGTCGAAGTTCTCAATATTCCCAGGTATTGTTTGTGGCACTCTTTCTTTGGACAAGGTCACTCTTTATCTTTTCTGTCTTTTGGGCCATCAGTTTCCAGCTTTCACTTGCCTCCTCACAGCACTAGGTTCTTCATCAGTGTCTGACTCTGAACTCGACTCATTCACCACCACAGACCAAGAGTCAGTCTACTCAGCAGCAGCTCCAGCAATAGTTTGTCTTGACCCCACTTAGACTGATCAACTGCTTTTTACGTTATGGTTGACCCCTGACAGCTTGACCTACCTGCTTCTCTCTTTTTTCTGAAACTTCAGACAAAGGGGACATTCAACTCTGCGAGTATGGGAAGCATGAATCCAGTTGGGAAGACCTCCACACTTTACAGGAGTTGTTCTAAACAGGATTACCTGGTATGTCTCATGCCAACGGGGTTCCTAGCACATCTTTCTGATCTATTTCTTCACCAAGACCTAGTCACTGGGACTAAAGTCAATGCACTGCTCCTGATATGGGAAAGCTGTAGACCTTTTTCTGATTAACAAAGCTGCCCCTAGAATCGAAATGAACCCCTAAATATTTATAGGACTGGTCGGACACAAGTTTACTGCTTTTATAATACCAGCTGGATCCCAAAATGTTTTTTCCTTCCAAAGGAGACCACTTTGGTTTTAAGCAGGTTAACTTCCAATTGATTCGTGGAAGTATAAGATGCAAGTTGGTTGAGCAGCTGTTGGAGGCCACTCTTAGTGTAACTAAACAATTGCAAGATCAGCGGCGTAGAGCAGATGGCTGACGCTAAGGCCACCAAGCTTAGGGGGGTGAGAATTAACAGCATCAAGAGACGTTGACATATCTGCAATAAACAGATTAAAAAGAAGCGGTGGAAGCACACAACCCTGTTTCACACCACAAGTGGTGAGAACTTTTCTAGAAAGGGAGTGCCCATCACCAAGCTTAATGCGGACTGATGTGTCTGTATGGCGTTCTATAATGGCACTCAGGAGAACTGGAGGAATGCCCCAGTTTTGTAATTTAGCCCACAGAGCACTCCGGGGGATCTGGTCGAATGCTGCCCTGAAGTCAACAAAACAACAATTCAATATCAAACCAGACAGAATCGCCCTGCGATCAGAATAGAAAGTGATAATATATTCGTCAACATGCCTGAACCAGCAGAAAACACTGTTTGAACAATAGGAATTAATGCCTTTGATTCGACCCCGGCATGAAGATCTTGCAACAAAAGACTAGCAAAACTTGGCCTCATTGTCAAGCAAGGCTATCATCCGAAAATTAGCAGGGTCTGACCTTGAACCACTTTTATATAGCGGATGCAGGATGGCACCGCGCCAGGACTCGGGAATTATTGAAATAAGGAAGCAATGCTCAAACAAATGGGCTAGATGATTGTCTCAGAAAAGGGGATCCTGTTTGAACAGTGACTGTGGAAGACCATTAGGTCCGGGAGCTCCAAATTGCTTGGCCTTTGAGATGATACGAGAGAGACCTAGTTGGAAGAACTTCTTCACTCCCTGAGGGGGAATTGAGAACCCAATAGATGATGGATACAACTTAGTCAAGGCAAGAGTAGGGCAGTAAGCCCCCTCGTCCAACAGTTTTTCATCCTGCCCGCCTGCAGAAAAGTGGGTAGCCAAGTAAGATGTACAAACTCCTTCTGAGATATTGACACCGCCAATGCCCCTTTGATTGCTGTTTAAATTGTTGATAAGGGACCAAAATTTCTTAGAATTAGGATCTTTACTTGCACTTAAAGGTTTAGCCCAAAACTGATTAAGATAAATCTTATGGTCATCGTAGACAGCCTTCCTATAATCTTTCCTCGATTGCTGGTATCTAATAAGTAGACACTCAGAGTCAAGACTCTTCCTAATTGCCCGTGCTAGTCTGTTGCACGCTCTCTTTAAACTCCTGGTTTACCTAGAGATGACAAAAGACTGGGATGGGGCGCAGTTACGCGCAGGTTGATGAAACCTTGACCATAGAAGGCAAGAAAGTTTGAGCCATAGCTTACTTGGGGACACAGAACCCGATCCCTCAGAGTCAAAAAAGTTAATACATTCAGCCAATACTATGCCGCCAAAAGAAGAATTCCATTTTATGTGCTTTAGTGACTCAAAGCAGACACCACCACCCACCGCCCGCATAATATCATGCAAAGGGAATCTAGATTTTTTGGAAACAATTTGTGGACAATGATCGCTCTCACTCTGGGAGGAAATAAAAAACTTTTCAATGAAAGGAAACAGTTCAATGTTGCAGATAGTGTAGTCTAGATAGGAGTGAGATCGGCCGTCTGATCTTGTCCATCGGGGGAGGGTGTTGTCGCATAAACGGACGTTCAGAAAAATAAAACCCGTGCTATTTAGGTGCATTACTGTGTACTCTCCCAGCGGGCAAGGAGAGCAACCCTGGGACCTCAATTGTTCTCGAATTAACAGGCCATTACAGAGATCTGGGTCGTCAAGATCCTCCACTGTATCCTGAAACAAGTTCGTATTAAAGTCACCAGTTAGAAGATAATCGGCACATGGTTATTCCCCGCCCAAATAAGCCCACAATCTGCATCAATCCCGACAGCCTGCCCCTTTTTGCCTTTGTTCTGGGAGCAATATAAACATTGATTACTAAAAGAATTTGCTGCGAAGTCCCGTTCCTGATCACAATCCCCTGGATCCAATTCTCATCCCAAACCAAAGGCAGAGTGCACCCATTTAACAGTTACATAGGTGGCCAACCCTCCCTTGGCACAGCCATTCTTACTTATTCTATGGGCAGGTTTCAATATTTCTAAATACGCTGGCAGTGGACAGCTGTTTCCGCCCAGGTTTCCTGAAGGGTGATTACATCATAACTGTTCAAAAAAGATATAAGATCACCCAAATCAAACTTGTGCACCACCCCGTTAATGTTCCATGAACATAGGGACAGACATCCAAGTATTAACACAGGACCTCCCACCCATAGAGGTCATTGAGGACGCCCCTGTAGGAGGATGGAGGGCAACCAGTCCCAATTGGATGCCCCCTGAGAACCGGGACCAGTGCAGAGGAGCCATTGAAAGTACAAGTGCTACCTAGAGCACTTTTAAAAATTGAGAAGGGCTTCAATACTGTGGGAGCCATTGAGCATTGGGATTCAGATAGTAGCGCAAGATAGCCAGACTCCTTATAAAGAATAATTGTAATACCCCACAAGTGGAATAGGTCTCTCTTGGGAAGAATAGACTGAGCTATTGAATCAGAAAATAATGAAACCAGAGTGGATTCCCTTGAATAGGCCCCCCTTGAATCCAGGAATTCAATAAACGCAATGTCCTTAGAACCAATTTTATTCAAATCCGAAATGGTGTTAAAAAGTCATAAAATGTTCCCCCTGTTCAGTA
The DNA here is from genome assembly GCF_031143425.1 of Pleurodeles waltl. NCBI lineage: Eukaryota > Metazoa > Chordata > Amphibia > Caudata > Salamandridae > Pleurodeles > Pleurodeles waltl. The sequence continues at coordinate 136,680,081 of NC_090437.1, forward strand.
TATCGTGAGGGCCCCTGGAGCAATATTCTGCCGTGAACACAAGTTTGAAAGTTATGTGCTCCGATGGGGCCGTTGAGGGGCCCAGGGGGAGCAGGGGCTGTGACTGATCCACCACTTTGAGTGTGCCCAGGAGCCCAGAGCCCGCCAGGGCCGAAACGTCAGGAAGAAACCGTTGGCTAGAGGGCAGGATTACAGGGAGTCTGCAGTTATTATTAGAAGGCAGCTTAAAGGAATTAAAAGAACCATGACCCGGAACATCTCCATCGATGTCTCCATGAGCAGCTTTGAAATTGAACGATATGGCAGTGGTGTGGGCGGGCACTCCACCACCCCAGTGTGGAGCAACCGAGTCAGACACACTGCCTGTTTTGCCTTCCTCAGCCAGAATCAGAGGGGCCTTGGAAAGAAGTTCAGTTTCCTGTGCAGCGGTGCTAGCCGAAGCAGGCTCAGTAGGAAGAGGAGGGCCAACCAATGGGGTCAATGATGGATTAGACAATGAAGACACCATGGTGTCCTCTAGCTGCTGCAGGGGCTGCTGCTCCTCCAAACAGACCAACGGTTGAGCATTGATTGGGGATCCTTGAGGGGGTTGGCTCCGCCTTTTGTTCCGTTGTTTGCAGAGTCTTTTTTTTCCCTCTTGTTCAGCGGATGCTGGGCCTCAGAATCAGCTCCTGAAGGCATTGGATGTATAATATTAGGTTGTACAGGGATACAGGGGGGGTGAGAAAGGACAGGCACCTTAGGCTCAGATTCAAGTGGAAGAGAAGTCTTGGGAACGCAGTTAGCCAAAATGACATGCTCCGAGACTCCAGTATCAGCTAGCCAAGAAGGGTTGATGGAATTTGTACTCTTGACTGGAAAGAAGTAGTCTTCCAATGTTCTTGGTTTAGTAGGAATCTGAGCCAAATCAAAATGGGAGCTTGAATTTGGCAAAGGAGCCGGAGGTACAAGAGCTGGAGGTAGCCTCTTGATTTCACATAGAACCAAGCTCAAAAAAGTGGGCAAGGATGAAAGACTTTCAATGATTGGAGAGCAGCAGCATGTTGGTTGCACAAAGTTGGAACTTGTTTGGACTCTAGTAATTAGCTGATTAAGGTTTTCTATTTTATGGTCAATACCAGCTACATAGGAGGCAAGTGTATTCAACAAATCGTCTTGGACGTCAAGCTTATCAGAGTGATAGTTCAAAGCCAACAAAGTGGATTGGAGAGTTTGCAAAAGCTTTGGCCAGATGGTGCCGCTTACAGTGGTTGTGGGGGTAAGCACAGGGTTGGGTTCCCTGACACCATCTCCTGTGGAATCGGATTGAAGGCAGGAAAGGTCCAGGAGCGATTGATCGTTGAGCTTGCCCTTAATGAGCTCAATTTGGGGGCTAAAATCACCAGCCCCGCTGGGAGACCTTGTTGGTAACACTGGATGCATACTGCTGGTTGGAGTGCTGGTCCATTGTGCTGCCGGGGGACTGGATAGCAGGGGATGCTACAGTCCGGAGGGGAATCATGGCAACTCGCAGCCTGGCCATCCAGCCGGTGGGGTACGGTTGGAGAGGCAGCTAAAGAGGTCATCCACTCTCCGACGTCAAAGGAGTGGTCGCTTGAAATAATAATTGGAGAAAGCTCATGCTTCACCAAAGACTCGGTCGGCTGGGTCTCATAAGATGGAGAATGGCTCACTTCATCCTGAGATACTGACTGGAAGGGGACGGAAATAGCTGGATGGTGAAAAAACGCCGCTGATGTCAAATATCCAGTAGGACATCTGTGACTGCAAACTCCGTGGGTGCACCCCGGCTTGGCACCAACTCGATCTCCCCACCATTCATGGAGAGTTCCAGCTTAGGTTTTTTCCTAAAGTAAGCCAGAAGAGAGGACTCACAGAATTTCGTGGAGCATGGGTACAGTGTAAAAACAACAGAGACTTGAGATTTCAAAGCTGCTGAATTGGACAGATCAGCAGCCTGCGAAGAAGGGGCGGCTGTAATAACGGTGGGGAAAAGAGGATGAATCTGCTTTACTAGGGCCGCTGATAAAGGCAAGGTGACATTGCCCACATCGTCAACACGGCGGCATTTATTTCGCTTTTGAGGAATGGGGAGCTCCTTCCTTACTTTACCAGACCTGATGGCGGAACAAGTTCCAAGTTCCAAAAGTCCTTCCTTCAAATCTGGGAGGGTTCAGGTCAGGAAGAAATGCGGCGTGGCGTAAGAAAATTCCACACAAAATGCTTTGCGGCTTTTGTAGTGAGGTGATGGTGCTCTGCTTGAAAGCTTGCAAACTTGAATGAAGAAAGAGGTAGTGGAGGCCAGTTGAAATTGGGGAGGGGAGCAGGAAAAACAGTGCAAGCACAGCCCGGACAAGCCGACTGTCCTAACGCCAGCCACCTACATCAGGGACTCGATGCCTGCAGCCTAAGCTTCAATTTGTCCGAACACCAATACCTTTGCGTGCCCTGCTAGCGGGATGCTGCGGGATGCTGGACACTTGACTTAGGCCACCACCTCCTGTGTTACGGTCCAGGAAGGATTGTCAAATGCCAGGCCAGGGTGCTCGTGGTGGAAATGTCAACAACAGACCAGGAGCAAGTCCAGAAATTCTCCCATATGGCCCCTCCAGGGGCCGACCGTAGCAGAATGGCCAACCCAACAGAAAGTTCCTCACACGTCCCCACCAGGGCCTACCAGGAGCCACCTGGCGCCACCTGAGGATGGGCCAGGACCAACAGCGACAGTGGCTTAGCGAAGGGCCAATGGGGGCCGGAACCGGAGAACCAGAGGCAAGGCAGGCAACGGATGGCCGGGGGGCAGGAGGACCAAAGGACAGATGAGGGAGCAGGCAGGAGGTTCGACCCCCCCCCCGAGCGCCGACCGGGCACCTCGGCAACTCAACACAGCTGCAGCAGCCCCTGCACTACCGATCCAGCAAGGGCAGAAGGGCCCCTGGAACCATGCAGGAACCAGGGGGGAGACCGGGAGGGCTGAGGGCAAGGTCGCACCAGTGGGCCAAAGTCACCACCACTTCACGCGGGCTAGCAATTCCCCGCATCAGCCCCAACAGCCCTTATACTTGCAATACTTTGGCTCTGACACCACAACGCCGTCTCCGCCTCCCGTGGCCCTGCAGCGCTTCTTCCCCACCACGCTTCCACGTCTCCACACTTCCTCACAGCTGCCCATCCGGCTCTAACTCGCCACTCCCCTGGTTTCTGAGCACTCCATGCTCCTGCGTCCTGAATGCAGCGGTCCGCAGCTTTCGGGGCTGCGCGGCTTCCACTTCCGGCCTCTTACAGTCAGTTCTTCTCAAATTATTGGAATCTACGCCTCTCGGTGTCACCAAAATGCCCAACTGGCTTGCATTTAATACTCGGCCTGAAAACAGCGCAAGTGGAAAAGTGAGGAAAAAATGAAAATATAGCCAGTGGAGGCTCTCTTTACAGTACACGTGCTCGAAGACCCCACCTTCAACATACCCTTATGACATTCTCAACCAATAACAGCGCTGCCACACACCAACAGGCCTTTACCAGTGTGGGACACTGTGATGTCAGCCTGCTCCTCGCACCAGTTCCCCCTCCTTTACAATCTGTATGCACCAACTCTCATCAACCTCGCACACGTATTATAAAATCCAGTTACAAATAAGTTACAAAAAGCTTTTGCCTTTTCCCTAGAAATCAACAGTTTTCAATCACACAAGAAAATGCCCCTTCACTTCAACTGAAACCTCGACCAGCAGGGTATCACCGACATCAGTACAGGTTCACTCTGTGCATTAAGTTCCTCTTATACTAATGGTCTCACATCCACACAAGATCAAACTGTGCCATTGACAATGTCTCACAAAAAAACACCAATTATTAACAGGACAACAACAATACAGTGTCTTCTACACCTCTTAATATATCCCAGGATCTTAGGCCATTACAGACCTGAAAATCTCTTAAACTTTGTTTACAATTCACACTTACACAACAAAACAGCATCTCCGCAAGACTACATTCAAATGCACAAACACTACAAGCTAAACATGAACCGCTGCAACTCGTAATCCTGTTAATACACCCCCTTCACCAATACGATTCTCTTCCAAATCTCTGCAACTTCTGCGATCTTGCGCGGTAACTAACTAATCTAGAAGACAGGGTTCTAGCTTTCTTTACTTCTGGAACCTAACCATCATTACTCTGCTACCATGTGGTCCAGTTCTGTCCTTTTCTTCAATCGTCTAAATCTGACAAACCTTTTTCGGAGTCCCTTGTGGCAAGGAGAAAACACATTCGCTCACTTCATTAAATGACAGTGAAACCCATTTGGCCACACATTAAATCTCAGAGACCAACTTAAAGTTTAGAAAGGGAATTATTACAGACTCAGAGTCAAACACGCATAAATGTCTCAAAACCATACTTTATATGTAGAGAATCACTAGAGGAGACTTAAAGTGTTGCACAATATGAAATTTCATTAGCTTGTAAATGACCAATATTTCAATGGCAATAATGCAGTAAATAAGACAAAGCATATGATGCTTGGAATTCAAGATGAGACTTTCCTGCCTAATCATTGATTCTAAATTCCTGGCTATTCTATGACCTAATTATAAGTTCAGAGAAAAATGCCAGCATTTCAGAAACTTCAGTAGAAATTCTATTAAGAGATGTGAATAGCACACAGCCACTTAGTCTAACAAAGGGAGAGGTCTGCTCTAGTTGAGGGGCAAAGGGAATATGAATCTGAACTAACTAAACAACACTTTAATCAGTTTCCAAACCTTCCAGTAGCTGCCATCAAAGCCAAGGAAATTTCCACTAACAAGGTACCATTGTGAAGTATATTCAATTAGCCTTCATTTTCTCCAGTACACATCTGCATGACCCTGGATTACTCCCATGTCCAGGAATGAGAAAGGAGAGTTGTTCTTACAGCTTCTTATTACTACTCCACAACCTTGGCAGCCCAGCTTAACACCACCTTATCTGTACAATGTGATTTTCATTAATTGTAGACTGGTATTGAGGCAAATAGAACTCAAAATATTAAACAATAAGCACAGGCCTTGCACTGAAAGTTTTAAACTGAAAAATAAGACATAGGCCTTAACTCCAGCCTGTTCAACACAGATTTGTAACACACATTTGATCATTAAAATTATATGTGAATCTCTCATAAATACAATATAAGAAAAAGTTATTATAAGAATATATTGTTTCTAAACATTATAACACCAATACATTTGAATAATTTTCGAATTAACACATGAGATATTCGCAGGCTTCTACTTATATGTGCACTCTGATAATATGGTTGCGCAGTGCATCTCTTTTACATGAAAGCATTTTATACATGTTCTATATGTAGCTGATTACTCTTTTCCAAGGCAAAATAGCACAGCGAAGTTATGCTTTTTCACGTTTCTCCATTTCTTTCTTCATTATAGCTAGAACTCAGTTCTTCTGTATCTGACTCCACGCTCATAGAGGCCCATATTTATACGTTTTGAGCACCGCATTTGCACCGATATTTGACACAAAAGTGGCGCAAACTTACATAATACAATTGTATTTTATAAGTTTGTGCTGCTTTTGCGTCAAAAACCGGCGCAAATGCGGCCCTCAAAAATTATATATTTGGGCCGGAGTGTGATGGCACAGGCTCAGCTCAAATTCATGGCATTGTCAAATATACACAACAGTGCGAGGGGAAATTTTCATTGGGGTATGTCTTTTAGCAGACTAAGGGCCTGATTGAGATCTTGACAGAGGGGTTACTCCATCATAACGATGACATATATCCCACCCACTGCAATCTAAATCCCATTGGCTATAGTGGGATTTAGATTTCAGCAGACAGGATATATGTCACTGATGTGATGGAGCAACCCCTCAGCCAAGATCTAAATCAGGCCCTAATGCTATATTTCACTCTGGCCAAACTCCATAAGATTACTACCATCCAAGAAAACAACTTGGGAACTGGAAGCACACTGATTTTTGGCAACTTATATTTAAATATATTGGTGAGAATATTGGAAGTATTAAGAACTGCATACTTTGAAACAAGGAAATATGATTTCTTGTACCAAGCAAATGTAAGAATTAGGTGTTCATCTGAATAATGTGCACACAATTTGCAACTCACCCCCACCCCGGCAAAGAATCATAACAGGTTTATGTGCTTCACCCATGCGTAGCCCTTTATTCATGTCATCCCACTTATCACATCATTGACATTTAAGACTTCAAAATGGTGCAAAAATTCCCCAAAGGCATGGCAGAAATTCAAACTGGACATTCACTTAAGTGAAGATTTCAAGACATTAAAAAGACAGCAGAAGATGGTTACATTAGTGGTAGGGACAAACATTGTGAACAATGCTCGATAGCTCCTTGCGCCTAAAGTTGCAGTGAGCATTGTGCCAACAGGCCTCAGCGTGCACCACAACCCGGGCATCCAAGCACAAGCAGTAGAAGGAGTTGTTAGAGAGACGACTGGCACACAAAATTTGGACATCTCTCCAATCCAGAAGGGTCCTACCAGTTCCCGGTGCCCTGCATAGCCCATCGGCACAGCGTAGTCCGGTACCTGAACACAGACCCCAAAGTTTAAACTAGGTATTTTGGGTACGGCAAGAGATTCCAGGACCACCTGCCAGTCAGTCTCCTCTCCCGCCAGTGCCCACACAAGTACACCCCGCCCAGTGGTCAGTCCAGTCAAAGAGTCCGAATTTGAGGTATTCACTGCTATTTTGCTGCCATGGGTCCTGCCACAGGGCAAGAAGCTTACTGGTGAGCTCGCCCTCCCCCCCACGGCAATGGGCGGGATTGGAAACAGCCCCTAAGTTACTTTGGATAAACAACTCCTAGCAGATTAATGAATGCTATCATGAAAGAACTAAGCCCTGGCTACCTGGATCAAGATGTGCCACATTATGCCCTATCGAAGATCCCGCAAAATTTTCTCTACAGAATGATTCAGCTTCCTCACAGAGTTGTTCATAGCCTGGGTGGGTGTTTCCCCCAGCCACACCAATCATCTGCACCCAACTCCTTACCTTTGACAGGGTGGAGAATAGAGCCTTGTGAACCCCTTTCCTACATAGAGGTACCATGCCATTACCTCCTGCATGAATGGCAATGATATCTGGGTAAGGCACCACACCTTTCGAGGGCCTGTGAGAGATAGTGGAATAGGTCTCCCAACCTAAGCCCCCCGAATACCCACCCAATGATCTTCGAAACCCACTTCCAGTTGAGCCCTCTCAAGTTCAGAGTCACAGAAATATTGAGTTTCTCTGTAAATGAAGAAATGGCTACACCAGCACACACGAAGTGTAACAAAAAAGGCGAAGGAACAGGGTCACAGAGGAGCCAATACCACTTGAGGACACACATAGCATTCGTAGCACGTTGACCTCTACCTGCCGACCCTTTTGATGTTGTCCCCTGGTAGGCCCAGAGTGGTGTGGTGGTATCTGCATCAATGCAGAAAGAATGTGAGCTGAACCCAAAGCCTTCTCAACCTGAAGGGCCAAGACGCACTTGCAGAGGCGTGTAAACTGAAAACAGGTGAGTGTAATTCCATCCGCATGAATTACCAACTTGGAACATCCCACAGCAGGGTGCACCTACAGGAACTCCTGAGCCAGGGTCACAGGGCAGTAGGGGGCTCCTGGGGTGGGGTTTAAGTTCACCCACGTCCCTTTCCCCCGAGGGTCTGTCTTTGATCTCCTGACCTTCACACGGAGGCTAGTACCAGACAAGATGACATCTATCAATTTGATCCCAGTGCCCTGCCCAACCTTGGAAGATGCTACTAGTTTGGAAATCCTAAATGCCCTGAAAAAGGCAAGTGAGTAGGCAAGAAGGAACAAACTAACCTCATAGGGAGATAGGCATATCTGATGTAGCATCCTAAAAATGCGTGCTAGCCTTGCTACATCGATGGGTCTCCTGACCTCCTCGTTAAGAGGGGTCATGCACTGTTAACTCATGCTAGCGCTCCTCACCCTAGGATCCTTGGCCGGGTCCATCACCCCCTTTAACACAGAGAAGAAGGCGATCACTGACAACTGCCTCTGTATTAGGTGCAACGACTTGCCACCTTTCCTTTGCCTCACTGAGAACTGTAGGGTGCCTTCAGGGATAAATAATTCCACTGCTGTGGGAGAATCGAAGGAGACATCATATACCCACCAAGCTGACTCATACATACGTTTTGTCTTGGGTACCAGGGATGCGACAATTAGGTCAGGGGAGACGGGCCACCAAGCTTCCACAACTCCTCAGGGAAGACCGACATCCTCACATCCGCTTGCAGCCACAGTGCTCTGAGCTCTGCCAACTTGGAAGGAGACAACATGTCAGCCACTGCATTCTCTATACCAGGACATGCTTTGCCGAAAAAGAGACATTATGTGCGAAACAACTTTGAATAAGGGCCTTAAGCAGACGTAGCACAAAGGGGCATTTTGCCCACTTGTTGTTTATAGCCATGACCACCGACATGCTATCAGACCAAAACACGATCCTGCTGTTGGCCAAAGCGCCCCCCCATATTTGCAGGGCTACTATGATGGAGAAAAGCTCTAAGAAGGTTACATTGCGAGTGAGCACCGAAGCCACCCATTCCCCTGGCCAACGCTACATGCACTGCTTCATGCCGAAGATCACACCAAGCCCCACGCAGCCCACCTCATCTGTGAACAGAGCCAACTCAGCATTGAACCACGATGGCTGCTGCCATAGGAGGGTGCCATTGAAGTTGTCAATGAAATCTTTCCAAGTGAGCAAATCCTCCCTGACCTCGACAGCCAGTCTGGTGTGCTGATATTTGGCCTGGAGGCCCACCATAACCCTGGCAATGTTTTTGGAAAAGACTCTCCCCATAGGTATTACCCCATTCAGCTGCTGCATCAGTACTTGCAACTGACACAAGGTAACCTACCTGACTGCGAGACAAACCTCAATGAATGCCGAGACCTTATCCTTGGGGAGTCTACACACCCCAGCCACTAAATCGATTTAAATTCCCAGAAATGTGATACGTTTTGGGGGCCCTCTGTCTTGTCCACTGCCAAAGGCATCTCAAGGGCCCTCAACAACTGTTGGAAGCTCAGCAGGGCCTTCTTGCACACTGTGGAGCCTGAGGGCGCATAAGCAGGAAGTCATCCAGATAATGCACTATACCGTCCATGGCCACCAAATTCTTTACCGTCCATTCCAAGAACCTACCAAACGTCTCAAACACAGAGCAAGTGATGGAGTGTAGGAGGCTGGACTGGCTTGTAGTGAGTACCAAGGGGTACTTGCACCTTGCACCAGGCCCAGTTATCCCTTGTTAGTGTATAGGGTGTCTAGCAGCTTAGGCTGATAGATAATGGTAGCTTAGCAGAGCAGTACCACAAGTGTCACTTGCACAATATCATAAGAAAACACAATACACAGTTATACTAAAAATAAAGGTACTTTATTTTTATGACAATATGCCAAAGTATCTTAGAGTGTACCCTCAGTGAGAGGATAGGAAATATACACAAGATATATGTACACAATACCAAAGATATGCAGTATAGTCTTAGAAGACAGTGCAAACAATGTATAGTTACAATAGGATGCAATGGGGACACATAGGGATAGGGGCAACACAAACCATATACTCCAAAAGTGGAATGCGAACCACGAATGGACCCCAAACCTATGTGACCTTGTAGAGGGTCGCTGGGACTATTAGAAAATAGTGAGAGTTAGAAAAATAACCCTCCCCAAGACCCTGAAAAGTGAGTGCAAAGTGCAGTAAAGTTCCCCAAAGGACAAAGAAGTCGTGATAGGGGAATAATGCAGGAAAGACACAAACCAGCAATGCAACAATGATGGATTTCCAGTTGAGGGTACCTGTGGAACAAGAGGACAAGTCCAAAAGTCACAAGCAAGTCGGAGATGGGCAGATGCCCAGGAAATGCCAGCTGTGGGTGCAAAGAAGCTTCTACTGGACAGAAGAAGCTGAGGATTCTGCAGGAACGAAAAGGGCTAGAGACTTCTCCTTTGGAGGACGGATCTCTCTCGCCGTGGAGAGTTGTGCAGAAGTGTTTTCCCGCCGAAAGACCACCAACAAGCCTTGATAGCTGCAAATCGTGCGGTAAGCGTTTTTGGATGCTGCTATGGCCCAGGAGGGACCAGGATGTCGCAAATTGCGTCAGGAGAGAGAGGGGACATAGAGCAAGACAAAGACCCCTCTCAGCAGCAGGTAGCACCCAGAGAAGTGCCAGAAACAGGCACTACAAGGATGCGTGAAACGGTGCTCACCCGAAGTTACACAAAGGAGTCCCACGTCTCCGGAGACCAACTTAGAAAGTCGTGCAATGCAGGTTAGAGTGCCGTGGACCCAGGCTTGGCTGTGCACAAAGGATTTCCGCCGGAAGTGCACAGGGGCCGGAGTAGCTGCAAAAGTTGCGGTTCCCAGCAATGCAGTCTGGCGTGGGGAGGCAAGGACTTACCTCCACCAAACTTGGACTGAAGAGTCACTGGACTGTGGGAGTCACTTGGACAGAGTTGCTGGATTTGAGGGACCTCGCTCGTCGTGCTGAGAGGAGACCCAAGAGACCGGTAATGCAGCTTTTTGGTGCCTGCGGTTGCAGGGGGAAGATTCCGTCGACCCACAGGAGATTTCTTCGGAGCTTCTAGTGCAGAGAGGAGGCAGACTACCCCCACAGCATGCACCACCAGGAAAACAGTCGAGAAGGCGGCAGGATCAGCGTTACAGAGTTGCAGTAGTCGTCTTAGCTACTTTGTTGCAGTTTTGCAGGGTTCCAGCGCGGTCAGCGGTCGATTCCTTGGCAGAAGGTGAAGAGAGAGATGCAGAGGAACTCTGATGAGCTCTTGCATTCGTTATCTAAAGTTTCCCCAGAGACAGAGACCCTAAATAGCCAGAAAAGAGGGTTTGGCTACCTAGGAGAGAGGATAGGCTAGCAACACCTGAAGGAGCCTATCAGAAGGAGTCTCTGACGTCACCTGGTGGCACTGGCCACTCAGAGCAGTCCAGTGTGCCAGCAGCATCTCTGTTTCCAAGATGGCAGAGGTCTGGAGCACACTGGAGGAGCTCTGGACACCTCCCAGGGGAAGTGCAGGTCAGGGGAGTGGTCACTCCCCTTTCCTTTGTCCATTTTCGCGCCAGAGCAGGGCTAAGGGGTCCCCTGAACCGGTGTAGACTGGCTTATGCAGGATTGGGCACATCTGTGCCCAAGAAAGCATTTCCAGAGGCTGGGGGAGGCTACTCCTCCCCTGCCTTCACACCATTTTCCAAAGGGAGAGGGTGTAACACCCTCTCTCAGAGGAAGTCCTTTGTTCTGCCATCCTGGGACAAACCTGGCTTGACCCCATGAGGGCAGAAACCTGTCTGAGGGGTTGGCAGCAGCAGCAGCTGCAGTGAAACCCCAGGAAAGGCAGTTTGGCCGTACCAGGGTCTGTGCTACAGACCACTGGGATCATGGGATTGTGCCAACTATGCCAGGATGGCATAGAGGGGGCAATTCCATGATCATAGACATGTTACATGGCCATATTCGGAGTTACCATTGTGAAGCTACATATAGGTAGTGACCTATATGTAGTGCACGCGTGTAATGGTGTCCCCGCACTCACAAAGTCCGGGGAATTGGCCCTGAACTATGTGGGGGCACCTTGGCTAGTGCCAGGGTGCCCTCACACTAAGTAACTTTGCACCTAACCTTTACCAGGTAAAGGTTAGATATAGGTGACTTATAAGTTACTTAAGTGCAGTGTAAAATGGCTGTGAAATAACGTGGACGTTATTTCACTCAGGCTGCAGTGGCAGGCCTGTGTAAGAATTGCCAGCGCTCCCTATGGGTGGCAAAAGAAATGCTGCAGCCCATAGGGATCTCCTGGAACCCCAATACCCTGGGTGCCTCAGTACCATATACTAGGGAATTATAAGGGTGTTCCAGTAAGCCAATGCAAATTGGTAAAATTGGTCACTAGCCTGTTAGTGACAATTTTGAAAGAAATTAGAGAGCAAAACCACTGAGGTTCTGGTTAGCAGAGCCTCAGTGAGACAGTTAGGCACCACACAGGGAACACATACATATAGGCCACAAACTTATGAGCACTGGGGTCCTGACTAGCAGGGTCCCAGTGACTCATAACAAACATACTGAAAACCTAGGGTTTTCACTATGAGCACTGGGCCCTGGCTGGCAGGATCCCAGTGAGACAGTGAAAACACCCCTGACATATACTCACAAACAGGCCCAAAGTGGGGGTAACAAGGCTAGAAAGAGGCTACTTTCTCACATGGAGCACCTCATGGGCATGCATAGGTTTACAAAAAATTGCCCCCCCCCAAAGTTAACCCAAGTAAGTGAGTGTCACCTGGGTGCACTGGCAAGAGGTGGAAGGCAGACTCAATGTTGGACTTTGACATCAAGGCCCCTTTTCCTAACTTCTGCAGCTTGAGGAGGGCTTCATCAAAAGTGGTGTAATGCACAGTGCACAAATCATAGGCCAAGTTGTCATTAGCTGAAGATCCTGGTGGGAAGGACAGGTTGTGTATTAGATGGAGTTTGCCAAACTCCTTCTTAGGGACCAGGTCAAGTGGTGAGCAGACCTAGACCTCAGGTGGGGGCACCAGAAAGGGGCCACACCACCCTCCCTGCCTGCACCTCCTTCATTATTTTTTCATAAGGAATTTCTGGCAGACATAGCACTGACAACTGATTTTTGGGGGGAACTGGGACAGGGGGAGTCCCTGAAGGGATGCAAAATCCATACATGAAACCATGGTGTAGCAAATGGGTGTCTGGAGCATTTTTGTACCAGCCAATGAGAAGAGTGAGGACATGGAGACGGGTGGGCATAGGAAGCTTGTAAGACTGTTTGCTGTTACTTGCTTTTGGTCGGCAGTGGCTCCTTTGCTTTTCTGTGTTTCTTAAAGCATTTGCTCTCAGGGTGACCCTGGGTAGCGCAAAAGGAGCAGAGATGTTTATACTTGCAAGTGGCCCCTGCTGCATTATTTTTGTTATATTGCCAGCAGGCAAATTTCCTGTACCCAGAGTTTATATCTGAAGGAAAGGACTGTGCAGGTTTTGCTACAGAAGGGGACATGGTGAATTCTGTGTGCCATAAGTTGATCTCTCTTTGCTCCAGTGCTGTTTCTGGCCTGACCGCTTTCATCTGCCTTAACTTGATATCATGCTGGAGCCAGGCAAAACCTTGAATCTCCAAGGCTGCGCTATGAATTAGCAACATGTATGCGAACAATTTAGGGGGGCCACCAACGGGTGCTTCTCGGTCAGTATTGCAGCATAAATGAAGAACCCCATCACCCAGTTCCTGGGGGACCACTCCACCCAAATCTTATTTGGCCTGTGCTCCCCCTCCTTTCCCAGCCTCTTTCCCTGTGACCACACCTGCATTAATTAGGTCAAAGATATTGACGTATTCTCCTTTATATATATTTTCTTTTATATCTGACAGCACATGCCAGGCAATGGCTGCAGGAGGGGCCAGGGCAGAAGATGTAGAACCAAACAGCACTGGACTAACCGATAGTGGGGACTGCGCTGGCATGGTTGCTGAGGGGGGTTGCTGTAGATGGTTGGGCCCACACTTGCGCCGCAACACCACCCTGCCCCACAAGAAAATTTGTCTGATCTTGGATCTGCATGCTTATCGCCCCCTGACTTGTGCTCTGGATATCCCAGAGGGAATCACCATTGTGCTCTTGCCCCCCAGACTGGCCTGTTGAATAGCCATCCCACATGTGACACCATGGGGGGCAAAACTTCCTGAGATGCACCCTCGCCCTGAGTTGTGGAGAAACAGGCCAAGTTACCCTGACTCACCGCCCCCACGCCTGTGCTAATCAACAATGGGAGCCTTGATTTCGGGACAGGATGCCCTGTCGACTCATCCTGTGCCGAAGTGGCAGCCTGCAGTTGCTCGCTGGTCTTTTTCTTAGATCCGGAAGAGCATCTCTGTAGCGCCAGGGCCTTCCTCTGCCACTTGTTGATCCTTTACCGGACCTTCTGCCAGCTTCTGAGTGGCCCAGTCCACACAATGGGTCTTCGCCATCTTCCAAAGTTCGCTGAGGAAGTGAAATTCCACCCGAGTCTTGAGAGCGTCTAGTGCAGATCATGCTCGCTTTGGGGCCAAGCTGCACGACGAAACCGAGAACTGCGAGATTTAATATTAGTAACGGCTCACGAGTGCACTATACTACAAAAATAAAAAGAGACAGCACACATTAGATCACAACTTGAGGTACAACAAACGCAGACTGGGTCACGCCCCATAAATGAACCCCCAACTGCCTGCAGGACGCCTGCTACGACCATCTAATCACTCGTACAATACTGCATGCGGGTCTTTGATGTCGGTTCATCGCTCGCTGGGTACATTGGAAAAGTGCAGTATATGAACCGTAAGCAATGAAAATGGTGTCTGACAAAAGCAGTAACTTTTTTATGTGGCTACTTGTCTTCTACATAATATAAAGACAATCCTCCGTATTTATTAGAAGAGCATAGCAAGAGCTACACTGGCCCTCTATGCGATTTTTCAAACAGCGCTGTGACTAGAAAGATACAGATGTCCCGGTCAAGGGTACTTACCACCCTAGTTATCTCAGCCTCATCAGCAATAGCTTCATAAAATCTACAAAATACAATTTAGCAATCCACCAAACCAGAGCAGATTTACTATCAGGATAGCCTTGTTGACAATTCTTTAGAGATAAACGTATGGTTTGGTTGCCAGCCTGCTTCCCATGGATCCCCCGCAAATATACCCTCCTTGAGTATATATATATACACACACACATATATATATATATATATTTTTAATTCCTGGCAATATGTACCATTAATGCGAGGATGTACCATTAATGCGAGCCTCTAAAAATTGAGCTAGTGCAAAGCTCGTTAGCAATTGTGGACTGTTGGCGCCATCTGCTGATAAAATGGGGATATGCGCTTGCGCATTTACTGAAACTCACCGGACTACAGTTTATGCAAAAGATAAACCCAACAAACTAATGAAAACTGGGCCACGTGGAAGGCTGTGAAAAGAATAACTCGTAGGAGCAACAATATTCTAATTATATAAATAGAAACGAATACAGGGCACTACGAGCCAGTGCCTCCCAGAGTAAAATCATACTGCATGGCTCATGTAGCGCCTGGGGCTGCCGCACGCATCGCCACCATCTAAAGTTTAAGAAGAGGATGTACATCCAATAGGCGACTGATCCAGGCAATTGCTGCGACCACTGAAAAAGCCCTGTCACAAAATGTTACGGTGTTGGTCTCTAGGATTAGCAGAAACAATTTATAGATAACAAAGGTTGTTGTGGTCTATGAAGAGTCAATCTGGCTGTCATTAAATCAGGGAAGGCTTGGTGGATTGCTCGGTGCATGCTAACAAGAGACAAGATGCGTTTGTAAATTCACAGAATTCAAAATTGCTTTGAAATGACCTCTAGCTCTGCTACTGACAATTAATTTCACTTCCACATTCTGAACCGTCTGCAGCCTTCCCTTCAGGTTGTTTGAGAGACTAAGGGGCAGAATTAAGAAAAGTGCCAGTGTACGTAGGGCTGTATGTAGGGCAGAGCCACTTTGCATCCCTTAGCACCCCCTCACCTTTTTTATGTTATTGATGTACTCTGCAAGAGTAGCGCCAACATTTTGGCGCTACTCTTGCAGAGTACATAAGGGCCAATTATAAATAATGGTATGCCCCTTCTTAATGCCTGCTTTGAGCAGGCATTAAAAGTGCTGAAAAAATGGTACAAGGAAATCTCTGGTGCAGGCATAATGTGGTGCAAGGGTTTACAAAGTGCGCAATGCATGCATTGCTCCACTTTGTCAATATGGCGTGGAGAAAACACCACTTTAGCGCTGCCTTAGTATCAAACAAATGACACTATGGCGGCGCTAAGGTGGCGCTAAGGGCTCTTAAATCTGTCCCTAAATTAAACTAAATAGCCATATTCCCACTATGTTTGTATCAGTGCATTGGCTAAAGTCATTTGATGTTCCAAATCAACAAAAGGGAATATTTTGCAGCAGTTTTATCTGAAAAAAACAGGTGCTACACATCTTTGCTACTTGTGCCTCCCCGCACACATCTGCATCAATGAGAATGCCAAGTTGGTTGATTGCTTTTGTTGGTCCAGATAGTGGGCGATGAGTTCATGCCAGACCCCTGGATGCCATTTATTTTGGTTATTCCTGGTGATGAAGAGCTAAGTTTGAGATGGATTAAGCTTCAGCATTTTAGGTGACATCTATCAGTGGATGGCGGAAAATGCATTTGTGAGGTCTGTCTAAAGTGACAGAGCTGAGATTTAAAAGCAGTTAGGTATTATGGATCTCATGACGACCCTGGCGGCTGGCAGTACACTGGCGGTAATACCGCCAATAGCCAGTGTATTATGGCGCATTAGCCACTGCCATACTGCTGGCCCCTCCACTTGACTGTCAGGCTTCTGCCAGGCGGTCATAATCGGATTATGAGTCCCCAAACGCCAGCCTTTCCATGGCGGTAAGCACCGCCCTGGAAAGGCTGGCGGTAAGGGGGACTCGGGTGCCCCTGGGGGCCTCAGCACTGCCCATGCACTTGGCATGGGCAGTGCAAGGGGCCCCCAGGCACAGCCCCATAGTGCATTGGCAGTAAAATGCGCGGCGGGTGCTGCTGCACCTGCTGCACATCAACATTGCCGCTGGCTCTATTATGAGCCGGCTGCAATGTTGATGTGACTTTTCCGCTGGGCCAGCGGAAATGTCAAAATAGGGAGCCACAAATACCGCCAGCACTGGCGGTATTGTTGGGCCCCCGGCTTCTGCGGTCTATTTGTAATACTGCTGAAGTCGTAATGAGGGCCCATGTTCCTTCCAGTGCTTCTAGTTAAGGGATGCCATCAATAGACTAGTCACCTAGCAACTTTTCTTTTTGTAGTACCCTCCAACACACAGGACCTCTACAAGAAAGGTTTGCTCATCGATACATGTACATGCCTTATTCTTGCTTCAACCTGTTTTGTGTTCGGGTTTGTAAGAAATCTGGTTAGGATGGTGTAGTGCTTTCCTCTTATCTAGTTTCTAAGCACTAACATAACACAACAGAAATGCACTTCTGAGGTCAAAGAAGACTTTTATTGTTGTTAATTCTTCCCCAACCACAATATTTATGAATGACGAATTAGTAGCTTTCAAGTCCGCGTTAATCAAACAAAATATATCAGTTTGCAATATACACAGCAGGTTATATTTATAAGATATTGAATGCAAAGCAAAACAAATACTTCACCGTGTGGGAACTATCTACAGCTTCATCTTTCTAAGGTCTGCAAGCTGATGACCCCTGTCAGCCGCGGGAAAGAGATTCATCTACCCACACGGGATTGCTGGCAGCTGGCGCCAAGCTCCAGCACGAGGTCCGGCAGATTCGAATCTGACTCTCTGCAGCCTGTTACATTCGTTACAAAGGTGTGCCCCCTCCTCTCAGACCTGGGAAACTGAGCAAGCCTTTTGGAGACTGGCCAGGTCTCCAAGACTACTCCTGTTCCCAAGCTCAAGCGAAGAGAAAAACACCCATGTACTCTCTCTTATCAGGTCTAGTCTACTGTGAGAACAAAACATCTTGGTTCATCTTGTGCAAAAACACAGCTTGGAAAAATACAGCTTGGATTCTCAACTGCAATGTCTAACTCCACGTTAAAGGCAATAGGCAGCTAACCTAAGTATCAAATGCAATGTCTAGTGTCATGTCAAAGCCAATAAGCATCTAAGCTGAATACAAAATGCAATGTCTTATATCATGTCAAAGCCCATAGGCAGCTGAGCTGAATACAAAATGCAATGTATAATATCATGTCAAAGCCAATAGGCAGCTGAGCTGAATATAAAATGCAATGTATAATATCATGTCAAAGCCAATAGGCAGTTAAGCTGAATATAAAATGCAATATATAATATCATGTCAAAGCCAATAGGCAGAATATCTAATAGCATGTCAAAGTCAATAGGCAGCTAAACTGAATACATCATGTCAAAGCCAATAGGAATGCAATGTCAAAGCAAATAGGCGGCTAGACTGGATACAGCATGTCAAAGCCAATAGGCAGAATACAGAATGTAATGGCTAATGCAATGTCAAAGCCCATAGGCGGCTCAACTGAATACAGAAAGTAATGGCTAATGCCATGTCAAAGCCAATAGGCAGAATACAGAATGTAATGACTAATGCAATGTCAAAGCCCATAGGCGGCTAAACTGAACAAAACATACCATGTGCTACTGGTGAACATTGAGCAACTAATATGCGCAGTGGTGAAACACAAAGTCATTGGTCAAAACAAACTCCATCAAATGGCAGTACATTCCGCCCTTTGACCAATGAATTTTTGTTTCACATATCTCTTGTTTCAAACAAAAACAAAAAAACATCAGCACAAAAAAACATTAAAGCAATAGAAGTGGATTAACACATTGATTTCATAACCCTTCACATCAGATACATCTACATAGAAAAGACTGAGCAATTTTTATACTCTGAGTGAGTCTCTAATTCAACAGTGTTAGCAATTTGATGTGGCATGAGTTCTGCTCATGTAAAGGTGCACGGTCCACCTGAAAGGTTTGCTGGAAGGTAAGCAAAAGTCAGAGTTCCATACGAGAGGGAAAAAAAAACAAAAAAAAAACACAGCTTAGTTCCAGTGGAAGAATGCAATCAAACAAGTTGAACTTGAACTGAAGGCGCAGTTTGCGCAAAATGGATCCATGGTGCTGGCACTTTACTCAGCCAGGTTCAGGTTGGGGATTCGGTCCCTTCCCCGACCCCACACGCACACACCGGAAGGGGGACCACACAGCACACTCAGGGACAGTGGCGAAACGTGGTAGGATCTGCAAAAGAAACAAGTATGACTTTTCTTGCAAATAACATTTTTTATTTAAACTGCACCCTTCCTCTTTCTTTCCCTGTTTTATAATCAGCAGGACGTTTTTGAGGCCCTTTGTTACATTCGCTGCAGGTTCTGGAGGATCACTTGGGGCTTCAGCCCACACATCAGCACTGAGGTTTTTATCTGCTGCACCACAGCTTCCCTTTTCTTGCACTGTCAGAAGGGCTGGGGCAGACTCCTTCTTTAACAAACCTCCATTCACTGCACTTTTGCCAATTTGGGCCATTCTGTCTCCAATTTGTATCAATGAATCAGATTCTTTTCTAGGTATCAGCATAATTTCGATTTTTCCTTGGTAATCTGCAGCAATCACTCTCCCTAAAACCTGATCACTTTGCCATTTCTGATCTGGTAACTTTCCTCTCCCCAACTGCTCTGTGACTGCTTGCATGACAGATTGCTTTTGTGCGTGCTGCACAGTTTTTATCAAATCTAGGGGAATGTGCATCTCTCTCATCTCTGCCCACCTGTAAGTGGCTTTTTCTCTCAGCTGTTCACATTTGTGGGGCACCCACTTAGCCATCCCCACTAAGGCAGAATTCTGGGTGTACACTTCTCTCTCTGAATTTTTCTCATTAACATCTGCAAGGTAATTGAACCAGTTAGGTGCTAAAACATTAGCAATGAACCAAAAATCAGCGTAAAAATGACACATCTCACGTAGCTCTTGCTTTAAAATCTGACACACATTATACAACGCTGTTCCTTCTACTGTGCCAGAAAGCAACATTTCAGTCAATGAATCATTAGTAAAACAAACATGCTTTTTATCTTCAGTGGACACGAATTCAAATGGTGCACCCAACTTCATTGGTAACTCTTTTACCTGTGGTACTCTAGCCCTGTCTTGCAAGTACCAGATCCATTGTATGATTCTAGCTAGGGGCACTATTTTCTTCCCTTGTTCATGATTTACATGTACATAAGTATTTCCTTCTTGCACTGCGCAGAAACCTAAAGTCTGCATTATTTCATTTGCCAAATCACAAGCGCGCAGCTGCATATAATTTTTCACAGTGACCATATACAAAAGTGTTAGGATTTCTCTCAAATGAGGGCTATTCTTTTTCCAAAAATCAAACAAGCTAATGAAAGTCGGCTCTTGCTCTAAAATCTTTCGTTTTACTTGTGCATTTTGCAACGGTAACTCGTAAATCACATTCTGGTCTCTCTCGTCCGTGTTATCAGTTAAGGAATGCATTTTGTCTGCCAAAAACCCTGGCTCACACGAAAACTCAGTGCAGCTCGGAGCTGTCTTAACCCCCTCATTACTGGAATGGGACAAGAAAGATTCTTCAAAAACAGCCTTTTTATAACTTTCAGTCGGGCTAATTTGCTCACCTAAATTCCTATTTTCATGTTCCAACTGCCTACATTTCTCCTGCATTTCTCTGTAAGCAGATAAAGGTATCCAGACCTTTCTGTCATCATTACTTCCAAAACACACGTTTTCTACATATGTACAACAGGAATTATTTCTCAAAGCATTATCAGGCATTTTAGCTACACATGCATTTTCTTCTGTAATTCCCCAAACAGAAAACAATTCACAGTTTTTCTTAGCACCATCAGGCAGTTTATCAACACATGCATCAGACATGGTCTGCCGTGCTACTGTGATTCTCCAAAAAAACAATTTCTGTAATTCTCCAAACAACAAAAGCAATTACACTTTTAAAGTGTGCACTTAGAAATCTACCAACTCGTCATCACCCTCTTAATCACCTCTCAATGACCGACCCCACTTCTGGTACCAATTGTAGTGCTTTCCTCTTATCTAGTTTCTAAGCACTAACATAACACAACAGAAATGCACTTCTGAGGTCAAAGAAGACTTTTATTGTTGTTAATTCTTCCCCAACCACAATATTTATGAATGACGAATTAGTAGCTTTCAAGTCCGCGTTAATCAAACAAAATATATCAGTTTGCAATATACACAGCAGGTTATATTTATAAGATATTGAATGCAAAGCAAAACAAATACTTCACCGTGTGGGAACTATCTACAGCTTCATCTTTCTAAGGTCTGCAAGCTGATGACCCCTGTCAGCCGCGGGAAAGAGATTCATCTACCCACACGGGATTGCTGGCAGCTGGCGCCAAGCTCCAGCACGAGGTCCGGCAGATTCGAATCTGACTCTCTGCAGCCTGTTACATTTGTTACAAAGGTGTGCCCCCTCCTCTCAGACCTGGGAAACTGAGCAAGCCTTTTGGAGACTGGCCAGGTCTCCAAGACTACTCCTGTTCCCAAGCTCAAGCGAAGAGAAAAACACCCATGTACTCTCTCTTATCAGGTCTAGTCTACTGTGAGAACAAAACATCTTGGTTCATCTTGTGCAAAAACACAGCTTGGAAAAATACAGCTTGGATTCTCAACTGCAATGTCTAACTCCACGTTAAAGGCAATAGGCAGCTAACCTAAGTATCAAATGCAATGTCTAGTGTCATGTCAAAGCCAATAAGCATCTAAGCTGAATACAAAATGCAATGTCTTATATCATGTCAAAGCCCATAGGCAGCTGAGCTGAATACAAAATGCAATGTATAATATCATGTCAAAGCCAATAGGCAGCTGAGCTGAATATAAAATGCAATGTATAATATCATGTCAAAGCCAATAGGCAGTTAAGCTGAATATAAAATGCAATATATAATATCATGTCAAAGCCAATAGGCAGAATATCTAATAGCATGTCAAAGTCAATAGGCAGCTAAACTGAATACATCATGTCAAAGCCAATAGGAATGCAATGTCAAAGCCAATAGGCGGCTAGACTGGATACAGCATGTCAAAGCCAATAGGCAGAATACAGAATGTAATGGCTAATGCAATGTCAAAGCCCATAGGCGGCTCAACTGAATACAGAAAGTAATGGCTAATGCCATGTCAAAGCCAATAGGCAGAATACAGAATGTAATGACTAATGCAATGTCAAAGCCCATAGGCGGCTAAACTGAACAAAACATACCATGTGCTACTGGTGAACATTGAGCAACTAATATGCGCAGTGGTGAAACACAAAGTCATTGGTCAAAACAAACTCCATCAAATGGCAGTACAGATGGTCACAGGACAGACAGGGGTTACTGGGTCTCAATTGTGTTAACTGGGGACTTTCACAACTAGTTTCCCAGGCTTTCATACTACAGAGTCCCCAAATGGGAAACTGGTACTTTATATTGGCATTTTAATTTTAGGTTTGCAAAATGGAGCAGTCCTTTCGGCTAGAGGCTAAGTAGGACAACAAACAACACCCAATGATTCACTGTTCAACCAGTGTTTTTCTTTTAAAAAACATGGAAACATGCTTTATTACACCTATCACTAAATATTAGGCACACATTATCAAATTTATATAGATGACAGATGGAAATACCTTTAGTAACAACCTCAAAAGGGCTACACAACCAGCATGGCGTGTACACTAAATACAATCCCGAGAGGTCAGGCATTCTGCTAAATGTAATCTTGAAACCCCTCTTCTGGATGCACCTCTAAGGGTCTGCATACCAGCAAGTCCTAACCCATGTGAGGAAAGTGGTTTAATATATGGTATGGTTGCGAGAACTCCGAGTGTATAAAACTCACTTCATGTACTGAGTCCATTCAGATTTGTTTAAAAAATGTTACCTCGACCCTGGGTAGCTGTGGTTCTGTGCAGCCTGGCCTTATAAAAAAATACATGTAAAGCATTAAGTAGTACCAAAAGAGTTGAATAAGAGAATGCAAGACAATAAGAATGCAACACCAATTTATATAAAGAGTTGTATTTTATCTTTAAATAGACACCTCAAAACAAAAATCCAGAGATATAAATTTTTAAATGAGCAATAAATCACTGCTTTTTCACTCAGCATAATAAATTGTTGAAATGGACTGTGCTCACGGTGAAGTTTGAAAACTTTGGAAAACTTTTGGTAAACTACTACTCCGGACAATTTGGGTGACCAACTCCGGCATGTGTTGCATCAGGTGGGCCAAATTGGCTTAGCTGGACAGTTACCTTGCAGTCAAGGCAGTCTCCAAATCAATTTGAGGTGCTATTGGCGAACCGCAATAGACTTCAGTGGAGTGGTTCTGATGCAAGCAATAGAGGATGCTGAAGATGCAGAAAGATCCTGAGGATGCTGTTACTGTGACGGGGGGGGGTGGGGGGGAGGTCTTCCTGCGACTACTTCTGGGTCCACAAACACAATAGGGTACATTTTGCCACAGTAATCAAGGTCCCTTGTAGTCCAGCCACAAGCCAGTTCCCAGTGGGTTACTGGTCTCTGGACAGCCAAACCAGTGGCTCCCTTTAACTGGTGGTAAGTTATATCTCGGTTGATCAAATTGTACTTCGAAGTCTCTCCTAGGTCCAGCACACTCGGGTGCAACTTTTGGGGACTCTGTCTACCAGGCTGTACTTTGATGGTCATCAGCAGTCAGATGCTCTTGGCTACCAAGTCACCAAGGCAGACTTCATTAGCTTTTGTGGCCATGTAGCTGTGACAGGAAGTCATCCAACTGACTCTTGGATTTAGTTCTTTCTGAGGCCTGGGGGTGACATTTCCTTGAGCAGGGCACTACAAGCACAATCATCTTTTGCAAGCTCAAGGAACTGCAGGTGCAATCTAGTCTTAATGCAGCCTCTCTTTGTAGGCTCCCGGGAACAGCAGTGCAGTCATTTTTCATTCCACTGTTCAGTACAGCCATGATCTGAGGTCTAGGTCCCAGGGGTGCTGCTTTTATGCCCAGTTAGTGCTCTGGGGGGATGTGGCACCTACAATCCAATGGACCACCAGGTCTCCTACGACCTAGTGATAACTTCTTGTGAAGTGGGGTATATTGCCAGCCCCAAATCCACCATTCTGCTCACTCCCAAGAAGGCAAAACCCTTCTATTGGTGTGTGGAGCTTCCTAGCGCCCTCAGAGGCGTGGCTACCTAAGTACTACACACCCACAAAAAACAGTTCAGCCATGACTTCTCCCTCTCTGTCTTCGACACAAGAAGAAATCAGAAACCCCTATTTTATGTGTCCATCATTTGCACTTCAAAGGTGGCTTCTTCTTTCAAGCTTGGCTTTTGGACTCATACAATGTTTGACCTTCCTGCCAGGGAGTAGTAACAGCTTTTCCAATTGCAGGCCCATTTGTGTTTCTTCCTGAGAGCAGCTCACACCTCCCAAAGGAGGGCAGAAGACTGCCTCATGGCCAGCAACGTAAACAGTCAATGGAAAACTTCGGGCAACAAAGTGGTTACTTACTAAATTTGCCATTTCTGCATGTTACATGAAATTAGATTTGAGCAGCAAGTCAGGTTTAATGCAGCAATTCTTTTGATACTTTGAAGTATCATATTTATTAGTTTGATTCAGAGGCTAGCACTGCTGAGTTGTCAGCCTGTAACCATGTACTCACCAATGGGGCTACTAGCCTTTCTACAGTAAAAACAACAAGGTATGATTGTTACTGTCATGACACAACAGTTAAAAAACACAGGTCCTTTTTATTTAGCACACCCTGCCTCAGCAGGACTTGTAGGAAAGTACCATCTTTTTTGGCATGTTACCCCCATTTTTACCTGTATGTCAGTATGTTTTGCCTGTCTCACTGGGATCCTGCTGGTCAGGACCCCAGTGCTCATAGTTTATGTTATAATGTGTGTGTGTGTGTGTAGTGCTTAACTGTGTCACTGAGGCTCTGCTAACCAGGACCTCAGTGTTTATGCTCTCTCTGCATTTAAATTTGTCACTATAGGCTATTGACTTCATTTACCAATTTCAAATGGCACACTGGACCCTCCCTTATAAGTCCCTAGTATATGGTACCTATGTACCCAGGGCATTGGGGTTCCAGCCACCCATAAGGAGCTCAGACAAACCCTTTCACAGGACTGCCACTGCAGCCTGTGTGAAATAGTGCACACATTAGTTCACAGCCATTTTCACTGCACTTAAGTAACTTATAAGTCACCTATATGTCTAACCTTCATTTAATGAAGGCTAGGTACAAAGTTACTAAGTGTGAGGACATCCTTACACTAGCAAAGGTGCCCCCACATAGTTCAGGGCCAATTCCTGGGACTTTGTGAGTGCGGGACGCCATTACACGCATGCACTACATATAGATCAATACCTACATGTAGCTTCACAATGGTAACTCCGAATATGGTCATGTAAGGTGTCTAAGATCATGGAATTGTCCCCCCATTCCAAATATGGTATTGGGGAGCCAATTCCATGCATCCTGGGGGCTCAACCATGGACCCACAGTACTGCCAAACCAGCTCCCTGAGGCTTGCAATGCAGCTACAGCTGTTGCCACCTCACAAACAGGGTTCTGCCCTCCTGGGGTCTGAGCAGCACAGTCCCAGGAAGGCAGAACAACGCATTTCCTTTGGGAGGAGGGTGTTACATCATCTCCCTTTGGAAATAGTATTAACAGGCTGGGGAGGGGTAGCCTACCCCAGCCTCTGGAAATGCTTTGAATGGCACAGATGGTGCCCTCCTTGCATAAGCCAGTCTACACCAGTTCAAGGACCCCCAGTCCCTGCTCTGGCACGAAACTGTTCAAAAGAAATGGGAGTGACCACTCCCCTGTCCATCACCACCCCAGAGGTGGTGCCCAGAGCTCCTCCAGTGTGTCCCAGACTTCAGCCATCTTGTTTTCCAAGGTGTTGGGACACTCTGGAGGCCTCTGAGTGGCCAGTGCCAGTAGGTGACGTCAGAGACCCCTCCTGATAGGTCCATACCTGATAAGGTAGCCAAACCCCCTCCCAGGGCTATTTAGGGTCTCTCCTGTGGGTTCTCTTCAGATTCTACTTGCAAGTTTCCTGCAGGAATCTCCTGCAACTAGTACTTCATCCTCTGACCTCGGATCAACCGCAGACTTCTCCAGGAACCAGTGTAACAGCAACAAAGTATGCAGAAGGGCTACTTTTCCTCTGCAACTTCAGCTCCAGCCAGCAATTGCAACAGTTCCCACATAGTGCATGCTCTGAGGACTCCCTGTCTTCACCCTGCATCAGAAGGACCGAAGAAATCTCCTGTGGAGAGACGGAGTTACTCCCCTGCTCAAGCAGACACCTTCTAAGTCGATGACCGTCCTGAGGTCCTGCTGTCCCCAAGAATGACAGTACCACTGTGCACCGCGTCTTCTTCACCTCCTGAGGCCCCTGTGCACTATTTGTAAAATTCCTTCATGCACAGCCTGGCCCAGGTCCCCAGCACTCTATCTTGTGACGCTCAATTTGCTGAGTTAAGCTCCCGCGGTGTGGGACCCTCCTTTGTAGTGCTGCACGAACCGCATTTTGCACCTCCTTTGTCCCCATGTCCTGGGACTCCTGTGGGTGTTATTTGGTATTTTGAGGGCTCTCTAAAGTGCTGAGAGCCCCCTCTTCCTCCTCACACAGAGTTGAGGCCCCCAGATCCCTCCTGGATCCATATAGTGTCAACCTGACACAAAACACGAGTTTGCCAGACCAAGGCTTGTTGGAGGAATCCAGCACCAAAACTCACCTACATCCAACTTCTCTTCATGGGACACCCAGTGCATCATGCAGGAACCTGCTGACATCTTCCGTGGGTGCATTTCTGCAGGCTTCGTCCAACCGGGACTCTTCCTTTGCACCCTCTTCTGGGTTGGCGGGTGTCCTGTCCTTCCTGGAACTTCTTTAAACTTCTGGACTTGGTCTCCTTCCTTTGCAGGCCTTCAGGTCCAGGAATCCACCATTTGTTTTTGCAGTCTGGCTTGGTTCTTGCAATAACTCTAATCATGAGTTATAGTGTGTCCTAAGGAAACTTGCAGTACATTACTCCTGCTTTTCTGAGCTCTGAGGTGGGGTATTTTACTTAACTTTGCCGTATTCTTACTCTCCCAGCGATTCTCTACACACTACACTTGTCTAGGGGGGAATTTGGGATTCTCATTCCACTTTCTTAGTATATGGTTTGTGTTTCCCCTAGACCAGGATTCTGCAAAGTCGGTCCTGGAGAGCCGTGTCCATGCCCGGGTTTTAGCATATCCACATTTAGAAAAATGTAGATTTCTGAAACATCTTTTTTCTAAATGTGGATATGCTAAAAATTTGGCATGGACCCAGCGCTCCAGGACAGACTTTGCGGAACCCTGCCCTAGACCTATTTTCTCCCATTTCATTCTATAGCATTTACTATTGTTTGCACTATCCTATGTCTAATTACTTACCTTATTTTGGTGTCTAGAGTATATATTGTGTATAATACTTACCTCCAGAAGGAGTATTGCCTCTAAGATATTTTTGGCCTTGTGTCACCCAAATAAACTATCTTTATTTTTGGTAACACTGAGTATTGTCTTTACTTGTGTATATTTACTGTGTAACTGTAAGTGGTATTGCAGGAGCTTTGCATGTCTCCTAGTTCAGCCTAAGCTGTTCTGCTATAGCTACATCTGTCAGCCTAAGCTGAAAGAACACTACTACATTTCACTAGTAAGGGATAACTGGACTTGGTGTAAGGTGTAAGTACCCAAGGTACCCACTGCAAACCAGGCCAGCCTCCTGGAGGGAGACTTATAAATATTAAAAAGGAATGTTTGGGCTTTGCGGTTACTTTACATGGCAAAGTCAGATTAACTGCTCTGCCGACCACCAATCAGGGGCTTAGACTCATACCTTGCTTGGTCTTACTTGTGATGGTACAATAAGTACTAAAGCCCATGAAAAATACTTTACCACACAGGCACTGACTACCCATGGCACCAAATACTAGGACTTTCTAAGTAAGGTACCTTATGCCAATTGTGGGTGAACCAACCTTTTAAGGATCAGAGCACTGGAAGAGGTGCCTGTTTGGCAGGACTCATTGCACCTTCAGAGTTGGAAAACTAGCAACATCAGTCCAAAGGCTTGGCGGTAATCATCCAAAGAGAGCCATTTCTTCACAACCCCTAAAATACAATTCCCTCCAATTGGCATAACACGACCTGAAAGCATGCAATATTAAATGCCAGGCCTACTAGCTTTGTCAGGTTGTCGCCACAAGAATCAATAAAAATATATATATATACTCAAACAATGCAAATTGGTATTCAAAACTCTTTAAGATAGTACCACCTTTCAGGACAATAAACACATATATGAAGTGATTTAGATAAATGTCCCCAAAGTTTTCAATATTCAAAATAATGCAGTATGACAGTCTGACCTTTAATTGAGTTGCAAAGCAAAAAAGCTCAAAAACAATGAGTAACTCTCCACAGATCGATATTTCTGTGACTCGGAAGACAGTGAATGATAATCTAAAACCTACAGTGGGGTTCCTGTGGGGGCGTACAGCTCTGTTGGCAGCCCCCAAACACAAGCACAATGCCCATTCTACTTCTGTGCTTCATAGTAACTCGAATCAACCCGCAATGCTCTATGGGGTGCTATCTGAGGGCATTCATGTTTCATTCAAGCCAGCTGCATCTGTAAATATTTCCTCTTTGTTTTATTTGTTTAACTTTAAGGTGCCCACTGCAGCTGGCATGGGCCTCGTGTAAGTGTCCTTGCGTTTTTGGACATCCACACAGTTTTTTACCGTTGACCTGTGCAGCAGGCTCCTGGGTTTGTGCCCTCAAAGCGAGGTGGGGGAGAATGACAGCTTCCATTAGGTTGGTGAGAGCACTGGGAGCCACCTGAGTGGGCACCTCTTCAAGCGGGACCTCTCTGCATGCTCTGGGCTCCATGGGCCTGCCACCCTCTCGATGCTGAGCCCCACCTCAGAGGTAACAGTATCACTGGGATCATTTCATTTTTCGAATGGCTTTCTGTTCCCTCTGTGCACTGCCCCTTTTTGGGAGTGAAAAACGTTGACATTGGTGAGAGCGATCAAGACACCCTGATGCTCAAGGGTCACTGGCCTTGGAGACCAAAGTCCAACAGTGTCTTTATGAACGAATATCATTCAAGCTCTTTATTTGACTATTAAAATAATCATAAGAAAACAGCAGCAATAAGATATAAATTGATGTTGGCCAAAATTCAATATACATGTAGCACATATTCATTAAGTTCAATAAAACACGCAAAACAGCATAATCCTATCTTTGTCAGAGCTTCCAAGGTTTAAAAACACAACAAAAGACAATACAAAATACAGAAAAGGTTCAAAGAATTTAAGAAATCAGAGTGCGCCAGCGCAGTGCACTTACTAAAAAGATTCCTACAGAATGACAAACGGCCCGCTCAAGTATCCCATGCGGGTAATAAAGGGCTGGTCTGTGTTGGAGAAAGCCAGAAGTTTTAAGAATAGGTAATACATTTCTACGCCGGAAGGGCTCATAATATTTGCATAAAAAGATAAGGTGGCCTAAGGTCTGCAAAGAATTATCACAGTGACAAACCAATAAAGACTTCGGGCCAAACTGTCCTAACGGAAACGGAGATGGCATCTAATTGAGGCTGTCCAGAACTTAGCTAAACGAGACCTTTCCCAAGCATTTATCACCAGGCAGAAACGTGGCTCAGGTCCCTCACATGTTTTAAGGGCTGTATAGTCTCTCAATGTCTAGTTATCCAGTTCTCTACTCTAGCAGCAGAGACAAAACCTAAAAGTAGTTCTTCAGCCCTGGCACATCCTTCCGTGCTCAGAGTGTGAGGAGACAAACACAAGTCAGGCCTGCCAAGAACCTCTTTA
Organism: Pleurodeles waltl; assembly: GCF_031143425.1. Taxonomy (NCBI): domain Eukaryota; kingdom Metazoa; phylum Chordata; class Amphibia; order Caudata; family Salamandridae; genus Pleurodeles; species Pleurodeles waltl. Next base: position 136,709,698 of record NC_090437.1, read on the forward strand.
GTGCGCTTTATATACCCCAAACATGGGATCTTATAACCAAAGTCACAGGCTAAACAATCCATGATCACGGTTGAAAGAAGTATGTTGGCTTCTCCATACAGTCAATCATAAAAGGAATGGGACAAGTCTTATCTGATGTTCTAAGTGGGCTAAGACCAACTCTTCATGGAGGAAAAAAGTTTAGACAGCCTGGGCCTAAGCCCAGTAGTCTCCTACAGAAACGATTCACCTCATGCTGTAACATGGAACAGTCACATTATCCCCAAATGGCAGCCCCATATGTCAAGACAGGAAGACATCTGAGTTTATAAACCTTCGGTAAAAGCAGTATGGGCTTACTGCCCAAACTGGATGCCAGCCTAAACAGCACCCGCATAGATCCATTAAAACACAAACATCTGTTCAAAAAGCAGGATAACCAACAGTTTTGTGAATCAAAGGTAAGCCCTGAAAAGGAAAAATCCCTAATCCGTGTGACGGTTTTCCCCTAAATTGATTTTTGCCTGATTTTTCAGTTCTGCCTCCCTCTGGCCATGTAATGAGTCTTCACATTATTGGTTTCTAAACCCAGATCATCCATGAATGCAACAAAGACGTCAATCAGACAACAAAGTCTATTTGGTGTGCAGGAAAGCAGAACTGCGCAAAAGTAAATTTCACCTTAAGCAATCCCTTTTCCTGTGAAACTAAGAAAGAATTTAGGCCATTGGTATTTAAAATAAATAAAATTGGGATTAAGACACAGCCCTGTTAAACACCCCAGGACAGGCTAAATAAATCTGTACATTCACCCCTTATTGGATATCTTACTAACGCACTAACCCCACAGTGCAAAGCACAAAGAAAATCAACCATGGGTGGAGGTAGGCCTATATTGATAAGGATGTTCCACAGTTTGGTGCAGTTAACAGGATCGAAGGCACTACTGAGATCCACGAAGGGCAGATAAATTTAACCCTTTTTACAGATTGTATATTTACCTATTTTCAGGCGCAGCTTTAGGCATTGTTCCTGAGTCTCTCAGTCTTCCCCGGAGGCAAACTATATTGGACAAAGAATATAATTTTGCTGGTCCCAGATCTTGATCCCTTGCAAGATAATGGGCCCCACCATCTTAACCACAGAATCCAGCAAAGATAGGAGACTTTAGCAACTGGGATCCTAGCTGTTGCATTTCCTAAACACAAGGACAATAAATGCAGTCTGCCATGGGCTGGAATTTTATAGGACACATCAGTATTTATAACATTTGTAATTATGGGGGCCCAAAGTGGGATGTTCTACTTATAGAGGTCCATTGGCACCCCATCTGGACTTGGCATCTTATTTGATGGACTAGCCATTATGACCTTAACAAACGCTTCAAGTTCAAATTTAATATCCAAGGGGAACTGTGGCACACCTTCCACACAGACATCCATAGAGCTATTCCCATACAAATAAATCTGCCTGAAGTGGTCAAGCCCAGTTTCTGGTCTGATATTTGATCCTAGCTTCTCTGACAGTGAGAAAATTACCTTTCTTCCATTCACTATTGCCCAGAAGCCCCTGGTATCCTTATCAATACAGATTTTGAATAGTCATTCCCACGTTTCTTCCTTAATCGCCAGTTTCCTGTTCTTAATTGATTGATTATGGACTGACCTTGCTTCTGCAATTAGCTGCTGAGTCCTGGGCTTGACATTAAGGGCTGCATGCAGTCTCTAATTAGCAATTTTACAAGCATTATCAAACCACTCTGGTTTGGCCCCCTCCTAGCCCTCGGCCGGCCTGTTGTTAAATTTCTAATAGATTTATTCAGTTCCCAGAAAGCCTCTAATACATCTGAGGGGTTAATTTTAATACACAAATGTTTATTAGATCAAGATTTGACCCAACAAGTGAGTTCAACAGGGTAGGAATATGAATATTACTCCAATTTATGATTAGCCCATTATCCTTGTGACACAGATCAGTTACACTGGGGGATTAAAAGATCAAGTACATTTGAGTAGATTTTGAACATACTCGATGGGGTTATGATCACTGTAACTGTTTTTAATTATCCCCCCAGAATGCGCATACAACTCCAGGTCCATAGACTGATAAAAGTGGGAGACTGTTTGTAAAGATCTCCCACAATTTCCAGTCTATAATATAAACCAAGGGTGCGCAGTGCTGGTAATAACTTCAAGCCCATATGATCAGTTGCTTGGATACATAATAACTTCTCAGTTGTTTAAACAGTTACCATACATTACACATTTAGTGCCCATATGAACATTAAAATCACCACCTATAACCACGTGGACATTGTTAAACAGACTTAATGATCTTAGTTTTAGAACAGACAGCACATGGGAGGGGGTATCAGGATGACATCCCAAGTCCTAAACTAAGTTGTAAAAAGTAACAAGAAAAACATAACCTTAGTTGTTACAACAACCTACAAAATTTGGATCCCTTGATGCTTACAAGCAATTGGAACAATTTTAGCAAACTTTGAAATGCGGATCATAGTGGCTAATCCACCCTGCGATCTATGCCCTGCTGACGCAATGGCCAAAACATAGAAACTTTCAAAACTGTCCCAAACAAGTTCCTTCATGGACCAAGTCTCTTGCAACATTACAATATCAAGTTTGGTGATATAATCTACCCTTGTTGAATAATAATGTTCAGAGCGATAACCCCTAATGAACAAGCAGACTAATTTTATCAAAGAGACATTCTCAGTACCCAAATCCATTGAGGGGAGGCCTGGAGGAGCAAAGCCGGCCTTTGGTGTATTAATTATTCTATTAGATTGTATAAAATCTGTCGGGCATCAGTCAATGGCCTCTCAATCAGACAGGGGGTCTGTAATGATGTAACATGGCTCCATGCCAGAACACTGGGCATGGAACCAGCTTGTTCTGTGGTTCTGTGATGCAGGGTTCTCTACATGACAGTTGATATGCTGGCTGTTGGTTGAGGCTGTAATAAATACCTCCTACCACATATCTTCATCTGGTGTGGATTCACTTTATTACACTGGCGACGAGGGGGCGGAGAAAGGAACCCAGAGGAAGGGACAGCCTCAACCACAACAAAGAAGGAAGAGCTTGGATTATTTAAGAAAAAAACGGAGATAACTTACAGAGACGTGCTGGGAGAGGATCGAGCGTCTTGCAGCATGTTCTAGCGGAGAAAAGTGTGAAATTGCGGTTGTAGGGGCTTTGTGGAAAGCTGTTTGAGCATTTTACTGAGGATCAAAGTGGTCTCTGTATGCTTCACGACGTCAGAAGGTCAGTGAGCAATTGAAAAAGGACTGAAAGCAGTGGGAATTGTTGGCGGCCATCTTGAGTGTGGTGAAAGGAGAAAAACAAGCCAGATTGACTGAAGAAAATAGACTGGATGTTTGGTTGCGGCCATTTTGAGTGAGGAAAACGATCCGAGATTGCTCAAAGAGAAAGCAAGCCCAACTGCCTGAAGAAAATGGACCAAATGTTTCGTGGCGGCCATCTTAGATGAGGAAGAAGGAATTTTTTTTTTTATTTAAAAAAAAAAACTTTTTTTTTTACAGCGCAATTGTAGAAGAACATCGACGGTCTATTGGAAGTTGAAACTTAGACGGAGACTGGATAAGGATCACTATAATGGTTTGTGGTCACAGGAATATACATTTCTTTGGAAACTTTATTGCACTCGTGGAATACAAGTATTGGGCGTTGTAAAATGAATTAAACTGAAAAGGTCGTCTCTGCGGTGACAAACACAACTGAAGACCCGTGTTTGATATAGCGGCATCGTGCTGGGACATACGGTGACTGGCACACCTTTTGGACTTTAAGTACTTTTAGCAACTAGTAGGGTTTGGAATATATTGTGGGGAAGAAGTGTTTTACACCTCTTGTGAGTATGCAGAATGTTACGGCGCCGCCATTTTTCTTGTCGGATCCAAGAGAACCGGTTATTAAGTGGAAGAAATGGAAAAAGATTTTTGAGAATTATGCCAGGGTGTGTGGTACGAATTTGAGTGGTGAAAGGAAGCAGGCACTTTTGTTACATTGTTTAGGGGGTGAAGGACAGGAGGTGTTGGAAAATCTACATCCATTGTCGCAAGCTGATCAGAGGGGGTTGAATGAGTATGAAATATGTGCAAGACAACTAGATTTACATTACTTGCCAAAGATTAGTACTATTATGGAAAGGTACCATTTTGGTTTGCGGGAGCAAGGGAAAGAGGAGAGTGTTGAAGAATATATTACGGCTTTACGGAAGTTGGCTTCAAGTTGTAAATTTACGGCGTTGGTAGAAGAAAGGATTAGAGATCAGTTTGTGTTGAGGTGTTGCAGTGATAAAGTGAGGGAAGAACTCTGGCTAAAGGACGAGCCACCGTTGGATGAGGTTGTTAGTATTGCAAAAAAGGTAGAGCATATGTTAAAGTGTGTTGGAGAACTAAGTAAAGCACATAAAGAAGACAAGGTCAGTGTAAAAGCACAAGAAGTGGAGTGTCAAGTCATACAAAAAGATGAGAAGAGAAAAAAGTATGAGGGTGTCCGTGAGAAAGGTGTTGTAATAGAAAATAGCGCAGGAAAGACACAGGGGAATAGGAGGTTTGCAACACCTTTTCAAGGAAATTGCTACAGATGTGGAAGATTTGGACACATGGCTAATGCAAGTGAGTGTCCTGCTAATAGGATTACTTGTGATGTTTGCGGAAAAAGAGGACATTTTGGAAAAAATTGTAGGATGAGGAATAGGAGAGATTCTAGATCAGAAATAAAGGAAGTCAGTTTTCAAGTTAGTGAGAGTGAGGTGGAACATCCCTCTGAGTGGGTTTTGGTGGGGGATGTTAGAGTCAAAATGAAATTTGATTCGTGCTCTCACATCACGTTTCTCTCAAAAGATCTTTTTATGAAGAATTTTCAAGGAAGGAAGAAACTGTTCAAACCTAATATTAAACCTACGGGTTATGGTGGGTTGCCAATTAAGTTATTAGGTTATTTTGATGACTGCATTGAGTACAATGGTAGGTTCACTGATGCTAGGATTTATGTTGCTGAGAGGGGTGATAATTTGTTGAGCTGGAGTCATCAAGCACTTTTGGGTGTCATTCTCAATCCTAATGCACATCCATCTGTTCAGGTACAATCTATTGAGGGTGACGAAAACAAATTTGTGAGAGTTTTTGGTGAATTGTTCAGTGACACCTTGGGGTGTTTAAAGGGGTACAATCACCATATTAAGTTGAAACAGGGCGCAGTACCAGTTGTGGCAAAAGTTAGAGGCATTCCCATTTGTGTCCAAGACGCTGTACAAAAAGAGATAGATAAATTGTTGTCCACTGGTGTTATACAGCCTGTAGAGGCAACGGAGTGGTTAGCTCCCATTGTTGTGGCACGTAAACCAAATAATGAAATCCGTCTATGTGTGGATCTTCGTGCCCTAAATAAAGAAGTGGTGGTTGACAAGTTCCCACTTCCCAATATTGAGGAATTAGTATCATCGTTGGATGGTGCTTGTTATTTTACCACTCTGGATATGGCATCAGCATATCATCAGGTTCCGTTGAGTAAAGAGTGTCAAGAATTAACGGCTTTTATTACGCCAATGGGGGCCTTCAAGTTTTTGCGTATGCCGTTTGGGCTGGTTTCTGCGGCCTCAGTATTCCAGAGGATTATGGAAGATCTTTTTAAAGGCATTTCAGGCATAAAGTGCTACCAGGACAATGTATTAATATGTGGGAGAGACGTGAAAGAACATGATGAGAGGGTGCATGCTGTGCTTAAAAGGATGCTTGATGCTGGGTTATCTCTTAGGCGAAGCAAATGTAAATTTGGAGTCACTGAACTGGATTATTTGGGTCATCATATTTCACGGCAGGGAGTGAGTCTTAAAAAGGATTTGGTGGACGCTATCGAAATGTTAAAAGAACCGTGTACAAAAGATGAGGTTTCTTCATTCTTAGGTATGGCAGAATTTTATAACAAATTTATACGAAATTTTGCAGATAAGACAGTAAATCTAAGGAAGTTGATGTGTAAGAATGCAGAGTTTGTTTGGACGGAAGAGTGTGGTACAGAATTTAAACAAGTAAAAAATGATCTCAGGAATGCACCAAACTTACAAGCTTTTGTGCCTGGGAATCCCACTTTCATTGTTACTGATGCGAGTATAAAGGGGCTGGGTGCTCTTCTTTTTCAGATCAGGAAGGGCCAAGAGGTGCTAATAGCTTGTGCTTCAAGATGCTTGAAAGGGGCAGAGATAGGTTATTCTGTTATAGAAAAGGAAGCGTTGGCAATTTTCTGGGCCATAAACAAGCTCAGAAAATTTGTGTGGGGATCTTCTTTCGTAGTCAGGTCTGATCATAAACCCCTGAAAGAATTTTTTGAGAAGAAGGGTTTGGACTCAATTTCCTCGAGGATCAGGAGATGGGTCATTTCCTTACAGGAGTATAACTTCATGTTTGAATACATTCCGGGAAAGACAAATGTAACGGCAGACTGTCTGTCAAGATTGGAGGAGGTGGTAGAGTATGATAAATCTCAGGATGAAAATGATCAATGTGATGCTGAGTGTGGCATAAGAGTTTGTGATGTTACGCTGGGGGCTGTAAAGGAAGATGAATGGAGGGATGAGTTGCAAAAGGATAGTGAATTGTGTTCTGTGATGTCTCTTTTGGAACAGCATAAGTCTCGAAGTCTGGTTAAACCTTGGTCGTTAGTTGCGAATGAGTTAGCCGTTGTTGATGGTGTTCTAATGAGGGGCACAAGAATGATTCCCCCATTGAGTTTGAGAGAAGTCATCGTGAACATGGCTCATGAAGGGCATATGGGCATTTCTAAAACCAAAAAGCGCATCCGTCAGGATTTCTGGTGGCCTGGATTAGATTTGATGGTGGAACGTACTGTTAGGGAGTGTACACCTTGTCAAGCTAGTGATAAGGTGCTCAAACCAAGATGTTCACCTATGGTTTGTAGAAGTTTACCAAAAAGTCCATGGGATGAATTAGCTATCGATATTGTGGGGCCATTGCATGGAGAACATCAGACTCCTTACCTGTTGGTGTTGCTGGATTTGTATTCACGATGGGTGGAGGTGAGTTTGGTGAGAGAGATCACTTCTCAATCTGTGATCAGTTTTTTAGAATCTGTGTTCAAACGCGAGAGTTTTCCTAACTCTATTCTTTCTGACAATGGTCCGCAGTTCTGTTCTGCTCAGATGGAGGAGTATTTTGTAAAATGTGGAATTGTACATAAAAAAATTGCGTTATATCATCCAGAGGCGAATGGTGCTTTGGAGAGATTTAACAGGACTTTAAAGGAGAGTATACAATTAGCAAAGGTAAACTGTTTAGATTGGAGAAAAGAACTGCAGGGTCGTATAACAGCTTACAGGTACACTCCTCATGCATCAACGGGAAAGACTCCTTTTGAACTGCTCAGGGGAAGGTCTCCAAATACTTGTTTGTGTCCTGGCTGGATGGTTGCTGGGAAGGGTTTGAAAAACAATGGTATTGGGGAATGGAGAGACAAAGAAGTGTCTCTGCAAAGCAAAAGGAAGATTTATGTTGATAAAAGGAATATTGCGAAAGTTACAAATTTCGAGGTTGGAGATAAAGTAAAGGTCAAAGCTCCTGTTGGGTGTCAAAATTGGTCAAAATATACCTCTCCAAAAACTATCATTAAGCTGTTTAAAAATGCTGTCAAGACGGATGATGGTCGCATTTGGAATCATAGTCGTGTAGCACATTTTGGGGGGTGTGGTGTGGCCGACAGGAGAGATGATACTTCTTATCGTTTTCCCTCTGACATTGATTTAAGGTCTGATAATACTCGTAGGAGTGTCAGTACACGCAGGTTTCCTTTACATTTACGTGATTTTGTGTAGTTCTTTCTACCCTCTTTTTCTTTCTGTTCAAATGTGTTTTTTGTTCTCATGTTACTTCTGTTCTAATGTAAAGAGGAAGAAGTGTAATGATGTAACATGGCTCCATGCCAGAACACTGGGCATGGAACCAGCTTGTTCTGTGGTTCTGTGATGCAGGGTTCTCTACATGACAGTTGATATGCTGGCTGTTGGTTGAGGCTGTAATAAATACCTCCTACCACATATCTTCATCTGGTGTGGATTCACTTTATTACAGGGTCTGAAATGTGGGAGGGTCAAACAGGACCACAAACCATAGATCAATGTTGCGGTATCTCAAATTTAATTCTTGGTTGTAAGTGCTTGTAAAAGAACCCCCAGGGAGGAACCCCAATACAACAATGCATGGAGCTACTTTTCTTGTTACATGTAACTAGTTGAGGGGCTAGACTAGGTTACCTACAGCTAATGATAATACAATGCCCCTTCAGGTTCTTGATTGAGGGTCCAACCCATTCTACCCTCCTAAAACAAATTATGTTATTATAATCTCTGATGGTAAAATTTAAGTTCTTTGCTAACCAATGGCAAGCCTTATTCTTGAGTCAGAAAATGGATTAAACTGTGGAAGTAGGCGGGAGTGGCACACCTGTCATTACTGCAACACAGGGACACCATTCAGGAGGGAGATTTAAGCATGACTGATCATGCCAGGTAGGCTTTCAGGATCATACTTATGAAGGATACTCTGACCCTCAGTCCCCGCTGTGTACAAGCACCCCTTCCCAAAATCTTAGAGGCACCATAAACTAAACAGGCAGGAGACTTAACATTAAATTCATTACATGCTGATGATGTAGATCTGTTTGATGGGGTAGCGGTATTCACAGGCCTTACTGTCCCTGCTGACCCAGAATCGCAGATCGCCATTTCCCTATTATGTAACCTTGTTAGTTCTAAAACAGCAATTTCAAAACTCCTTATCTTTTCCACCAGAGTATCTTTTCCACCACAGTGGTAACACATGCATCAATAATGGTTTTAAACATGTCTAGTAGCTGATCCCTATTGAGGTTAGAATCTTCTGCAGCAGACGATTGTAAAGACTCAGACTGCTGGTCAGGTCCCATGTTATTCCTACCTAAACACTTTGGTGCACAATTGGAAGTCCTGCAGGCGTGCTTTGGCTTTCACTTCTTTTTAGCAGAAGGACACCCTCACTAATATGGGGATACAGCTGAATCATTAAGATAACCTGTAGGTGACATATAAACTTGAGTCACAGTTTCCTCATGTGTGCAAACTATTTATGACCTGAGGTTCACATATCACAACACATGGCTGATAATCCAGACAGCTCTGGGGAGGGGAACACAAACGTTCCCATCTTTCTGCACGGTCAGTTTCTTTAGATAGAACTCCAATAGCTCTGGCCAAGAAAGAGTCCAAAGTGCAGCTGTGGAGCTCATTAACTCTAGCTTTGTATTTATCCTTAAGTTGCTCTCTTTTCCCCATTGGCCTCCTCACAACTCAGCCAATAGAGGTATTATTAATATCTTAGAAATTGTAGATAAATCAGGCTTTTTCAATCCCAAAAGTATACACATATAAAGAGAAAAAGGCTTTATCCCAAATAACAATAACGGGTTGCCACTCACCATTGAAGGTCTTAATCCAGACTGCAAGAGGAGTGGCCTGGGCCAGCCTCTTCTGGGCAATGATGGGCGAAGACAGGCCTGCTCTTAACTCTGTCTTTACCCGGGCACGCACTCAGGTGCGTCCCACGCTGTGGTGAGAGCCCCTGAATTTAAATGCCTGCCTGGAGCAGGTCAAGCTGGCTCCGCCTCCTGGCAACAAGGGAATTCTGGGGCTCAGAGTCCTATCCCAAAACACAGATACAAAGTGTGTCCTGCACTGCAGTGGGAGCTACTGAATTTAAGTGCCCACCCGGTGCAGGTCAAGGTGACTCCACCTCCTGGTGACAAAGGAATTCTTTGGCTTAAAGTCTTGCCCTCAAACACAGATGAAAGCATGCCCATGCTGCAGTTGGAGCACCTGAAATTAAGTACTTGTCTGGTACAGATAAAGCTGGCATTGCCTTCTGGCGACAAAAGAATTCTGAGGCTTGGAGTCTTGCCCTCGAACACAGATGAAAAGCTTGTCCCACTCTGTGGTGGGAGCCCTTGAATTTAAGCACCTGCCTGGTGCAAGTCAAGCTGGTGCTGCCTGATGGTTACAAATGAAATTCTGGAGCTTAGAGTCCTGCCCCCAAACATAGATAAAAAGTGCATCCCCAACAATGTCTTTAAAATGACAAGTCATGAGACCTTTCCAGACAGACATTCACTGGCTTGCTGGTTCATCCTCCATTGTCTGTAGTTTCCAGTTCTTAGAGTTTTTCTATTGTCCACACATTTAGAAATGGAGGAGGAGCATTCTAGGAGTTGGGCGTTTCTGCCCAATCCAAAGATGCCATGCCATCCCTCTACCCATGGTTCTTCCCCCTGCACACTATCCTGAGATTTTCAATGATGCTTACATCAAGTCTCTTATCTGACACAGCAAACAACTGATTTCCCTCTTAACCTTCAAAGTACCCTCCTGTTGTGACTGGAGCCAGAGTTTTGTCTATGGCACTGTCGTCCCTGTGGAATGGGCATACACAGGCTTGTCAATATGTGTACATTAATTAGCTCATTCTGGTTCCACCCCCAATCTCTTCCTTTTCAAGGAGAAAGCTAATCCTCACCAAATATGTCTATTGTATGTAAGAGGCTTTGCTCCAATGCTGGTCAGCAAAGTAATTAACTTGGTCTAAGTAGTTCAAATCCCGGATCTCATCAAAGGTAGGTATTCTAGATTAGGGAAATACTGCAAGAGCCAAAGTATGAAAGAGTGCAGATATGGCAAAATTAATTTTACATGTGCAATACAGGTTTACACTGTAGCACTACAGACCCAGACAACAGTAACAGAAACATTTGAATATACCTTTTTCGATGACAAATTAAATCATAAGGCCTTCACATGCCATAAGTAATTTACTCAATGTTCCATCTACAACAGATAACGGACGGGGCTTTACAGTACTCCCACCTGCTCAACTTACACACAGGTTCATGTGTAACAATCAGTAGCTCTTTCGCAACATGCATGACACAGTAGAGGTCGAAAAACAGCCAGGTGATCCCAAATCAAACATGCTTGGCGGGTGGCGTCAGGCAGATCAGAAATCCTACTCTCACAGCTCCTCACACTGATATACTTTGTGAAAAAAAGGTTCTACTTCTGGAGTTTGTTTATTTACCCTCTGGAGAGAGAGATGATCACTGACTCAACATTGGCTTTTCAGTGTTTACATTTCAATATTTTCTGAAGTGCTGCGACAGTATGGTACTGTAGATCTCAAGCGCTAAAAGTGCATGTGTTGGACTGTCATCCTGGAGAAGAGGACATTGAGTCCCCGATCCCTGCTGTCAGGCAAACAGTGTTCCTTGAAAAAGAAAATGTCCCCAAGTATTCTCACTGCAAGTCACTGCAGACTTTTTCTGCCCCTGTCATGATAATGGTAAAACACAATCGAAGACCAAGGCTCGTATTACCATTTCAAAAACACATAGGCAGTCGGAACTTTGGGCCTTTGTGCGAGGGAAGATACAATGCATCTCATGCCACTTGTGGCCACAGGAAATTTACAGAATGCGCATGTCATTAGTATCGCCCTTAGTTTTGTGTTCTTTATTGCACGTCATGAGCAGGTAAGTGGCAAGTGAGAAATTCTTCTTTGCAACAAAGTGTTGGGATACAAATAACTGAAAAAGTCGGAATATTTTTCCGGATACCGCAGCACTTAGCTTGATCAAGCCTATGCCAACAGCCAGTACAGGTGTTATAGTAGTTATGAATGGGGCTGCTGATAATGTGAGGAATTTCAGTGAAGCACATGATGAACAGAAGGTTTGGGGATCTATTAGGTATGAGGCCTGGTAACTGAAACTGGTGTTGAATTTTGACACCGAGGGCGTGCCTCAACTTTTGAATTTAGGTTTAGCAAAACAGAGGTGACTTTTATCACTATTGAATTAAAAAAATGTGTTGTTACCCCAGTAATACCTTCAGAATGTTATGTGTGATGTGTTGATCCACAACTAGCCAAATGTCATTGGCTTTTAGGTCTAGACAGCTCTTCTAGTGACGCTTTTTAGGGAATATGTAAATATATTAGTTATCACAAATTCCGCACTCGATTTTTTTACAGAGATGAGGGACGTGGAAGGCCAAGCATGGACGCGTCCTTGCTACAGATGTCAACGGCAGAGGAAGGTATTCTGGGAGAGACCGAGCCCTCATATTCAGAAATCTTCACACAAGAATCAATTGAGGAGGAAGAAGTGGAAATGCCTGCCTTGGCGGGATCACTGCCAGCAGCGAGGGCCGCTCCAGTAAGTTGTACTAGTGGAACTATTTGTCTCGATAAAAGTTTGAAGATGTCTTCAATATTTCACTCAGTGGATTTTGAAGTAAAAAAAATGTTTGTTTACGAAAATGTAAAATATTGTTGGTGCTGGCGTATGTCACAATGGACTGCAAGTGAAAATTGTGTATGTTATGAAATAACTAAATACAGCAAGATCAATAAAGGAATGAGAAGTAAGGCTTCCTAAAAAACGTGCATTACTAAGGGTAAACCCAATTTGTTTCCATAGGATACTGTAAATTAATTTAGTTATACATTTAACATCCCTGGCAATCAACTCCTGTAGCTTTAAGTGTGGTAAAAGGAGACTAGCTTTAAGCATGCAAACTAACCATTCTGGGGGGCACCAATGGCCCAGCATAGGTGAGCTTGAAATCATGGGCATATCTATCAATCGTGCAGCAGGTGCAGTTGCACTAAGGAGCGGGGACATTAGTGGTTCATAGCACCCAAATTATGCCAAACCTTTACTGTGAAAACATGGAAATTGAGTTTTTTCTCTGCTTCCGCCAGGGCCTAAAGCACCCTTAGTAAGCCACTGGTAGTTATTCACATTTGCCCCACAGGGAAAGTTAGCTTCTTTATGTCCTGCACTAACAGAGGGCATACCACCCATAAAGCAACCCTGCAGAACTAGGTTTGCCACCTACAGAGCCGGTGGGCCACCCCAGGCAATCCACCAGCCTTGGGGCATATGGAACCATTAAAGAGCACACCATTGTGGGGAACTTGCTAGAGGCGGTAAGATGTTCACTCTCCTATCTGGGATACAAATGTTCAGAGGTCCATGCCAGCCACTTAATTTATGGGCAGGATTCCTTCAGCTGCCTAATCTCCCCTGAATATCCTTGCTCATCAAGGTTTCACACAGTCAGCAACTTAATCCATACTCTTAAATCAAGCGCCCTAAAGGAAGCACATCCTGGAGCTGAAGTTCAGCAGAAGTTCTGTGAAAAGAGAATACAATTTCTGCGAGACAAAAAAATTAGAAGGATGATGCTATATCAATCCCTCACACATTACTTGAAATTAATTCACAATAAGGGACGTCAGTTCATCAAAATGCCAAGGGTAGTGGAAGTGACATCACATGCCCTTTGACCTTCATTTTCACACACACATGCATTCGCACATACACTCTCACGTTCTCGTGCTAGCACGTACAAACCCTACATTTAAAGTCGTTCTTTTTTACTTACTCCAGCTGCTAGGGAAATTCGTATTACAGCTAATTGTACTCGATTTTCATTACACCAATAGTGAATAATGTTATATCATACACTACTAGTGTAACATCTAATTAACAGAAAACAAGGAGAGTTGATCCCCATCTCACGTCCATAAAGAATAGCTGTCACTGTATTGCAGGTACTGGTTTTTCCATCTCCGAGGTCATAGGTCGTAAAGGCAACGCCAGCGGTCACAAGGGACAAGCCATGAGTCACAGCTGGGACCCCTGGATACCCTTAAATGACGTCCATGAAGTGGACAGTGCTGCCCACTGAAGTCTCCATTCTGATCAGCTGGAATTCTGCTTTGCATGTGCTGGGCTACCCTTGTGTGCTTTGATATTTCAATAAAAAAAACTTTAGATTCTTCTGTAGTGGTTAACGAACAATGAACACCGTCATGTTGAACTAACCAACAGAAAATAGTTGTATCGCAAAAAGATGAACATTTGCTTTAACAGGCTACAAAGGCGTTTCTCTTGCCAATCTGACAAGAGCTAAGTATTGCTAGGTTATAATTTCCTCCAGGACAAGTGCTAACAATGCACATGAACCATGTCTGAATATTGCAGAAGGCTTCCGCACCTATCAACATATAAATGTCTGGGATTTTAGGAAGGTTAGTGACCAGACAGAAATACTGAATCAAGCGCTGAATCTTCCTCTCCCCTAAAGAACAATAAGTTATCTGTAATCATTCTCAAAGATCAAAAGCTGTTAGAAGATGTCAATTGTTTTGAGAATTCGAGAATGTTAGAAGTGATATGTTTCTGACCAACATCTCACATATTAAAATAAAAGCTACATTTCACGAATATGGGGCCGAATTTAAGAAACGTGGCGCTGCACCCAGAGCAGCACCACTTTTCTTGCGTCCCCCTAACGCCACCATATGTGCGCCGTATTTATGATACAGGGCACCTTGGCAGTAATAGGAACAATAGCGTCAACATTTTTGGCGGTATTGTGGTCTTTGCTCCACTAGCATCATACATTTTGATGCTAGTGGAACAAAGTGCAAGGAGGCCCATTGATCACAATGAGTGCGTCCTTTTAACGCCTGCCACAATGAAATCTTGTAGATTTCATTGCTTCATTTTTGTGGACCTCCTTGCGCCGGAACACCGCCTTTGCATACATTATGCATGGCACATGCATAATGTGGGTCAAAGAGTTACAAAGTTGCACAATCCATGCATTGCGCCACCTTGTAAATATAGAGTGGGGAATTACCACCTTAGCGCTGCCTTAACATAAAAAAATGATGCTAAGGTGGCACTAAACTGGAGCAAGGGGATCTTAAACCTGCTCCATAGTCCTTTGTGTGCCTTCTTGCTGGAGTGGAGAACATCACTTTGGCTGATGAAAAGATATCCTCATATGTGAAAAAGCAATTTGTTCCAACATGGATCAGTGTTGATTAAAGGTTTCAGTTTGTTATGATTACCCCTTGTTTCTGAATCAAAATGTTGACATAAGGGAAACAGGTCTATTTTACAAACTGGACAGAGTAGAACACCATTGCAGAGGAAAAACACTCCTGTGTTTCTAAGCCGACATTTTGTTTTTGGGCAGGCAGGTAGCAATGTGATTAACACCAATAACAAAATCTCCCCCCACCACCAAAAAAATATGGCATAAGATACAAGTAAAACGTAATACAAAAAAGTGTAAACAACAACTTTAAAATACAGCAAAGTATACATCAAAATTTTAGAAGGTTATGTTTGCACTTTAAAAAATCTAATTTGCTTTCCAAGCAGTACTATTACTCTAAAGCTACTTATACAAACATCAAAAAATCTCCTTTTATCTTTTCACATGTTTTCATAAATAAATATATATTTGACTTTCTATGCTCCTCAAGAACGTAGTCAATGTTAGACCTAGACAAAAAGCCAATTGGATGGCTACCACCCCACAACCCACAATGCAATAGTTTGGGAGATTTGTTTCCGTTAACCATCACTCCTATGAGCCATGAAGACAGATAACTAGGGAAAAATTAAATCATCTTTCATTAAGGAATGCATAATCAAGAACACTACCATGGATATATTTTAAAGCTGTGCTTTAAAATCAAAATCCTATCTTAGTGCACACAGTATGAATTGTAGTTACAAAACACTACACAAAATGATAGTCACAATGTTTACTAAACAGCAGAAAATACTTCAACATACTGGCAGGATAACTTAAAGTAATACCAGCCGCATTCCTTGGTTTACAAAGCTAATCTTAGCACCCAAAAGAAAGCCTATTTTGAGTTTTAGTGATGGTTCACACCAGCTTACCTGTTTGAACGATATGGCTTTATGTTCAATATAATAACAGAACGTGATCTTTTCATCTCTGTTGGTAGGCTGGCTGATAAGCTCTGCAAATGAAGGCTGAATGACTCATGTTATTCTCCAGCAAAAGTAAGTCATGCAATTCTGCATGGCCTGTCTTGTCTGGGTTTCCTGGCACAAAGTTCCTCCCTGACCATTCACACTGTGCTAGCTAATAAAACATTATTTAATCATTGTTAAATCTTTCAGGATAAACAATTAGCAGAAGGCAGCCCATTCATTCTGAAAGACTGTCTTTTGAACAGTAATAGTAAACAAGAAACATAGTTATCGGCTTTCTATGGAACTTTGTTCACAACTCAATAACAATTATTTAGAACAGCATAAACTGATCAGATTAAATTCTGTAAATATATTTCAGCCAGCTTGATTATCACATTGCAGAGAAAAATTATATAAAATAAACAGGTATTCTTTATTAATCACTCACATTCACATGTAAGTGATTAACATGTATAACCTAAAAGGAGGATATATATAAAAGAAAAACATAGTAATTATAAAAGCTCAGAATAGTGCCTTTTCTTACTTTTTTACTTTTCTCGATTTTGCCTCAATAAGAACATGCTGAGACATCACTAATAAGCCATTTCACAGCAGTTTTCAAATGGTAACAACTAACACTGCTGTAGGTGGAATGTCAGTACAATCCATGAATCAGTTCTCCCTAGGGTTACTACCTGCTATCCAGCTCAATACCAACAATCACCTAAAACAATATGGATTAGATAGCTATGTGCGAAGAGGGCTCCAGATGTCTCTGTAGCATGATATGTTGTGGATCATGGACACATACATTAGAGAATGTGCATTACACCTAAATACATCTTTAAGCCATTCCTCAAACTGAAGTGGTCTCCCTCTCCCCCAAGTCATAGCATCTCTTCACTTGCCCCCACAGCATAGCCATTGCAACTATTTTCCTGTTTGGGTTAGGGATGTTTTTCACATAACCTAAAAGTGCAACAGAGTTATCTCTAGGCTATTCTCTGTCATGATATTTACTACCCCAAATACTAGTACCAATGGGCCCTGATTAGAGGACAACCCCAGCCCAGGTACATAAACCCCACGTCTGGTGCAGTGCACCACCAGCATCTATCCATAGGAGTGGCTTTGAGGGGCTCCTTTTACACCTCGTGCTCACTTTTGAAGAGGGAGAAACTTCTGGAGTTTTCCTTCGACCTAGTAGCTGGAGTTTCCTGCCTATCTGCCCGGGTCCCAATCTGTCAGGGAGCACAATAGGCTAATGTGACCAATGGATTTTACAGGTCCTATGGATTCTACAGAAAAAAACACCCAGCTGTCCCCTGCTTGAGACCTGGCCTGTTTGCTGAGAAGGAACACTGGACCTGCACCCTTTGTCCCAGTTCGAAGTGGCTCCATGAATCAGCTGACTGACCTTCTTTGCTGAGCTACAGGGACACAGCAAATTCCAGAGGCCTCTCTGCAGCTGGCCTGAAACTGGATCTGCCTGAGCCCTACTGGCTTCAACTGGAGTGGATTCCTGATCCCAAAGAGGTTCCTCCCAGGCCCTGGAGCCTTGGGTTGGCATCAGTTGAGATCCTCCTCAAAGAAGAGAAGAAATCCTGAAGTTTTTAGCTCCTTATTACTGCAAATGGGCCTTTTCGTGCCAAGAACTTGCTGCTCCCGCTAACCGCTTATGCAAAGCTCTGGTGAACCCGACTCTTGGCGCTACAGTGACCGCTATCGACAACCATCAATGCAAGATCTGCACTTCGAGCTACAGCATATAGACAAGCCGCTGTGAACGCCAGTCTGAAGCTCCTGCAGCAACTGTCCGCAATGCTGACAGGATATTTGAGCTACAGTGATGACCACCCGCGCTGGCTTCTCGAAATTATACTTTGTGCAATTATGCTCCATTTAAGGTAGAAATTTACAGTGAATGGCACAATTCACGGTAAACGCAAGGCAACAAAAGAATTCCAGTCACTGGTGTTTGTGGTGCTTTCGTTTAAATGTGTGCTTGCACCAAAAATTGTGATGAGCAAGCATTTCGCAATAACATATAGCATAAAATGATTGGTTTGCATTCTGCTTAATTACTCACAATTCTTTCAGACTTTTGCCATATTTTGTGTAATTATTCAAAACCAAATTATGTGACATTCAGGTACCCATAATTTTAAGTGGCGGCGAGAGATGGCAGAGATGAATGCATTTACATATTATGTTATATGTTCTTCATCTGCATCCCTATGACTCAAATAAAACACAGCAATGTCGATTTGGTCACTAGCCACAAAGACAGAATACCTGCGCCTAAGGGTCACAAAAGTACATTGTCTGTTTTAGGCAAAAGTATGAACTGTCAAAATGGAATCACCAAAACTTGATACCATCATAGAATCTAATGTGTGGTGATTGCAGGGATAAAATGCATCTCTTAACTAAGCGCCATGAAAAGGGAAGGAGAAATGCAAACATTTGTATGGAAGGATATGTGAATGTTCTTGCTCCAAAGATGCGAGAAAACTTTAATAGGAGACTATTTATAAATAAAGAAAACTAGACTCCATGGTTTATGTTTGCAAGGCAAATTTGCAAATATTAATTAAATAAGACCCAAGGATGTGTTTGTATATCAAATTAGAGCAGTGGTCGATTAGTTATATCTCGAAAATGTCTATTCCTTTACAGAATCTTCAAGCTCTTCATCCTAGTGTTGTTCTTAATAATATTGTCTTGAATTACGAACCAACATAGTTTCTCAATAATGGTCCACGCAATGGTGCCCTTGTTGTGGCTTTGTGCATGGAAATGTGTGGTTAGCTTGGTATTTGACCATTTACACTTGATGTTGTGACGGAGTTCAATGATAAGTGCCTTTATTTTGTGGGTAGTTAAGTCATTTTATTTGCGCCTACAAGGACATATCACTTTTTCACTGTTGCAATTTATGAACTTGCTCAGTTCCGCTGGGCTGCGCAGTAAGTACCACATGCAGTTAGGTTGTTCTCTCCATCAACTGGCAGACCCCTCACATGCCACAATGAGTGTCCTCTTACAGGTAGCAAGTCCAAAGGGTGCCTTAATAGTTCTTTTTTTTCCCTCAACTGGGGTGTTATGTGCAACGATATGTTGTTTGAATTTCTTCTGCTCTTGAAGGCAAATGTGAAGTTTTTTTCTGTTAATTCTTCTGTTTGTTTCTCGAACCTTTATATACCGAAATAGTTCCTTTTCAATCTCAAGAACTGCCCTTTGGCAAATTATCTTTCAATTGTCTTTGATGGTGACTATTGAAGTGGAGTAGGGAAATTCTATCTGGGTTCTCTTTCAGACTTCTGTACAAAGTTGACCATTACTTGTTATAACCAAGAAGTAAATGGATTCCAGACTAGACGTGTTGGAGGTACTGGTAAATCCAAGATGAGGCTTAACAGTATTAACATATTCTGAAAACTCCACCATTCTGTTCATATCATCAGTTCAGATAACGAAAATACCATTAGTGTACCTCTTCCAAAGTTCGATGTTTGAAGACTGTAGATTGGCCTTGATGCATATGTATTGTTTCTCAAAGTTGTGCCAGTAGAGATTTGCCAAGAAGATGCACATGTGCTCCTCTGGACATTCTTTCTATCGGACAATGTAATGTACCTTCAAAGCTAAAGAAATTCTCTTTCACGATGATAGTTGCATATTTAATTACAAAATTAGATTGGAGTGTTGAAATTAAAATCACTTTGCACAGCAGTTCTTTGATGGTCTGTAGAGTTGTGTTTTGTGGCATGCTAGTATACAAGGCTTGCACATCCAACTTGAGCAGGGAATTTGTGGAAGAGTCCAAGGCCAAACCCTGAAAAAGGCGTGGCAAATCTTTTGTGTATTTTAGTTAGGATGGTGTGAGAAAGTAGCCTCTTTTAAGAATGGCTACCCCACTTTTGGCCTGCTTGTGAGTGTGTGTCAGTGTGTTTTTATTGTATCACTGGGATCCTGCTAGCCAGGACCCCAGTGCTCATAGATAAAAACCTGTATGCCAGTGTGTTTTGCCTGTCTCACTGGGATCCTGCTAGCCAGGACCCCACTGCTCATAGTTTGTGGCCTAATATGTGTGTCTGTATAGCACTTGACTGTGCCACTGAGGCTCTGCCAATCAGAACCTCAGTGCTTATGCTCTCTCTGCTTTTAAATGTGTCACTATAAGCTAGTGACTTCATTTATCAATTTCAATTGCCACACTGAACACCCTTATAAGTCCCTAGTATATGATACCTGAGTACCCAGGGCATTGGGGTTCCAGGAGATCCTTATGGGCTCCAGCATTTCTTTTGCCACCCATAAGGAGCTCCGACAAACCCTTCCACAGGCCTGCCATTGCAGCCTGCGTGATATAGTGCACACACTATTTCATAGCCATTTTCACTGCACTTAAGGAACTAATAAGTCACCTATACGTCTAACCTTCACTTGCTGAAGGTTAGGTGCAAAGTTACTAAGTGTGTGGGCACCCTTGCATTAGCAAAGGTGCCCCCACATAGTTCAGGGCCAATTCCCGGGACTTTGTGAGTGCAGGGACGCCATTACACACGTGCACTACATATAGGTTAATACCTATATGTAGCTTCACAATGGTAACTCCAGATATGGCCATGTAAGGTGTCTAAGATCCTGGAATTGTCCCCCTATTCCAAATCTGGTATTGTGGAGCCAATTCCATGCATCCTGGGGGCTCCACCATGGAACCCCAGTACTGCCAAACCAGCTCTGTGAGGCTCGCAATGCAGCTACAGCTGCTGCCACCTCACAGACAGGGTTCTGACCTCCTGGGGTCTGAGCAGCTCAGTCCCAGGAAGGCAGAACAAAGCATTTCCTTTGGGAGGATGGTGTTACACCCTCTCCCTTTGGAAATAGGTGTAACAGGCTGAGGAAGGGTAGCCTACCCCAGCCTCTGGAAATGCTTTGAAGGGCACAGATAGTGCCCTCCTTGCATAAGCCAGTCTAAACCGGTTCAGGGACCCCCAGTCTGGAGGCCTCTGAGTGGCCAGTGCCAGCAGGTGACGTCAGAGACCCCTCCTGATGGGTCCTTACCTGATAAGGTAGCCAATCCCCCTCTCAGGGCTATTTAGGGTCTCTCCTGTGGGTTCTCTTCACATTCTACTTGCAAGTTTCCAGCAGGAATCCTCCGCAACTACTACTTCATCCTCTGACCTCAGATCAACCACAGCCTGCTCCAGGAACCGCTGTAACAGCAACAAAGTATCCAGAAGGGATACTTTGCCTTTGCAACTTCAGCTTCAGCCAGCAACTGCAACAGTTTCCATGGTGTGCACGCTCTGACGACTCGCTGTCTTCACCCTGCACCAGAAGGACCGAAGAAATCTCCTGTGGGATGACGGAGTCACTCCCCTGCTGAAGCAGGCACCTTCTAAGTCACGACTGGTTCTCTTGGACTCCTCTCCTGGTGACGAGCATGCTCCTTGGAACACAGAGGGTGGACCCCATCAACACAGACTGTCCTGAGGTCCTGCTACCCCAATTTGGAGGAGGTAAGACCTTGCCTTCCCCCAGAATGACAGTACCCCTGTGCACCGCGTCTTCTTCACCTCCTGAGGCCTCTGTGCACTATTTGCAAAATTCCTTTGTGCACAGCCTGGCCCCGGTCCCCAGCACTCTTTCCTGCAACGCTCAACTCACTGAGTATTTCTCCGGTGGCGTGGGACCTTCCTTTGTAGTGCTGCATCAACCACATTTTGCATCTCCTTTGTCCCCGTGTCCTGGGACTCCTGTGGGTGCTATCTGTTGCTCTTCCTCCTCACACAGAGTTGAGGCACCCAGGTCCCTCCTGGGTCCAGATAGCGCCTACTTGATGCAAAACGCAACTTTGCCAGAACCAAGGCTTGTTGGAGAAATCCAGCACCAAAACCCACCTGCATCCAACTTCACGGCGTGGGACATCCAGTGGCTCATGCAGGAACCCACTGACATCTTCCTAGGTTGCATTTCTGCTGTCTTCTTCCCACCGGGGACTCTTCTTTTGCACCCTCTTCTGGGTTGGCAAGGGCTCCGGTCCATCCTGTAACTTCTTACGACTTATGGACTTGGCCTGCTTCCTTTGCAGGTCTTCAGGTCCAGGAATCCACCATTTGTTGTTTGCAGACTTAGCTGGTTCTTGGAATAACTCTAATCACGACTTGTAGTGTGTCCTAAGGTAACTTGCAGTACTCCCTCTGGGGTGGGGTAATTTACTTATATTTAATGTATTCTTACTCTCCCAGCAATTCTGCACACACTGCACTTGTCTAGGGGGGAATTTGTGATTCGCATTCCACTTTCTTAGCATATGGTTTGTGTTGCCCATAGACCTATTTTCTCCCATTGCATTCTATAGCATTTCCTATTGTTTGCACTCTCCTATGTCTAATTACTTACCTTATGTTGATGTCTAGTGCATATATTGTGTATAATACGTGCCTCCAGAAGGATTACTGCCTCTAAGATATATTTGGCCTTGTGTCACCCAAATAAATACCTTTATTTTTGGTAACACTGAGTATTGTCTTTACTTGTGTATAAGTACTGTGTAACTATAAGTGGTATTGCAGGAGCTTTGCATATCTCATAGTTCAGCCTAAGCTGCTCTGCTATAGCTGCCTCTATCAGCCTAAGCTACTAGAACACTACTACATTTCACTAATAAGGGATAACTGGACCTGGTTTAAGTTGTAACTACCCAAGGTACCCACTACAAACCAGGCCAGCCTCCTACAGATGATATATGTTGAACAAGAGAACAATGGAAAAAAATTAGCTGTATTATGAAAGTAGTTCTATAATGGGGACAAATCTCTGAATCTAGTTGTGACTGCTTCTGTGTTTCGTTACATGAACCATCATAGTAGGCATTCTCTTATGTTTTTAGTAATCAGTCTTCCTCTTGCTATCATCACTATCTCTGTCACCCCAGCCAAGTAGGGTTGTAGAGCCAGGCACTCCCACTCCCCATGCATGAATGCAACATTGTCCTCACCCCATCTAGGGCAGTCCACACTCTTAATGGGGTGCATCAGGATCAGTCATTTGGGTGTAATGTATGCTCTCTGGGGGTAGTAATATTGTATTGTGTGATACCTTTGTGGTATGTGTCAGTATTTTAGCCCAGTCCATGTCACTTATTGGACTTCCCAGTTCTAATCCCCATTGTAATCTGAGAGTACCCAATCCTGCTGCAGTGCTTTGTATAGAGCTAGTCTGCCCATGACTGACAATGACAATGTCTGTCAAAATCTGACTGCAGCACCAGTGAAGCCATGGCTGTTATGGCATTTCCGTCTAATAGTTGTTGTGATGTGTGAAAAATAGTTCCAAGTATTTTATTGTGTCTGATGCCCATCTCAAAGAATCCCCTAATGCTGTGGGCTGAGACCCCTCATCAGTACACACGAGAGGGATAGCAAAGGATGTTTCCCAATTGACCCGCAGCCCTGATAGTGTCCCAAATTGTTCCTGTGCCCCGATCACCCTCTCAACATTTTCAGCCTCCCCTCAAATATATAGTAACATATCATCAGCATGTAATGACATGTAGATGGGAGCTTCATTCATTCTGAGTCCATGGTAGTGGGCATCTTGTTGTAGTACATTGGCCAAGGGCTCCAGGGCCAATCCAAATACCAGTGGTAATAGGGGCAATCCCTGCCTGGTGCCACTTCCCTCCACGTAGCTGTTGGGACCAATGCATTTCTTTTTACCCGGGCCACAGGGTTCATATACAGTAATTGGGCCCAGCAGATGAATCCACAGCAGGGAACTATGGCCATCATCATGACATACAAGAAGTCCCAACACAGTGAATCAAAGGCTTTTTCAATATCTATTGCCAGTGCAAGTGCTGACTTAAGGAGTGCTGTGGATTAATTAATTATTTATATAATTTGTCTATTTTCAAAGGTATTACATGTGGGAATAAGCCCTGCTTGCTCTGGGTGAACATGTCTTTGTATTCTGGGCCTTCATCTATTAGCCAGTATTTAGCAAATCATTTTATAGTCGACATTTAGTAGGGAGAGAGATCTGTAAGATCCAACCTCCTCACTCTTTCTCCCTGACTTGAGCAATGCCATCACCAGTGCTTCTCACATACTTTCCCCGGTGTCCTTAGCAGCATTATGCAGGTGGTCTGCATAAACCACGTAATACTCCACCGGGAGGCTGTCCGAGCCTGGCACTTTTCCCTGTGTCATAACCCAGACCACCCCTCTTACTTCTTGCTTTGAGACAGCTTTGTCCAGTGGCTCAATCTCCATTGTCGGAAGGTGCCCCAGCTGTGCTTCAAGTACTTAATTTTGAATTAGTGCGCAACACTTTTTGTCTGGCTCATATAAATGTGTATAATATTCTAGAAAGGCTAGACTGATTTCTATTTGTGAATGGACCACCTCACGACGTGCATTTTCGATGCTGCATAATTGGGAGCCCCATTTAGCAGGGTTCACCAACCATGCTAGAAGTCTGCCTATTTTATCACATTCGTCATGTGCCTTAATAAGGTAAGAGTGATAGTCAGAACTCAGTAGTCTTTTTAGTAGGACCAAAGTGACTCCTGTTCCTCCTGCAGCCTAGGTTGAATGGTAGGATTCTTGTTCATGGTTTTCTTCAGTTTATGGAGCAATGCACAGTACCACTTTGAGGGCGTCTCATTCCCATGAGCTAGAGGTTGCCGTCCCCTCATTCTCATTGAAGTATTTATCAATGGCTTCAACTATTGTATTGTGAAAGGCAGTGTCTTCTAATAGTGTTAGATTGAGCCTCTTGCCTGATATCATGGGTGTGGGTTGTCCTATTGCAGTGTTAGCATCAACAGGGCATTGTCTGAGTCTGTTCTGGCTCGGTATTTGGCCACTTTTACTTTATTTTGTAATACTTCATTTGAAAGACGCTCATCAAGGCAGGCTTGCACTGAGACCAACCCCAAATAGTAGAAGTATTCCTTAAGGAGTGGGTTCAACAATATCCACCCGTCCACCAATTCCCAGCACTCCACCTAGCGGCCAGCAGGTGGTGTGATCTATCTATGTTAGTGTCAGCAACACAATTAAAGTCTCCACCTACCGTCAGGAGGTATTGGGCAACCTTAGGCAGGACCAGGGCTAACTTATCTAGGAATGTGCATTGGTCTACAATGGGTGCATGTATTTTGAGGAAAGCTATTTCCTCCTCATCTAGTTACCTGCTAGTAGTATGTATCGCCCTTCCGTATCCACCATTTCAGTGTGGAGCATGAATGGTACTCTGGGAGGAGCCACATAAGTACTCCCTTCGCGAATGCAGAGTAAGTCGTGTAATATACCTTGCCCCTCTGCCTTTTTTTGCATTGCCTGTCCCTGTGCGCTCATAAGGTGTGTCTCCTAATGGAAGGCCACTTGGGCTTTTTGCCATTTGATGTATGACTTTACATTGTAGTGTTTAGTGAGGGAGTTAAGTCCCCGCAGAGTCCATGTAATTAGCAGTATGTGCATCATCTGTCTGTTAGTGCAGGCTTTTCATAATCGGACACCCACTGGCCCCTCCCAGTATTTGTTGTTCGGTAGACTTTGTTTTCAAACATTAGGTAACAATAAAACTCTGGCAAATTTGGCTGTGAGATAAAACATTCCCAACTCCCACACCCAGGACTGCAGTGCCAAAGCACCATGTCCAAGCCAGCTCAATTGCTCGCCGTAGTGCGTCAGGAGGTGGACTGCTAGCCAAGCCAGCCTGTTTCCTATCCCTCGTGCCTGAGGGTGCATGACCAATCTCATTTTCTAGCTAGTTGTTTGGTTTTTATCTAACTAGTCACTACATAGGGCAGGCCCCCATGAGACCCACCACAACCACTCCGCCACTTTTATGTGTGTAGTTGTGTTTACTGTGAATGTTCTTGGCTCCAGCTTTTAGCGGTTGTCTGTCAGTCTTGGGTTTATTGTCACCCCTTGTTGCTGCGCCCTACTAGAGGCACCTTAGACACTGGTGTCCGCTTCTGAATCTGTGTCAATATCCAGCCCAGCACCTCAAGCAGATTTTTATGATAGTATTTGACATCCTCCACTACTTGGCTCTCGCCTCTGCCCCTGGTTCTTCCACGGAGTGGTTATGGGTCTGTATGTTGTGCCACCTCTGCAGTCTCCTACATTTCCAGTTCTCTCTAGATGCTTCATTTTCTCTTTGTGTCCATGACCTTGGAGTGCAGTCAGAACCATGCTTCCTCCACAGAGTGGAAGAAATGCATGGACTCTCCCTCCATTACTTGTACCTTTTCTTGGAATAGGAGGGCTCACCACAGACCGAGTGTGCATAATTGCTCCTTGAACACAACGTAGGTATTTCATTTGGCCTGAACATTTGCAGTGTAATCTGGGTATGCTGATAAGGTGAAAAGTAAGTCCCTATCTCTGTAAATGAGCAGTCTTGTGATAAATGGGCGAGGAGCCACACCTGGTTGCAGTGGGCATCCAGGAATGTGATGCATTCTTCCAATCGAGAAAAAATAGGGGTGGTTTCCAGCCAGTATTGCCTTTGTTAGCCATTGCTCCAGAAAAAGTTCTGTATTGAGACTTTCTGCTTTTTCGGGTATCACCGGTAGGCAAATGTTGTTGAGCATGGAGCGGCTGTATGCATCCTCAACTCTTCTCCAGAGCTCTTTCACCTCCATGACCACTTGTTGCAGTTGACCCTGCACATCTTACTGTGGGGCACAGTGCCATTAATGAGGACTCCGTGTCATCCACGCAGTTTGAGAGTCTCTTGTGATCAGCATGCAACAGGGACACCTCCACAGCCACCATGTAGATTTTTGGTTCTAGGGCAGCTTTAGAGTCATGAATGGCTTGGAGTATCTTTTTTAACTGCCTTATGTGCTTTTCAGGCTCATTTTTTACCTGGATCAGCAGTCCCTTCCCCGGTGGGGTCAGGAGTATGGGCGTCTCATCCTAGGCGACACTGGGGAGCATCCTTGCCTGCTTTGGTTTCACCACTGCAGCCCAGGTGCTGGTTCTCGGGCCTGTGTGTTGTGCCAGTAGCCAATGCCAAATCTTTATCTGTTTCATCTAGAGAGGGAGAACACAGGTGTGCCCAGCTCAGTTCGTCTCCTGGGGTACTCCTCAATGGGTCTTAGCCTCCCTCAGCAGTGCCAGATGTGGTGGGTGGTTTAGAGCTCTCTCTCACCATTGAGGATGGATGGCACTAGCCTCACAACACGTAGATCATCTGGCCGGATCAGAAAGCTCCGTCCGTCTGTGGTGCAAGCACTCCGTTGCCATGCAGTGAAGTCCCCTGGGTGCCAAGAGGCTGTTTGATGTAGGTCATTCCACCTGGGGCCTATTCCCCAAGCCGTCATGATGTTCTGCCTGCTTTGGTTTTGCACTCTCCTCATGGGGGTGTGTATGGGGGGGTGAAGTCTCAGCTCAGGCCTCCGCTCTCCTCTTTGGTACAGTGCTCAGGGAGCGGGTAAGGTATCTGCAGTGTTTTTTTAGGGGTGAGGGTATTGCTTGCTCCCGAGGGGGGACAGACATATATATATCTATATATATATATATATATATATATATATATATATATATATATATATATATATATATATGTTACCTTCTGCCAGTTGCCAGTAGGTAGTTATAGTTAGGACCATGTTTCCATAGGAAAATAGTTTTTTGACTTGCCTATATCTTTGGCACAGTTTGACGAATCTTCAGCTGAGTCCCAGAAAAAACATTAAAAATAAAATAAAAGGGGCCAGGGTAGAGACACCCTGAGCCCTTAGCACTGGTGGGCGGATCCCAGAGGGACAACTCCAGATTAAAAAAAAAACGTAATTACTTTTTTTGTGCGAGTTCAGGTTATTTTTGAATTTGTGGCATAAATATTTTAAAAAACAAGCACGGACTTCCCCAATTGTTTTTTTTAGAGGCCCCCGGGTGGGCCAGGTCCTGAGGCCATTAAACATTTAGTGTGTGCGGGGGCCTTCCAGCCCCCAACAGCTCCGGGGACCATCACATCCCCAGAGATTTCCTTTTTTTATAAGTGGGGGTCCTGTGGTCCCCAACCGCCCTGGTAACCGCCAGCTCCCCAGGGCTTTCCTTTATGAATATGTGGGAGGGCCTGCGGTCGCCCCACTGACCTGGGTACCTCCACCTACCCATGGCTTTCTTTTAAAATAAGTGGGGGGCCCGCGGCGCTCCTGTTGCCCTGGGGACTGCCACCTCGGCAGGGCTTTCTATTGAAGTATGCAGGGGGGGCGTAGCCCCCACTGCCCTGGAGACTGGCACCTCCCCAGGGCTTCCAGTTAAGTATATGTGGGGGGCCTCGCACCCCAGGAACCACTACCCCCAGGGCAAAGTGTAAAAAAAAAGAAAGGGGGTTCCTTTGGGACCTCCAACCACATGGGACCACCACCTCCCCCAGGCTAAATCCTTGATGGAGGGGTCTTGTAGGGCCTTTAATGGCCCTGGGGACCGCCACCCCCCAGGGCTGGCTCCTGCTATGTTCTAGGGTGCCCACCCCAAGACATAGCTGTTTGCTGTGGCTTGGTTGCAGCACTGCATCCAAGCCAAAGCCAACACTCTGCTGGTTGACAGCGGGACCTGTAAAGCAGGTCTTGCTGTCAAACAGCAGAGCTTTCATCTCTGTCCCCTGCAACCATGCAGGGGACAGAAATGTAATGCTTCAGCAAGCATGCAGCTGCTGTCAAAGAAGCTCCGTGCTTGCTGAAGCAATGGCACTGCAGGGGCAGCCTTAAGGCTTCCCCCACAGTGGCAGGTAGCCCCTAAGGGAATTTAATTATAAAACATTTTTTTAAAGAAAATGAATAAATAAATAAGGAGGGACCAGATAGCCCATAAAGGGCTAAAAAAAAAAGAAGAAAAGAAAGAAAAACACTGTAGCTCAGTGTTAAGGCCCCAGACCTTCACATTGAGTTTTAGGTGTTCGGGTCCAGCTAGACTCATTTCAGTTTTTTTCTGTTAATAAAAAAGATTCTTATATTTAAACAAATTACAGTTTTGATTTTAGTTAGGAAACAAATAACTCTAAGTATATCAGACATAAAAAAAATCTCTATCTCTCTCCCTCTCATTTTCTTTTTCTCTCTGTGTCTCTCTGTCAATCAATTCTCCCACTTGCACACCCGCTCAGACACTTATGCACCCACTTACACACCCTCTAACAGATCCACTCAGACACTCATGCATTTACTCGCACACCCACTGAGACCCTCATGTACTCACTCAGAGCCCCACTCAGACCCTCATGCACTCACTCAGACCCACTCAGATAGTTACGCACCCAGTCAGACCGTCACACACCCACTCACAGACCCACTGACACCCTGATGCACCCACTAACACACTGATGTATGCAGTCTTACACCCAGACAGATAATCTGACAGCCTCTCTTACCCCCAGATGCAGACTTTCTCACCTATTCTCACACCCAAAAAGGCCACAGACAACTTCCGCAGTGTATGCGCACAGGGCCGTGCACATTATCGGGTTGGGTGGTTAGGGGGATTGACAGCAGGGACTGGCAGTAGGCCAGCCCCTGTGGGCAACCTCTACTGTGCACCGGAGAAGGCCTTGCACTTTGCAAGGTTGAGTGCTTATAGGGACCCCGTGGCCAACCGCCGCCACACACAGCCAAAGGCCATGATCAGCGGCGGTTGCATTCATGCAGAGCAATGAAAATTACTATTTGTTAAAAAAAACATAAAAATTCACTGAAAAAAAAAGGTTACAGGGGCTTTATAGTTAGGTTCTGAAAACCATAGAAATTCAGAAGTTATAGTTAGAGTTCTTTCAAGTAACTAAAGCTTGCGCCCTAAGGTAACTATAACTCACACCTTTGCCATGCACAGCTAATTACTCCACGTGTTATATCACTGATGATATATTCTATGCCATCTTTCATATTCTCACTGCAACATTTGCAACAAAAGTATTGGTGGGACAACTTTGCATGGCAAGGGCACGAATTATAGCTACCTTAGGGTGCGAGTTTTAATTACTTGAAAGAACTCTAACTGCTGATTTTTTATGGTTTTGTATGAGTAAATTCAGAATCTAACTATAACGTCCCTGTAACCTTTATTTTTTTCAGTAAATATATATATATATATATATATATATATATATATATATATATATATTTGTATGTAATCGTCCATGATTCTGCCAGAGCACAGAATGTAGGTGAGGGACATTTGCAACAAAGGGCTACTACATTAGGGTAATCTTGAAATGTTTTAATCACTCAGTTAAAATTCCCTTTAAACCGTCTTAGCTCAGAAACACAATTAACACCTGGATTTTCTGAAGATATGATCCTGAAGTGGGGCTCCAGTGGTTCGTTTGTGTTTTTTTACTGCCCAAAATCGGTTTTACTCCAGAATATGTTCACTGTAAATGATCCCACATTTTATCTTTATGAATGTGAACGTGTGTAAAATTTTACTACTAGCACTCAGTTATACTAAAGTCTTTGAGAGGCCCACTTGAAATCTAGCCCAATATTTATACTTTTTTTGCGCTGCATTTGTGTCATTTTTTGACGCAAAAGCGACGCAAAAAAGTAGAAATATGGGCCCTAGTTGTGGATGTTTTGCTCAAATACTACCCTGATTAACTCAGTTATACGGAAGCACTGGGATGATTTTTAAACTCTGGGACTTTAGTGCAATGAGGTCGCTAAATAGCACCACCAATCTCACAAACTGTTCCAGCACCACTGAATATGAGGCCTATCCATTACCTGGAATAAAATAACATTTACACCGAATGCTGATTGCTGAAGTGGCCTATGGACATGGGGGCATTTCCACCAGCTTTTTTTTACACTATATTAAAGAAAGAGCCACAAACAATTGCACTTCCCATCTTGTAAAAACCATTACATGAGCAGCCATTTTGTAGCGTCATTGGAGTGTTCCTTTATTGCATGGAGGTGTTGTGTCATGCATATTTGGGAATGCCTTTATCTTTGTATTTGTCAATACCACATTAGTGGCACTGGCAGAGGGGCCAAGAGGCTCTCAGAAGTTGGAGTAATTGTGCCACCTATGAAGTTGCTTCATTTTGTGCAGTTGTCTGGTACTCCACAGTGGGGTGCCCTTCTTCTGTAATCCGAAGGGATACTAGTCCACCAACAATGAAAGATGGAATTATTGATTTAAACCACTGCTCCATTTTTCACAGCTGTTAATTTTTTCACTGGAGTCTTGAGCACAGTCCAGCCTGTGCAGAGGACTTTGCTCTTCGTTCATAAAAAGGCGCCTGGTGTATTTTCACACTAAAATGTTAAGCAACAGAGGCCCAAAATGCAATTTATGCTTGTCATCTTTAACCGTGCAGATTATAAAATAAACTTCTTTTTTGTTTACATCAGGGTCCCAGTCTGATGAGATCACGGAGACAACTATTTGACCATCGTAAATCCCTAAGTGTAACAGGGTATGTAACCAACTACAATTCATAAATCATTTATCATTTGCATTCTAACATCATTTGTTTCTTATTACTGGAGTTTTTATCATTATTATGCCTGTTACTAAAACATTTAAATGTAATCAGAGTTTTTGTTTTATTTGTATGTGTTCAACAAATAGGTATTTCATTTTTAACCTACATACAAGTTGGCTCGGAGAGCGTTACAAATGTCGTGCCTCACAGTTTATGTCACTCTGACTGTATGTTAATGTTGCTCATGGTTTCCTCATAAAAGAGTTGGTTCTATTCTATTGTAAATATACTGTTTGCATGGCCATTATTACAAACATACAGACATGTTTGTAAAGATTTCCAAATGATGGTCTAAAATTTCCCTAGTTACAATTAGTGGTTGTGAGAAATCGGCCTGTTTGACAATGACTAGCAGGCCTAAATAGTCAATTCCACACCACAGAGGTTTCCCTAATAGTAAAGTTTACTCACCTTTGGTATTTAGGCCTAAGAGGCTATATATTCTTAAAAGCAAGTGTATGTAGGTTTTGAACACAGCAAGCTACAAAACCATTTCCAAAATGAAGCACTTACATTGAACTTACCAGGTTTAGGTAATACATGTAAATTTAGAGTGAAAACTAAAACAAAAACGAAACAAAAGTGATAAAGAGATCTGAAGTTATGGGAATATGTAAATGTTACCTATAGGATTCTATGGAAGAAAAACCTCACTCTGAAATCAGGGGGACGTAGTAATTAGAAAAATAAACATAATTCTCCTGTTTTTCTTGAAATTATTTAAAAATAAAGCAAACATGCAAAAGCCAGTGTGAAGCGAGTGTTCTTAGTATATCAATTCTATGCCCATTTAAGTGCAAGTTGTAGGTGTTTGGCCCTCACTTGCAATCATGATAAATAAATTTGACAAAGAAATTGATTGTCCACTACAAAACTCTGGACCCTGGAAGAGATAACATAGGGAACAGAGTCATGCCTCTTTGTCCCTCCTTTTTCTCTTTGAGAGCAGGGACCAGCTACTGTATAATCAAGTTTGCGTGCCTTCACTGGAAGCCGACAGAATCGAGGGACTTTGCAAAAATGAAGCAACATGTTAATGTTAAAAAAAAATATGAAGCTTTCCCATTGCCATTCCTTTCAATCTGCCCTCTGATCGCATGGTGCCCTTCATTGTAACATCCGTCAGGATGCATATTATTAAGCAAGTCTTAAATTTGGCACATGGCCATTGCCTTCTATCTAATTAAAAGTGCAGCAAAGTCATAACCTGATTCCACGTATTGCCATTAAATATATTTTTAATGACCATTTCTGTGTTCCTGTGCGAACATTACTGCCTCAAAGTGTTATGTGACTGCATTCAAAATGATTTCAGTGCACCTGGCACATGCATTCTTGAATTGGCTTGTTAATGCTCAGGCGCTGTAGCATTGGAATAATAATAATTTAAAATGCCTTGATTAGGTATTACAAAATGAAGGGTGCTCAATGTAACAAACTCTGTGGGATGGAAGTTAGAGAGTGTCTCTTCCTAGGATTCTACCTTGTGACATTACATCACGGAAAAGTGCTTTTCTGTTTTTAAGGATATGGGTCTCTTCTGACCATTGGCATCATAGCATCACACCCCAGGCTGCTAATTCTTTAGCGCTTGTTAATAAAGATATTGTAATCAGTTAGTCATTTGACTGCGCCCATGTTCCACTAACCAGAAAAGAAGCTCTAGACGTCCTTCTTTTAAAGTTGAATCTAACGCTCTCATTAACTTTCAACCCATCTCACGTCTCACCTTCGCAGTAATACTAACAGAAAGAAAGTAAACTTACAGCTGCCACCATCAAATGTAACTACTAGCTTGAAGCGAGAATCAGAACTGTCCATGGTAAGGAGGTACTGCTGGTCTTTCGTTTGTACCAGTCAGGAACTAATACGGATCTGTGCTAGGTACCCTCAATGAAATTGGGAATTTCATAACCCTCTGGCACAGTGTCTCATGTCATTGTGTGATGCAGGGGTCAGACCATTGGCTTTGAACTGGCTGGCTTCTTTTTTCCATTTTATTTATCACAAACTCGACCCAAAGGTATTGAAGTGCTTTACATAAGCATAGGGCACAAGTCCTGAAACAAACGTTCGGTAGTAACTAAGCTAGGCAGTATGCAAGTGACATCACAGTGTGTGACATCACAGCATGAGACATCACAGTAAGTAGCATCACAAACCATGTGCCAAAAAAGCTGTGACACCTGAGGCAAAATCTATTTATTTATGCATTTGTTTTTTCAAAACTTTGCAATATGTACATTGGCAGGAAAAATAAACCTCACAGTAAATATGTTCTGCTTAATTGTATGCAAAATCTGCATGTTATAAAGTCTTGTAGGGTTAAGGCACCTGCTGTAGAGATCTTTGTGTGGCCAGGAAATCCCAGGGAATAATAATAATAGTTTTAGAAAACTCTGAATATTAAAGCATTTGCTCAAGAGATATGTGTTTTGCGTAGTCCATGTTTTGAATCAAAGAAGCCTTCGGGATTAATGTATATTGTGCAAAGCACATTATGTAACATGCAGATGACAGATTTTTATTTTATGTGGATAGTTAAATGGCTTACTGCTTTTAACACAGAGATCCTTTTGTTACTTGATATGTTTGGGTGACCCTTCTAGTTTATTTTTCTCATTACTCCTCTATGGCTGTCTTGTGTCTTCTTTTGGGGAATTCTGTTAGCCAGCCAGCAACTCTTATGGCAGGGTGATGAAAGTGGTATTCTATTGTAACCAGCATGGCAGATTTAAATTAGGAAGCTAAATGGCAACATTTTAATTTTTTGCTGCAGATAGAGGAAGACGGTAACTGGAAGTGCTTTAGTTATATGGAGGGCCACTGGAATTATGTAGCAGAAAAGGACCAAATCATGAGGCAGGGTTGACCAATTTATGCGGCAGGGAATGTCAAAATAGGCATTTACAATGTCATTAGCTCTAGCTCTCGCAAATGCGAGACCTATTGCATTGCAAATGCTTGTTTAACAGTTTGCGGGCCTGTTTTATGGTCTGTTAGGCTCGTTTTTACTGTTTATTTTTCCTGATATTACGACAAACATTGCCTGCAGCAAACACAAATGCACGCAGTCTCCCATACCTAACAAAATACTGATACAGGATGTCTTTACAAGTTCAAAACTTACCTGATTTGCAAAATGGGTAGCTTTTTTTAGCTATATCTGAATCGCTAACAGGACGACTTTTCTTTTAGTGCCCGAGCCTATTTTGTGCCACAGTCTGAACCTGGTAAGGAATGCTTCAGGCATGTGGTGGACAGAATGGATGGTCAAGCAGAATATTTTAGGGTTGGGTAGTGAGAGTGAACGAGTCTGCAAAATGCACAAATCTGGAGGAGAGCGATGAATAACCTCCTAGAGAGTCCCCTGTCAGACCTATACGCCCTTCGCGTAGACACAGTGTAGCTTTAGGAATGGCTTGTTTTTGCATTTATTGGTGGTTTGAGGGTTCCATCAGGTAGTAGACCAGAAGGTGCACAGGGAAGACAGAACAATAATGCTTTAGGGAGTGGAAAAGGCTGGTTTGGATGCCTCCATCTAATTGGCCCCACAATCTATCCTGGGATATATTGCACGTCCTCCCGGCAGCGTGTCAAGCAACAAACAAGCTTCCTCCACCGAGTGAACGCGTAGTGAGGGAGGGACATACAGAGAAGCAGGCCTGGCATCTCCCTAGTGGGGTGACAAAGAGGGGTAAGAAGCTCCCTCGATAAATCAAAAAGTTTGCTCCCTCCTGGAAACCATGGAGCCTTGCAGCACCCAGGATAGTAGATGCCAAAAAAGGGAAAGGTTGCTAAGGAAGAAGACTATTTAATGTGCCTTTTATTGCCAATATTGTTCAGCTGTCTCTGAAGTGCAAACAAGCTTACCTTGGATTTGTTCACTACCTGTTAGGCATGGTTCGCAAACAGCACTCTGGAAGTGCTAGTGAGGACAGGCGCGTTTCCGTGCTTGGGTGAGGCAATTTTAAAACTGACTGCTGCTTCCATTTCTTTGATTGTACAGAGCACTTTACCATCAATATCCTCAAATGACTGTGCATTCCCACGTCCCAAGTCTGTCTCTGCATAATTAGGGAAACTGAGTGGAAAAGGAAAGGATGGAAGCGCAAAAACACCAAAGAAACGGAAATTGGCAAGAGCGCTTCCTATGAGGAACAACCCACAGGAGTGGTGTCACAGTTTTAAAACTGGCTGCTGCATCCATATCTTTGATTGCATGGTGCACTTTAACATCAATCTCCTGGCCTGAAAGTGTAATAGGTAAAACCGAGAGACACATTACAGAGGTGGAGAAACAAAAAACACCTACCAAACAGGGATTCGCAGAGACAGTCTTTAAAAGGAGCCCACCAGTGGAGTGGCACAAAAACTTGAATTCTGATGGATACAACTACCTGTGGATTCCTCACCTGATGAATACTCCCATGGCGCCAGCATTTGACGGAAATCTTCTTACTAGTCTCTGCACGTCGACGAGGACGTCACTCTAGCCCACGCGACGCCGTCTGACGTCATACAGGCAATAAGAAGTCCTCGCCGACGTGCCGATGACAGTTCCCTTTTTTCCGTGCATTCGAAACGGTTATCTTCGAGGGAGTTACTGTTACCTTCGTGGTTACAGTGTATTGTCTGCTGCGTAGTCTTCTCTGCGGTAACAATGTCTCAGAGGAAGTCGGGTTTCAAGCCCTGTCGAGAGTGTGGGGGCAAGATGTCAGTTACAGATCCTCACTCCGACTGTCTATGGTGTTTGAGCTCCGACCACGACGTCTCGACTTGCGATTCATGTCAACACATGAATCCGAAGGCCCTCAAAGAGCGCGAGGCCAAGTTATTCATGGCAAAGTCAAAGAAGAAGGAGAAACATCATAAGAAGTCTTCTTCGCCAAGGTCTCACCGGCGTCATCGAGACTCCCGGCGCCGTAGAGACTCACGACGTCACTCCAAGAAAATATTTTCGTCATGCAGTTTGGCGTTGAAGGCCACC
This sequence comes from Pleurodeles waltl, assembly GCF_031143425.1. Taxonomy (NCBI): domain Eukaryota; kingdom Metazoa; phylum Chordata; class Amphibia; order Caudata; family Salamandridae; genus Pleurodeles; species Pleurodeles waltl. Next base: position 136,746,085 of record NC_090437.1, read on the forward strand.
AACGCCACGTGCATTCTGGGGAGGTACATCCATGCGCTGATGGATGATATTTCGTCTTCATTCACGGAGCTTCCCCAGGGTCTTTTGGATGTGGTCTCGGACGCCCAGGCTGCCGCGACCCAGATTATCCAGTCTGGGCTGGACACGACCGACTCGGTGGCCAGGGCGATGGGCACGGCTGTGGTGGCAAGAAGACAGGCCTGGCTCCGAAACTCAGGGTTCTCTGCGGATGTGCAGTCGACCCTGCTGGACCTCCCGTTTGATGGGGACAGACTGTTTGGAGCCAAGGCAGATTCAGCCTTGGAACGATTTAAGGAGAGCAGAGCCACAGCCAAATCGTTAGGACTGCAAGCTCCTTCTTCCTCTGCCTCTTCTAGAATTTTCAGGAGGTTTCGGGGATTTGGGCGTGGCTCTTATTCCTCTTCCTTTCGGGGGAGGTTCCAGCAACCCGCCTCTTCCCTCCCCTATAGGTCATTTAGAGGGAGGGGGAGGGGTGGGGTCCGTACCAGAGGAGCCTCTCAACAGCACTCTGCCTCTTCCTCGTCCTCTGGAGGGGTGCAGCAGGGGAAGCAGCCTTAGGCTTCCACCGTTTCCCACTCACTCCTCTCCTGTAGGGGGAAGATTACAGCGTTTTCTCCACAAGTGGAAGTCTATCACAACGGACACTTGGGTTCTCGGCATTGTGGGAAAAGGCTACGCCCTTCCCTTTCGGGAGTTCCCGCCCCTCATCCCGCCCCGCCCATCTTATTGTTCAGAAGAACACCTCCTGTTGCTAGAACAGGAGGTTCAAGTCCTCCTTTCAAAGGGCGCGGTAGAGTTGGTCCCAGAGCAGGAAAAAGGTCGAGGTTGTTACTCAAGATACTTCCTGATTCCCAAAAAGGATGGTCAGTTGAGACCAATCCTGGATCTGAGGATCTTGAATTGGTTCCTCAAACAGGAAAAGTTCAAGATGCTGACCCTAGCACAGGTGCTTTTGGCGTTGAACAAGGAAGATTGGATGGTGTCTGTCGACTTGCAGGATACTTACTTTCATATCCCGATACTCAAGTCGCACAGGAAGTATCTCCGGTTTGTGGTAGGGTCGCAGCACTATCAGTTTGCGGTCCTCCCGTTTGGTCTTACTTCAGCACCTCGAGTCTTCACAAAGGTGATGTCAGTGGTTGCGGCGGAGCTCAGAAGGAAGGGGATAGCAGTATTCCCTTACTTGGACGACTGGTTGATCAAAGCCAAGTCCCCGGAGCTTGTGTCGCATCATCTGCAGTCAACAACCCAGTTGTTGTTCGACCTGGGCTTTTCGGTGAACGTGCCCAAATCTCACCTGGAGCCCTTTCAGCGCCTCCTGTTCATAGGGGCAGTACTGGATACAACATTGAGTCGAGCCTTTCCTCCGCCTCAGCGGATTCAAGATATTCAGGAATTGGTTCCAATGTTTCGAAATGGAGCGGTAGTTCCAGTCCTCAAGGTCCTTCGTCTGCTCGGTCTGTTCGCCTCCTGCATTCTGTTGGTCACGCATGCTCGCTGGCACATGAGGGCTCTTCAGTGGTGCCTCCGAAGGCAGTGGTCTCAACACAAGGGAGATTTAGAAGGTACTGTCAAGATCTCCAGAGATGCTGCTGTGGAATTGAAGTGGTGGATTGCGGGCAACAATCTTTCACAGGGGAAGCCGTTCGCGCAGTCGCCACCAGTGGCCACGGTAATAACGGATGCCTCCACCCTAGGATGGGGAGCTCATCTGGGGGATCTGGAGATCAAAGGGCTTTGGTCTCCAGAGGAACAGGTGTTTCATATCAATCTGTTGGAGTTACGGGCTGTACGTTTGGCTCTCAAGGCCTTCCTCCCATCCCTTCGTGGTCAGTCGGTACAGGTCCTGACGGACAATACTACCACGATGTGGTACATAAACAAACAGGGAGGAGTAGGGTCGTACCTTCTCTGCAGAGAAGCTCTTCGGCTATGGTCCTGGGCAAAGGACCATCAGATTTGCTTGGTGGCAAATCATCTGGCCGGGGTCTTGAATGTACGTGCGGACAGTCTCAGTCGCCAATTCTCGGCAGACCACGAGTGGCGTCTCCATCCAGATCAAGTCTGTTTAATCTTCCAGATGTGGGGGTTTCCTCGGATAGATCTGTTTGCCACTCGGGAGAACGCGCATTGCCCGTTATTCTGCAGCCTCCAGTATCCGATGCTGGGAGCGTTGGGGGACGCGTTTCAGATAACCTGGTGCGACCAGTTGCTTTACGCGTTTCCCCCCATACCCTTGATTCCTCGAGTGTTGAGGAAAATTCGCCAAGACCGGGCCCAAGTCATCTTAATAGCTCCGGATTGGCCAAGGAGGGTATGGTACTCCGACCTTCTCCAACTCTCACTGTGCCCTCCGCTCCGTCTCCCTCTCAGGGCAGACCTCCTCTCGCAGTCGCAGGGGCAGGTTTTACACCCCAACCTCCAGAGTCTGCACCTACATGCTTGGAGATTGAACGGGGCAACCTGAGTTCCTTCTCTCTCCCGCCTGATGTAGTGGATGTTATCTTAGCGGCCAGGCGACACTCCACTAAATCTGTCTACGCTAATAGGTGGTCTAAATTTGTTATGTGGTGTGGAGAGAGACAGATTGATCCCTTACATGCTCATCTGTCACATGTTTTGTCTTTTGCACTGTCTCTAGCGCAGAAAGGTTGTGCAGTAGCTACCATTAAGGGTTATTTGTCGGCCTTGTCAGCCTTCATTTGTCTTCCAGACCAACCATCGTTATTTAAATCCCCTATTGTTCTCAGATTCTTGAAAGGTCTTCTGAATCAATATCCTCCAAAACCATTCGTTATGCCTCAATGGGATTTGTCCTTGGTCCTGACTTTCCTTATGGGGTCCCCTTTTGAGCCTATGCATTCTTGCCCCTTAAGGTATTTGGTTATTAAAACAGTATTCCTGGTAGCTATAACATCTGCAAGGAGAGTGAGTGAGTTGCAGGCCTTATCGGTTAAACCCCCTTATATAACGTTTTATGGGGATAAGGTGGTGTTGAGGACCAAGGCTGCTTTCCTTCCGAAGGTTGTTTCACCCTTCCATTTGGCTCAGACAATCACTTTGTCCACGTTTTATCCTCCGCCTCATCCTTCAAAGGAGGAAGAAAGACTACATCGCCTGGACCCAAAAAGGGCGTTGAGCTTCTATATCGACAGAATGAAGGATATCAGGCTGGAGGATCAGCTGTTTGTCGGATACGTGGGCAAGAGGAGAGGAAAGGCAGTCCACAAGAGAACACTCTCCAGGTGGGTTGTTCTTTGCATTAAAATCTGTTACTCTTTGGCAAAGAAGGATCCGCCTGAGGGCATTAGAGCTCACTCCACCAGAGCTAAGTCGGCCTCTTCGGCCTTGGCCAGGGGTGTTCCTGTGGTCGACATCTGCAAGGCCGCAACTTGGTCGTCCCTTCACACTTTTGTGAAACATTACTGTTTGGACTCTGAGGTCAGAAGGGACGGTCATTTTGCACGGTCAGTGCTGCAGGATTTCTTGGTTTGACCATTTAGGCACCCACCGCCGGGCGTGGTACTGCTTTGGGACTCTATTCATCAGGTGAGGAATCCACAGGTAGTTGTATCCATCAGAAGAACGAGTTACTTACCTTCGGTAACGACTTTTCTGGTGGATACATTAGCTACCTGTGGATTCCTCACGGTCCCACCCGCCTCCCCGTTGCCTTTTTGGTCTCTCCAAGCAATCCTTGAGTGTGCTCCTTTTGGTCTTCAAAGTTGCAATACATTTTGCATGTATGATATTTGTATATATGTGTATATTTATATATAAATCTATATATATATTGGGTATATACATGATTCGTATGTATAAATATATTTATTTGTTTAAAAAAAAAAAAAAAAAAAGGTTATATTAAATCTACAGCTATTTTATTGCAATGTTGTGTGATTTACAATATTAAGAGATGTTGCTTTGCTCTTTCATTGCATTGGGTTATTATTATTCTCATGCACGTAAAAAATGTTGGTACTGTCATCGGCACGTCGGCGAGGACTTCTTATTGCCTGTATGACGTCAGACGGCGTCGCGTGGGCTAGAGTGACGTCCTCGTCGACGTGCAGAGACTAGTAAGAAGATTTCCGTCAAATGCTGGCGCCATGGGAGTATTCATCAGGTGAGGAATCCACAGGTAGCTAATGTATCCACCAGAAAAGTCGTTACCGAAGGTAAGTAACTCGTTCATTTGGCTACTGCTTCTGATTCTTATTTGCAAAGTGCACTGTATATCAATTGGTGTATTGGCAAAGGCGCGGTTAAATGAAACCGTCCCCTGGAGCAGTGTGCCGGCAGGCTGATGATGCATGTGAAGAGCACATAAAGCGGACTATGTAGGTCGCTTTCTGCCCAGTGGCCAGAACAGGAGTCTGGGAGTTAGGCCCTCATTACGATCTCAGCGGTTAAAACCACCGTGATCCGCGCTGGCGGTCAACAGAAGACCGCCAGCGCGACTCCTCACCCGCCGGCCGTATAATGTTTTCCCCGCTGGGCCAGTGGGCGGAAACGGCCCAGCGGGGAAAAGGGCTGTAACATTGACAGCAGCTCCAAATGGAGCCGCCGCCAATGTTGGTGTGCAGTGGGTGCAGCTGCACCCATCGTGCAGATCACTGCCTGTAAATCGGGCAGTGACCTGCGCGATGGGGCAATGCACAGGGGCCACTGCACTGCCCATGCCAAGTGCATGGGCAGTGCAGAGGCCCCCAGCCCCTGCACTGCCCATGGTCTTTGCACCCGCCGCCAGCATGGCGGTCTGAACCGCCAGGGTTCATAATGATCCCCTTAGTCTGTGAAGGTTTTGAAATTTCCCGCTACTGAAAGTACTTTGCCCGGTACTCCTAACTCATCCTCCCATGTGACAAACAAGATATATCATAGACTGATTCAATCAAGGGGTGCTGAAGAGGTCAGCGGCATCCTCTCAAAAACCTCTCAGCAGCGGCTAGCAATTACAAGGCCACAGTCAGTAATCAGAGACTTCTCTGTTGTCTTTGATTGATCTGACAAGCTATGTAAAAAAGCTACCCTTGCCCCAGCACTCACTACTTGCTCTCGCTGAAGAAAAGCAGACGAGAGTCACTGCAAAAAAAAGAGACCAATGCCTCACTCTCAATGGAAGCCCAGGCGAGGAAACTGACAGCCAGTTGTTTTAGCCTGCTTAGGATGCTTAGTAAAATTCTAGACATTTTCCCTTCTCCAAGACTTGATACTTTCACACCTGGACCTTGGGAATTCGCTCTACCTGGAGGTCCCAAGTCATGTCACTAAGAGGTTACAAGTTGCTCGTCTTTTACTTAACCTCCCTAGGCACAGATCGGCTCACAGTGCCTTGGCTACCCTTCATTGGCTCTGTCAATTGAACAATGGGTGAAGTTCAAGGCTCTCTGCATTGCACATAAAGCACTGCATGTGAAAGGCCCTCCTTTATTACAAGCCTTATTGCTGCCGTACCATCGAGGCAGATCCCTAAGGTCGGCCAATGCACAATTAATACAAGTTCCTCAGATTCATATGATGAGATATGGCGGGCGCTATCGTGTCTCCAAGTTGTGGAACTCTTTCATGTGATGGACAATGAACTCACATTCAGGAAGTACTTGAAAACTTGGCTTTATGTTTACCCCCTGGGCCATCTAGGGTGTCAGTTGGGCATAAATTGTCAGCTGTGTTTTGGATGCTAGCACCGGGATGCCGCTTGACAACAATGCATTTTACAAATCCAGATAGAATAGAATAATAAAATAGAATGCATGCATATGTCCATATCTTTCCTAAAAAATTCCAGACTGAAGTTGAAATTCTAAAAAAGCCTGCTGGAATATTTGGGAGAAAGTTTCTCTTTCCCCACATATTCTCCAACTAGAGTTAGAATAGTAATTTTGACCTACCAGTGTCCACCATGCCCGCTGCTGGCCTGAGGGCGCAGTTCACGCAAGAAACACAAATGAGCCCATTCATCACCATCTGTTGACATTTGGAAAGACGTTGCATTAGTTATATCATTCTCCATGTCTTTAGCAGCTGGTCCTTGTAGCACAGTGGTCCCACAGAAGAGTCTTTCCGTTTGGCACGAAATGGCAATTTCAAAAGCAGAAGGTGCCCATGGGATCATAATTTCTTATTTAGAAATTGAGATAATAGCCAACCAACCTGAAATGTAGATGGGTCTCCATTGGCCACACATCTTTGCTAATAATGTTGAACATATACATATAATGAATGCCACCAAAGACATAAATGGTCCTGCACTTTCCATTGTATTTCAGGCTGACGAGGACCAACTAGTACCTTCTATTGTATCTATTGTTATGGGCCCAAAATTTCAATCAGTCATTCACGCTTCTGTTAGAGCCCATGTTAAGCTGCTGTTGAAAAGGACCACTTTCACTGCAGGAGCCCATAAGTGTAAGCATGATGTAGAGGGCTATAGCTCTGTGGCTAAGGTGATCGATAACCTGTGCCTAATAACAAAGACGAAAACTCAAACTCTAAACAAACATGCAGAAAAATCGACCTCCAAGTAGACTTTTGTAAATTTTGACAAATGGCGTAGCTTAAAAAATAGTACATTTGGTAAGCATTCTGAAAACGTTCCACCGGATGAAGCATATGCTTTTAGAGAGTTATGCGGTTGTGGACCTATTTTTGGTAAGTTGTCTTAAAGAAGTATTGGTAAAAATTGAAACTGAAATAAAACAGATTGTGTATGAGAGAAAATGAGGACAAGATACCAGAAACAGTATTCTTGGCCTCGATAAACGCTTACTGCACGTTGATTTACTCAATTAAAAAATGTAATAACTATATCGGAAATATGGAGGCACAAAACAGTTCGCACATTAGTGAAAATTCAGCCAGATCTGAAAAGTGCCAAAGTTGGTTAGCGACTATTATTGTCTACAATGAAGAAACCAGTTACTATGTGAACATAGCCAAAACATTATTACGCCAGGGAGAGCTTGCTAAAAGTCATCTCCTACCAAAAGATGAAATAGATCAAATTTAAAGCACCGTTTGATAATATTTTAGACAATAAAATCAGTGCTTAATTTGTGCTTGTTTCCGGTGCTGAGCACCGGCACTTATTTGTGAGGGCCGGGGCTTATTCTTATGCCTCAAGCATTTTCTGCGACAAAAGACACATATGGGAAAGACGGAAGAAGGAAAAACTAAAAAGCGTCGTAAAGGGAGAAAGTAGAAAGTTGCAGGATGAGCTGAAGGGGCAGGGGTGGCTGTAAATGGATTGAAGAGGCCCGAGATGGCTTCAGGATTACGCTGCCTCAGTATTCAGTGCTGGCAGATTTAATTAAAGCAATCTCGTGTTTAAGAGAAGGGCTTTGAGCACCGGCACCTCTTTATTTACAAATTAAGCACTGCCCAAAACTCTTTATATATGTTGGGGACATCTATAACTCATCCAATGAAAAAGAAGTCCTTGCATTGTACTGTCCCTAACCCCCCCTTTTACTGACTGTGTGGGTTTGGATATCATCTAGCGACCTAAAACCTTGGCTGAGCCTAGTTTGTATTCACAGGTGGGAGGTCAACATCCAAAATGCCTGAGCCAATTGATATAAGCTCCCCTGCCCTCAAACTGCTCTCATTGTTTGACTGTGCCCTGTAAACCATATCCCTGACCACTGAATCATCGACAGATGCATTAGCAGGACACCAAGGGGCATATTTATGAGGGGTATGCTTCATGCTTGCACCACGGAACGTGGTACATGTGTGACGCAAACCACTAAGTCATGTTTTTGAAGCCACGCAAAGCCACTTTGTGTGGCTTTGAATGACTTCCAAAATATGGAGTAAGGCAACTCAAAGCAAATCGCTATGTTGTCTTATACTGCACAAGGGAGGCATTTCATGGTGTTGCATGGGTGTTCCCAGGCAACTCCCGTGGTTTTTGATGCATTCCAATATTTACCAAGCCTGGTAAACCCAAGAATACACCAACATCATATGCCTTCCCAAATGAGGAGTAACGAGGAGAAATATCTTTATTTCTCCTCGTTTTTATCTCTTTTGCAGCACTCAAGGAGGAAAAAGCCTCTCAGGATTGTTTTTGTGCAGGATGGCGCCCCTTCATGCACAAAAATAATCCTGCATGCAACAGAGGCACTTTTGCATCATGGTGAGTGGGTGCCGGTGTTTGTGCTAGGCAGCCAAAGGGTGCCAGTGAGGGGGAAAAGGAAAGGAATGCGCCGTATTGGATAAATACAGTATCTTCCTGCCCTTTTCCCTGTGATGCAGGGCAGCCCAGCAAGGCGACTTGCTGCGCTGCCCTGTACCACAGAGCGTATAAATCTGGGTCCAAGCCTTTCGCATCCTGTTTTGCTGTGTGGGCTTAGATTGGCCCCTGTTACAGTTTGCTGAGTGTATATAAATTACCTTTTTGAAGACTGTAGTTGCAGAGGCTCATAATTATTGAGTTGACCAGCCTTTTAGCCAGGACCAGGAAGAAAGCAGGGTAATCTGTAGTTATATTGCCTCAAACAAGATACTTTGTATCCTGTTAACAGACCAAAGATGAGAACTGAAGACTTCTGAGGTTAAATCAAACTTTTTCCCATTGGTTAAGGACGGGTAGAGGGCCCAAATTAAGTAGAAATGTAGTTCTAGGACCTTTAGGTTTTTATATAGGCCCATAAATTAATAGCTCTGTTTTAGATTTCTGTAAGCAAATCTTTATTTCAAAGTAAAAGTTCTGATTGGACATTGTTTTTATTGTGTGTTTTTAATGTGTTGTTGTTTTTACATTTCCGACTCAGTACTGTCTGATAGATTAAGAAGTCTGCACTACATTGCTGTCTCTTTTGAGTCAATTAAAGAGTCAAAAGAACCAAAGGCAGACACTTCATTATTAGTTGTATTGCACCATAACAATAGTCAAAATATATCTATGTGTGTGTGTATATATATATATATATATATATATATATATATATATATATATATATATATACACAGGTACAAGAAAGACCCAACAATATCCTAAAAATGAACGAGACCACTTATCTGTATCAACGAGCGGGTCGAATGTACTTCAGGATTGCGACACTGCCCTTATGCAAAGTGGCATCCCACGCTAGAACTCCGTATTCCTCCTCTGTACCATTTTCTACATCACCTTTGGTGGAGTGTCACTGTACAGTATGATGGTCCCAGCGTTTGAAACTTAGAATTGAAGCGGGCCCCCACACATGATGTCACCAGGGCCCAAGTCGTGGTCTTCTAGAGGGGTGCCCTCTTGCAAAGAAACGCCACATATTAAGAACCGCATTCTTGTGGTCAGACGACCATAAACAATGTTATGCTGCCCTGTGTATGCCATTGCTCTTTCTATTAAGTTGTGAAGCAAGAACCCCAAAAGGCTTCAACAATGTCCCTTTGCTTTTAACTTTTGTGCTGCTTCTTAATAGAATGTATTTACATGCAGTATTTATGCAAAGCATACATTTTTCGTCAGACTGTTAATTTTCAGGTACATACAATTCTCTTTGTTAATGTGTTTTTTTCCACAAAATTCCTCGTAGCCACATGACAAGAATAGAGTATCCTTTGGCTCTTTCTGGAGGTGTTGGTGAGAGGGCTGAAGACACTGCCAGCAGGTCACAAAGACAAGCTCGCGAACAAAAAGTTAGTGCTCTTTTTATTTCATAAATGTATATTTTTGAAGAACCTTGTATGGAACAAATCAACATTATTGCATTACTACTACTTGTTTTCTATGTTAAATTCATCTTAAACAATTCTATGTTAGCTTTTGCGCTCAATGACAGTACTAATAATGTGCTAAACAACCTTCTGTTTCAAAGTCCTTACATGCAGGAAGTAGGGGTTTGAGCTCTGGTTTCCAGCCTAGCCTACTGCAGACTTCAAAGGAGATGGTTTGGAAATGTGTTCCTATAACTCTGTCTGAATAGAGTTGCTGCTGTCTGTGTCATGCATCTACATAATGCGCCAATAGCAGCCCACCCATTACACTGCACTTCATTCTAGATTCATCCTAGATTCTCTAATGTAGCACTGTAGAAGGCATCCACAAGATGCTATTTTACTGTGCACAAGAAGCACGTTCGATTGTAGCAGGCATAAACAAATTCAAATAGAAGATAAAGATGATCACAGAAAAGCAGAGGAACATGTGTATACTCAATAGGTTTGGGTGTGTACTTTACAGCAAACATCCTGCCCTTGCTGCTAGTTTCGGGGCTAAATATATTGCTGGTGCTTTTCACATCAGAATTACCATTTATTCCCATTCAAACTTGCACAACATCATAAATATAGAAATACCCTCATATGTTTCTACGCATCCCTGCTATGAATGCTCAAGTACTTCAGAGAAGATGGCAAGCTGCTTTTCATCTTCTATCTCAATGTTGCTACAATTTCAAGAAAACAAAATATGAATCTCTGAAAGGTCCTCGCCAATTCTTTGGCTATGTGATTTTAAATCAAGGGGTGCTGCTCCACAGAAGTTCAAATGACAGTTCCACTGAATAATCTGACTGATCTCCACAGTTTCCTGGGATTGCTACTTACAGATTGATCAGCAACCTGGACAGTTCAAGGGAGGTGCAACCGGTGCCACAGCACCGGGTGCTGACTTCGGCTGGGGCGCCATGCTTGCCTATATAATATGGTTTTAAAAGCACTTGCTGTGGTGTTTCTTGCCTCCAACAGTTTTCAGGCCCCAATAAAGATTTCAAAATACCTCCGGTAATTAATGTTCTCCCTGGAGAGATCCGAGTATTGTCTAGTTGAAGTTTAAACTCATCATAGGGCTAGCGCACCAGGTCAATATGCCCGCTGCAAAGAACCCTTACCATGCAGATCACAAAGTACATATAATGTAAATAGGTCAGTGGGTTACCGTTTTCTTTCAGATAGATCCTTTTGATACTTGCAGTTTTTATGTTCAAATCCTGCTAAAGAATGGTGAGCTATTAACGGTCATTAAAGAGCTGCATGCATACTACAAGGTATAGATTGGAGCAGCGGTTCCCAAACTATGGTCTGGGGACTCCTGGGGGGTTGCGAAGCCTCCTCAGGGGGTCCATGAATGCTTAGAAAATTAAATAATATTAACAGATTAGTTCCCCAGCTTTCAGTAATGACTCAGTGGGGGGGTCCCTGGACTCCAATAATGATTCATTGGGGGTCCCTGGGTTCCAGTAGTGATAAAGTGGGGGTCCACAGAAGTCAAAAAGTTGGAAACCACTGGATTAGAGCTTTATGTTTTTCCCCTGACTCCCATTTTGCTAATATTGCCAAAAGGTTTAGTTTGAGTAAAAATCAATTATTATTATTAAAGAGAGTCCCCAAACACTGTGGTATGTTTTACATTCTAAGTTTGTGCTTCTCCAGACCCAGCATTCTTAAACTATACTGCCTACCAGGATGGATGAAATGTGACCTCTACACCTTGTAGTGCACCGTCTCATGTAACATTTCCTACACACTGATTTACACATGTATGATGTTTGTCTTTGTGTAATGTTTGTGTGATGTTAAGTGCTCTGCCACCATACGTTGGTATGAATGGTGATATAAAATCTAATTGAATGCATCCGAGAAAGATTGTTTATGGAGACTTTAAGGGCACTGTTAAAAGATGTTGATGAGGCAATCCATGGCACAGGTGGTCACTGGGGTGCTTCAACAAACACTGTTGAACCAGGCGCCACAAGTGCTAAAATCAGCCCAAATAATGGAAACATTGAGCAACCAGACAAAGGTTAAGATCTCCTGGAATAGGCTTCAGTGCACAAAAAGCAGTTCGTGGCGTGAAGTATGCCACACTGCAAGATGCAGTCATGAAGTACTTTGAACCAGCCAAAAACACAAGGCTAGTCATCGATGTGAGTCCATGAGGCTTGGGATCAGCACTTCTGGAATAACAGTGTTATGCTGCATGGGTTTTAGTTGTGTTGGCAAGCTGTGTTGTCACTAACACTGAAGCATACTATTCGAAGTGAAAGAGAAAGTATTCGGATTAAATAAGTTTGTTTATACTTTCACCTGTCTATCCATGGATAAGAATTCTAAAAGTCCACCAACCATAAAACATTGATACTATTAATCAAAGGTCAACTCGTCACCATACTTTTTGAGGAATGGGCTCTGCAAATCAGAGGTATAGATTTCACATAACCTATCATCTGGACATCATCAACCCAGCCATTACAACTATCATACTTCCCCCAAGCATCTTTTTTTTTGTCTCTCCCTTTCTGCAAAACTGGTATAGAGAAATGCAAAATGTTTCTGTCAAATCTGTTTGCTTACGTGGACCTCCTGCTGACCTCTAAACTGCAGCACTGTGTGAGAAAGCTAGCAAGGAGCCCAGTGCTCATAAGTATCTGCCCTGTATGTGTTCCCTGTGTGATGACTAACTGTCTCACTGAGGCTCTGCTAACCAGAATCTTTATGCTCTCTCTGCTTTCCAAATATGTCACTAATAGGCTAGTGACTAAATTTACCAATTCACATTGGCATACTGGTACACCCATATAAGTCCCTAGTATATGGTACTGAGGTGCCCCGGGAATTGGGGTTCCAGGAGATCCCTATGGGCTGCAGCAATTCTTTTGCCACCCATAGGGAGCTCTGACAATTCTTACACAGGCCTGCCAGTGCAGCCTGCGTGAAATAACGTCCACGTTATTTCACAGCCATTTACCACTGCACTTAAGTAACTTATAAGTCATCTATATGTCTAACCTTCACCTGCTGAAGGTTGGGTGCAAAATTTCTTAGTGTGTGGGCACCCTGGCACTAGCCAAGGTGCCCCCACATCGTTCAGGGCAAATTCCCCAGACTTTGTCAGTGCGGGGACACCATTACACACATGCACTATACATAGGTCACTACCTATGTATACCGTCACAATGGTTACTCTGAACATGGCCATGTAACATGTCTAAGACCATGGAATTGTCACCCCAATACCATTCTGGTATTGGGGGACAATTCCATGATCCCCCGGGTCTCTAGCATAGTACCCGTGTACTGCCAAACTGCCTTTCTGGGGTCTCCACTACAGCTGCTGCTGCTGCCAACCCCTCAGACAGGTTTCTGCCCTCCTGGGGTCCAGGCAGCCCTGGCCCAGGAAAGCAGAACAAAGGATTTCCTCTGAGAGAGGGTGTTACACCCTCTCACTTTGGAAATAGGTGTGAAGGCTGGGGAGGAGTACCCTTCCCCAGCCTCTGGAAATGCTTTGATGGGCACAGATGGTGCCCATCTCTGCATAAGCCAGTCTACACCAGTTCAGGGATCCCCCAGCCCTGCTCTGGTGTGAAACTGGACAAAGGAAAGGGGAGTGACCACTCCCCTGCCCAGTACCTCACAGGGGAGGTGCCCAGAGCTCCTCCAGTGTGTCCCAGACCTCTGCCATATTGGAAACAGAGGTGTTGGGGGCACACTGGACTGCTCTGAGTGGCTGTAGGAAAGTACCATCTTGCCTGGCATGTTACCCCCATTTTTCACTGTATATATGTTGTTTTAGTTGTATGTGTCACTGGGACCCTGTTCACCAGGGCCCCAGTGCTCATAAGTGTGCCTGAATGTGTTACCTGTGTAGTGACTAACTGTCTCACTGAGGCTCTGCTAATCAGAACCTCAGTGGTTATGCTCTCTCATTTCTTTCCAAATTGTCACTAACAGGCTAGTGACCAATTTTACAAATTTACATTGGCTTACTGGAACACCCTTACAATTCCCTAGTATATGGTACTGAAGTACCCAGGGTATTGGGGTTCCAGGAGATCCCTATGGGCTGCAGCATTTCTTTTGCCACCCATAGGGAGCTCTGACAATTCTTACACAGGCCTGCCACTGCAGCCTGAGTGAAATAACGTCCACGTTATTTCACAGCCATTTTACACTGCACTTAAGTAACTTATAAGTCACCTATATGTCTAACCTTTACCTGGTAAAGGTTAGGTGCAAAGTTACTTAGTGTGAGGGCACCCTGGCACTAGCCAAGGTGCCCCCACATTGTTCAGGGCCAATTCCCCGGACTTTGTGAGTGCGGGGACACCATTACACGCGTGCACTACATATAGGTCACTACCTATATGTAGCTTCACAATGGTAACTCCGAATATGGCCATGTAACATGTCTATGATCATGGAATTGCCCCCTCTATGCCATCCTGGCATAGTTGGCACAATTCCATGATCCCAGTGGTCTGTAGCACAGACCCTGGTACTGCCAAACTGCCTTTCCTGGGGTTTCACTGCAGCTGCTGCTGCTGCCAACCCCTCAGACAGGTTTCTGCCCTCCTGGGGTCAAGCCAGGCTTGTCCCAGGATGGCAGAACAAAGGACTTCCTCTGAGAGAGGGTGTTACACCCTCTCCCTTTGGAAAATGGTGTGAAGGCAGGGGAGGAGTAGCCTCCCCCAGCCTCTGGAAATGCTTTCTTGGGCACAAATGTGCCCAATTCTGCATAAGCCAGTCTACACCAGTTCAGGGGACCCCTTAGCCCTGCTCTGGCGTGAAACTGGACAAAGGAAAGGGGAGTGACCACTCCCCTGACCTGCACCTCCCCTGGGAGGTGTCCAGAGCTCCTCCAGTGTGCTCCAGACCTCTGCCATCTTGGAAACAGAGGTGCTGCTGGCACACTGGACTGCTCTGAGTGGCCAGTGTCACCAGGTGACGTCAGAGACTCCTTCTGATAGGCTCCTTCAGGTGTTGCTAGCCTATCCTCTCTCCTAAGTAGCCAAACCCTCTTTTCTGGCTATTTAGGGTCTCTGTCTCTGGGGAAACTTTAGATAACGAATGCAAGAGCTCATCCGAGTTCCTCTGCATCTCTCTCTTCACCTTCTGCCAAGGAATCGACTGCTGATCGCGCTGGAAGCCTGCAAAACTGCAACATAGTAGCTAAGACGACTACTGCAACTCTGTAATGCTGATCCTGCCGCCTTCTCGACTGTTTTCCTGGTGGTGCATGCTGTGGGGGTAGTCTGCCTCCTCTCTGCACTAGAAGCTCCGAAGAAATCTCCCGTGGATCGACGGAATCTTCCCCCTGCAACCGCAGGCACCAAAAAGCTGCATTACCAGTCCCTTGGGTCTCCTCTCAGCACGACAAGCGAGGTCCCTCGAATCCAGCAACTCTGTCCAAGTGACTCCCACAGTCCAGTGACTCTTCAGTCCAAGTTTGGTGGAGGTAAGTCCTTGCCTCACCTTGCTAGACTGCATTGCTGGGAACCGCGACTTTTGCAGTTACTCCGGCCCCTGTGCACTTCCGGCGAAAATCCTTTGTGCACAGCCAAGCCTGGGTCCACAGCACTCTAACCTGCATTGCACGACTTTCTAAGTTGGTCTCCGGCGACGTGGGACTCCTTTGTGTAACTTCGGGTGAGCACCGTTTCACACATCCTCGTAGTGCCTGTTTCTGGCACTTCTCCGGGTGATACCTGCTGCTGAGAGGGCTACTTGTCTTGCTCGACATCCCCTCTACCTGCTGGTCCAATTTGCGACCTCCTGGTCCCTCCTGGGCCACAGCAGTGTCCAAAAACGCTAACCCCACGATTTGCAGCTAGCAAGGCTTGTTGGCGCTCTTTCGGCGGGAAAACACTTCTGCAGACTCTCCACGGCGAGGGGGATCCGTCCACCAAAGGGGAAGTCTCTAGCCCTTTTAGTTCCTGCAGAAACCTCAGCTTCTTCTGTCCAGTAGAAGCTTCTTTGCATCCACAGCTGGCATTTCCTGGGCGTATGCCCATCTCCGACTTGCTTGTGACTTTTGGACTTGGTCCCCTTGTTCCACAGGTACCCTAGATTGGAAATCCACCGTTGTTGCATTGTTGGTTTGTGTCTTTCCTGCATTATTCCTTTATCACGACTTCTTTGTCTTTGGGGGAACTTTAGTGCACTTTGCACTCACTTTTCAGGGTCTTGGGGAGGGTTATTTTTCTAACTCTCACTATTTTCTAATAGTCCCAGCGACCCTCTACAAGGTCACATAGGTTTGGGGTCCATTCGTGGTTCGCATTCCACTTTTGGAGTATATGGTTTGTGTTGCCCCTATCCCTATGTGTCCCCATTGCATCCTATTGTAACTATACATTGTTTGCACTGTTTTCTAAGACTATACTTCATATTTTTGCTATAGTGTACATATATCTTGTGTATATTTCCTATCCTCTCACTGAGGGTACACTCTAAGATACTTTGGCATATTGTCATAAAAATAAAGTACCTTTATTTTTAGTATCACTGTGTATTGTGTTTTCTTATGATATTGTGCAAGTGACACTTGTGGTACTGTAGTAGCTTCACACGTCTCCTGGTTCAGCCTAAGCTGCTCTGCTAAGCTACCATTATCTATCAGCCTAAGCTGCTAGACACCCTATACACTAATAAGGGATAACTGGGCCTGGTGCAAGGTGCAAGTACCCCTTGGTACTCACTACAAGCCACTGCTTTGGCACGAAACTGGACAAAGGAAAGGGGAGTGACCACTCCCCTGCCCAGTACCTCCCAGGGGAGGTGCCCAGAGCTCCTCCAGTGTGTCCCAGACCTCTGCCATATTGGAAACAGAGGTGTTGGGGGCACACTGGACTGCTCTGAGTGGCCAGTGCATCAGGTGACGTCAGAGGCTCCTTCTGATAGGCTCTTACCTCTCTAGGTAGCCAATCCTCCTAACCTGGTAGCCAAACCTCCTTTTCTGGCTATTTAGGGTCTCTGCTTTGGGGAATTCTGTAGATAACGAATGCAAGAGCTCATCAGAGTTCCTCTGCATCTCCCTCTTCACCTTCTGCCAAAGGATCGACCGCTGACTGCTCAGGACGCCTGCAAAACTGCAACAAAGTAGCAAGACGACTACTAGCAACCTTGTATCGCTTCATCCTGACGGCTTTCTCGACTGTTTCCAGGTGGTGCATGCTCTGGGGGTAGCCTGCCTCCTCTCTGCACCAGGAGCTCTGAAGAAATCTCCAGTGGGTCGACGGAATCTTCCCCCTGCAACCGCAGGCACCAAAAGACTGCATCACTGGTCCTCTGGGTCCCCTCTCAGCACGACGAGCGTGGTCCCTGGAACATAGCAACTCTGTCCAAGTGACTCCCACAGCCCAGTGACTCTTCAGTCCAAGTTTGGTGGAGGTAAGTCCTTGCCTTCCCACGCTAGACTGCATTGCTGGGTACCGCATGATTTGCAGCTGCTCCGGCTCCTGTGCACTCTTCCAGCATTTCCTTCATGCATAGCCAAGCCTGGGTCCCTGACACTCCTTCCTGCAGTGCACAACCTTCTGAGTTGTCCTCTGGCGTCGTGGGACTCCCTTTTGTGACTTCGGGTGGACTCCAGTTCACTTTTATTCCAAGTGTCTGTTCAGGTACTTCTGTGGGTGCTGCCTGCTTCTGTGAGGGCTCCATGAGTTGCTGGGCAACCCCTCTGTCTCCTCCTCCAAGTAGTGACATCCTGGTCCCTCCTGGGCCACAGCAGCACCCAAAAACCTCTACTGCAACCCTTGCAGCTAGCAAGGCTTGTTTGCGGTCTTTCTGCATGGGAACACCTCTGCAAGCTTCATTGTGACGTGGGACATCCATCCTCCAAAGGAGAAATTCCTAGCCTCCCCACGCTAGACTGCATTGCTAGGTACCGTGTGATTTGCAGCTGCTCCGGCTCCTGTGCACTCTTCCAGGATTTCCTTCATGCACAGCCAAGCCTGGGTCCCCAAAACTCTAACCTGCAGTGCACAACCTCCTGAGTTGTCCTTCGGCGTCGTGGGACTCCCTTTTGTGTCTTCGGGTGAGCTCTGGTTCACTCCTCTTCGTAGTGCCTGTTCCGGCACTTCTGCGGGTGCTGCCTGCTTCTGTGAGGGCTCCCTGACTTGCTGGGCGCCCCCTCTGTCTCCTCCTCCAAGTGGCGACATCCTGGTCCCTCCTGGGCCACAGCAGCACCCAAAAACCTCTACCGCAACCCTTGCAGCTAGCAAGGCTTGTTTGCGGTCTTTCTGCATGGGAACACCTCTGCAAGCTTCATCGTGACGTGGGACATCCATCCTCCAAAGGAGAAATTCCTGGTCCTCTTCTTTCTTGCAGAACTCCAAGCTTCTTCCAACAGGTGGCAGCTTACTTGTACCCTCAGCTGGCATTTCCTGGGCTCCTGCCCACTCTCGACACTGTTGCGACTATTGGACTTGGTCCCCTTGTCTTACAGGTACTCAGCTCTGGAAATCCACTGTTGTTGCATTGCTGGTGTTTGTTCTTCCTGCAGAATCCCCCTATCATGACTTCTGTGCTCCCTGGGAGTAGTAGGTGCACTTTAAACCTACCTTTCAGGGTCTTGGGGTGGGCTATTTTTCTAACCCTCACTGTTTTCTTACAGTCCCAGCGACCCTCTACAAGCTCACATAGGTTTGGGGTCCAATCGTGATTCGCATTCCACTTTTGGAGTATATGGTTTGTGTTGCCCCTATACCTATGTGCTCCTATTGCAATCTACTGTAATTCTACACTGCTTGCATTACTTTTCTTGCTATTACTTACCTAATTTTGGTTTGTGTACATATATCTTGTGTATATAACTTATCCTCATACTGAGGGTACTCACTGAGATACTTTTGGCCTATTGTCATAAAAATAAAGTACCTTTATTTTTAGTACTTTTGTGTATGGTGTTTTCTTATGATATTGTGCATATGACACCAGTGGTATAGTAGGAGCTTTACATGTCTCCTAGTTCAGCCTTAGCTGCTTTGCCATAGCTACCTTCTATCAGCCTAATCTGCTAGAAACACCTCTTCTACACTAATAAGGGAGAACTGGACCTGGCACAAGGTGAAAGTACCTCTGCTACCCACTACAAGCCAGGCCAGCCTCCTACACACTGCGCCCAAATATTACTGCTAATGGAATGTCCAATTTCTCACCAAGAAGTAAAGCATCTTTTCATCACGCCTTCATATTTCCGTAAAACAAAACAAATTGTATAATTCAATAAAATCTTCGCAGTGAAAACAACACATCTTGCTTTTAAACCCATTGTTGTCTACCACATGAGTTTAAAGGACAGTCTCATTTCTGCCATCCTATTGTGTGGTGGACATAATCCTTTTGCCCTTTCTCAATCAGTCAGCCCAACATTTAAAGTTTCTTTCCTCCACTTCTCTCGCTCACTCTTTCCAGTATCATGCTGCTTGTTAGAAATGGGGTTTCTGGTTGGCTTGGGTATGCACCTAAGCCAGGCAGAACCCACCCACTCTAGTCAGGGCAAGGGAGTTACATGTCCAAGATAACCCCTGCTCACCCCCTTGGCAGCTGGGCACGATCAGTCAGGCCTAACCCAGAGGCAATTTGTAAAGCATTTGCACAACACACTCAGCAAGATGTACACCACTAAGTAAACACAACACTGAGCTATGTAAAAATTAACTGTGTTGCACAAAACATAATTAGACCAACATTACACCTCAGTAATACCCTGCTACCTTAGCAGTTGTCAGAATGTTACATAAGTTAATAATACTCTGCAAGAATAAGCAGCTGTCACATTAGAACACGTAAGTACTCAGGATTCTGCAACATAAGCAGTAGTTGCGAATTACAGTAAATAAATCTTTGTACTTGTCATGAATACCTCGTAAATATCCATAAAAGGAACATTAGAGAACATATCACAAGTCATAAAATACATATCAGCATGTCATGCCCATAAAACGAGCATCAGCACACACATGTAGCGTCATAAAAGCAGGTAGGTAACATATAAACCCTCTAAGGTCCATACTAAGCTCACAGAGCAAATATATCCCCAAAAGTACCTGGTTGTATGAAGAAAAGGCACTCCTAGTGCCTAGAAGATGAGCATGGGGGCCCCCGGCACTCCTCTGCGCAAAACGGGGGCCATGTGGTGCTTCTGGGGGAGAGGGGCGGTCTGCACCCTCTGTTGCAGACAACAAGCCTTTCCTGGGGCCCACGATCTATGTGGGACCCCCCTGGCCTCCACAGGCCCTATCACGGGGGGCAGCAGCTCAACAAAAGCAATGGGGGGCGAGAGGAAGGGACCTCCGTCAAGGCCTTCCTTTCCCATTCCTGAAGACAGTGACAGGTTTAAAAATAGGAGCGTCCTGCTCCTATGGCAGTGACCGGGCGTAGGGGGGACTTTCCCCTCGCCTCTGCCGAGACCTGCTCCTCAGGGGTGGCCCTGGGATCCGGAGGAGACCTCCTATGAGGTCTCTCTCCCTCCTGGGGCCACGGATGCCCACTCGCCCACACCCGAAGTGGTGCGCAAGTGTTTCTGTTTGATTCCCGGGCTGCTGTAGTGATCTGGTGAAGAAGAGAAGGTAGCTGGTGCCGCAGGGGCGCTCTAAGGAGCGGAACATGCCCCGGGTGCACCAATAGGAGCACGCTTGCTCTGATTACCTTTTTCCTGTGCCCCGAAGGCACTGAAGAGCACGCAATACTCGCACTTTGTCAGAAGATGACGCCCGGGTTGCGGCGGTGATTTTGGGGCAGCCAGGAAGCGCTTTTCAAAGCACTAGGTCCATACTTGTAGCCTGGGTTGCAGCAGTGATTCTCCAGCAACCAAGGAGTGCTTTTCAGCGCTAGGGGGCAAAATATCAAGCAAAGCACTTTCCAAAGTGCTGCCCTCACCACCCAACGAAGCTGGAGCACTCCTCGTGCTCTAATTACAGGGGTCAGGGGCCACAGCACCCTGCTCCTGGAGACAGAGGGGAGGGTAGCACAGAGCTACCAGGCCCAAACACAGACCAGCACAGGGATCCAGATGGTGGCAGTTCCTCCTAGTGACCAGACAGGTCACAGGTCAGCACAGCAGCAGCAGTGCAAGGTGGTTTTCTGGTGAGTCCATTCAGCAGCATCCTGTGTCCAGTTTCAAGTCCCAAGAATGTCTGAATTGTAGGGAAAATTCCCCTTTACTTATACTAACTTTACAGTGTGTTTTACAATGGGGAGGAGGGGGGTTCCTACCAGTTACAACTGGTTCTGGGAGTGCCCTTTCTCTCCTCCAGCACAGGCTCCAAACATCAACGGGGGTAGACGATCCTATTGTGCAAGGCCAGGGCACAGCCTTTACAAATGCAGGTGTGCCCGCCTCTCCCTTCTCTGAGCCCAGGAAGGCTATACAATATGTAGATGCACCTCTGTGACACCTCCACCCTCCCTGAATACAGGCTGTCTGAAAAGTATGCACAAAGCCCCACTGTCAGTCTGCCCACACGTTGATTGGAGGCAAGCTGCAAAAACACCAGAGTCATAAGCACAGATAGGTAAATTAAATATGCCAATTAGGCATAAGCCAATCATACCAATTTGACAAGGGAGAGCACTTGCACCGTAGCACTCCTTGGCAATGAAAAAGTGCTCTGAGTCATAACGTCAGCCAAAAAAGGTCAGAAAAATAAGGAGGCAAAATGCAAAATGTCTGGGTAATGACCCTGTAAAAGGGCCAGGTCCAACACTGCTGAAATGGATTTTCTTGCATAGCTAAGATTTGTCTTGCCTAAGTTCATCAGGGATTATTATTATCAATTACCACAGGACAAGTAATAGTAATTGTCCCACCAGTAAAAGGGGATTGTCATACCTGCTTTGTGTGATGCTGCATGCTAGAGGATATCTTGATGACTTGGTAGATTTCTCTTAGCTCTTAAACATTTAGGGACACCCTACTGGCTTGGAAGTCCTGCACTGCCAGGCACCCGTTCAGTCTCATAGCACCACCCTTGAAATGGCAGAAGTGAAAGTAGAAGGAGGATGTCTGCAACTTGAAGTTGTAGCCCCCACTCAGAGAAACGTAGACGACCATGGAATTACAGGAAAAAGTGTGTGATTCATTACCAGCCCCTTGGGTGGAAGTGAGGGCTAACTCTGACTCCTGGCACTGGCAGCAGTCAGTGGCTTCTTCTGGTTACTTGTCTTTTGGGTAGCACTGCCTCTCTCAATCAATAAATCGATCAATCAATCAAACTTTGGTTGATTTTGCCAAAGCAAATCATAAAAGTACATATATACAACACATAAGAGCATAAAATGATTGGCAAAATGAGGCCACAAATAGAAATACAGTTTGAACTCAGCAGTTCGATCTTAAAATACCAAATGAATACCAGGATAACAATAACATACATCGGGAGTGGATAAAACCAGTAGCACTGGTCTCACTTGTTTAAAATTCATTAGTAGCAGAAGGGGACAAATATTTTTGTGGCGTTGAGTGCTGAACCTGGGAGAAATTAGAACACTATGCAGTGTCGGGGATAGATATATTATCACAAATGCATGCAGGTAATTCAGAATCCTCGAGCTAACCACTGTTTACAAAAAAAACTTGTGGGAACAAATTCAGTCTGAAATAAGTCAGCAACCTTTTGGAGGTCCAAATAGGGTTCTATTCCACTATCATACTTAACTAAAATAAAGCGGTTCTTGGAAAGCTTCCTAAAGGCGAGGGCCTCGCGATCGACGCCCATCTAAAGGCATTCTTGACTCACTGAATAGCCACTTTATCAATACTAACACTATTAAAACAAAGGTCTGATCTGTCAAGGTCTTTAAAAGTATTCATAATATTGTCAACCAAGGGATGTGCAACATATGATCCGTGCCCATACAGTACCATACAATTAATTTGCTGAGCTTAAGCTGCTCTTTCAGCCGGAGCAAGAGCCAGAGTAGCAATGGACGAAGACATTTAAAAACCAAAATATATCCCAAACCCACTTCTTCATGAATGATCTTTGTGGGATATTTAAAATACTTCTCAAAAACGTATTTTCCTCTGTCTGGATGGGGGTAACGGTCCCTTATCCCCAGATGTCACAGTTGAAACTGGGGATGGCCTTAAAAATATCAATGTCAGTTTTCATGCAGGCACGCCCCAACTGTAATGAGAAGTCATTAATATGATGTGTGACCCTATTATTAGTAGATGAGAGAGGTTTCCCCTGTATTATGAGAGTGGTTCAGGTTTTCTTGACAGAGAAGCCATACTGACAAAGTTAGATTGTGAGGGCAGGCCTAAGACATATGAGGTGGACCAGCTCCGCCCTGGGATTGGTCTTGATAAGAGGATGTAAAGCTGGAACTGACCCCACGTATGCAAACGGCTTTTCTGCCTCCTCTTTGCTGAAACCTCAAGGGGAACCACCTAGGTCATGGCTGTTGCTCCTTCTCTTTAGCTTGGCTGAGGGAATAGGGGGAGATGTGTTGCATTGTCACCCTCTCCTGTTTTTTGTTAGATCTTATTGTGGTGTATAGAGACTGAAAACTGGGGTGCTGCAATTTAGCACCCAGGGTATGTGCTCTGACCCTCAAATTACTCTCTGTAATCAGGGCCTGTAAGTTAAATATCACTCACTAGTGGACTGTAGCACCAATTGTGCCAGCACTAAAGTGATAAGGTAAATCATTGCTTCAGATACAGTTTTTAAAACTGCATATACGACCTAGCAAAATAAATCTTTTGCGAGATCTAAACCTTCCTTTGTAATACTAATAAGCTACTTGTCAGGAAGGCCCTAAACACCTAAAGGGCAGGGTACGTGTTTTTTAGAAAAGTAGGACATGCATACTTACCTTTTACATGCTCTGGCAGAGAAACATTTCCAAAGTTGTTTTCGCTGTGGTAAGTCTGCGTGTCCCTTAGGAAAGCACTGGCTTGCATAACACCTTATAAAATATAACAGAATTTTGGGAATAGTTAAAACCATGGTTCAAGGACTCAAATTATTAGGAATTAAACATCCAATTGGATAGTTAAGTCAGATTTTAAATTACTTTTTTGAAAACTTAAATTTTAGACAGTTGCCATTTTCCTGCCTAGAGCCTCTAGTAGCCTTTTCAGAGCAGACAGTCACCTGGCAGCGTACTTAGAGGTGTGAGTGGCTCTCAGCAAAGGGAACAAAGCGTCCATGGCTGGGAGAAGGCATGACCTTCTCCTGACAGGATGGACATAAGGATGTGCACACCAACTTCGCAAGCTTCAAATGGGCATACCCTGCCATAGGCAGATGTAAATCACAACTACGCCTACCCCTGCTATTGTTCAAGTAGCCAGAGTAGCACCAATCTCAGTGGAGGGAAAACCTGATCTACAACTAGTTTGCAGGGGGAGTTCTGCATCTCCCTAAACACACCTCAGGGGTGTGCTCAGAGCTCTGACCAAGGAAAGAAAGTGTCAGACAGTTTTGACAGAACAGGGTACTATGGGACTGTTTATGGCCAATCCCCTAGCAAATTATGTAATGAGTGGGTAGGGTTGCACCTAGAAACCTTTTACCCATTGGACAGGACGTTTTCCCCTCTTACAGGCTAGTTTGAGGCATAAAAGTGGCATCCATAGATACCTTCTAGAACACCATTAGACCTGTGCAAAACAGAAGAAGCACTGTGTTTAATCTGTTTAATCTTTTGAAAGAAACCCCAAGGGTTAGCCCTGCTGCTTCCCACTTGTACCAAGGACAGTGGACTCCTCATAACCAACTGTCCAGCCTCCTGTTCAGCTCCTGCAAGAAGCCCAAATCTCTCTTGAGCTCAGCTGACCCATTACATTTAGATTTGCCTTGAACCCTACAAGTGGCTTCTGAGAGATGGTGTCCTAACCGCCAAGTGTTTCCCAAATGATCCTCGACCTTTGGATGGGGCTAGAATTTACTCTTTCCCCCTGGAAAACTGTAAGACTTCATACTTTGAAACCTTTGTCAACATTTATGCAAAAGGTGCCAGAAGCTACCACTGGACTGCCACCAAGCAGCAGCCACCGAAGCTGAACTGCCGGTCTGATTAAACTTGATGGTTTGCCCTGCTGAAAAATATCCTGACTTCCAAAAAGTTTCTTTAAGTCTAAATCTAGAAGATTTCACCAGGACAATACTGAGTAGCTCCTTGTCATTGTCAACGCCTCCTGGGGCCGATTTTCACACTTTACCCACTTGGAGCTTTTCTCATCTTCGACACTGAGCGCCTGTTAGACATGATATCATTGGCGTGGTGTCCTCCTGACTTTTTGACTTCAGATCTCCTGTTTTTGCTAACTTAGTTTTTGCTGGCTTTAGGATTCTGTGCACTTTACTACTGCTAAGCAGTGCTAAAGTGCTCTTTCCCCACAAAAATGGTAACATTGGCATATACCCAATTGGCATATTTAATTTACTTATAATTTCCTTATAAGTTCGTAGTGAAGTGCAATTCATATGCCAAGGGCTTATAAATTAAAAGCTGCTAGTGGGCCTTCAGCACTGATTGTGCCACCCACTTGAGTAGCTTCTTACACATCTCAGGCCCGCCCTTGCAGAGTCTGTGTGCAGTTTTGAACTGTTATTTTAACTTGGCAAAGTAAACCTTTTGTCAGGCCCAAACCTTCCTTTTTAATACATATAAATTACATGTAAGGTAGGTAAAGTGGGACATGTACTTTTAAGTTTTACATGTCCTGGTGGTAAAAAACTCTTAAATTCATTGTTCACCACTGCAATGCCTATCTTTCCTATAGGGTAATATTGGGGTTACCATAATACATCTTATAGATATAATTCACAATCTGGATGAGATAGACTTTTAGTTGCGTCCCTGGAATCACAATTTAAAATCCTAACTTATGTTGAAGTCAGAATTTAAATTGCGATTCTGAAAATGCCACTTTTAGAAAATGTATATTTTCTTACTTTAACCATTTGGTCCCTATTACATGTCTCATATGTCTGGGGTGTGGTAACAGCTGGGCTTTTTGTATACCTCCTAGACAGCCACACACAATGGGGGTTTAGGTGTGACCAGATGGGCCTTATTGGGTCATCCTGGGCCCGATGAGAGAGAGGAGATTGGCACAGCCTCATTTATATCTGAATAGGCTTTGTCCTGTCCAAACACAAAGGACTGCATAACCCCCTACAGTGAGTCTGGAGCCAACACAGAAAGGGCAGGGACTCTGTGCACTTTAAAGGTATGTCTTTGAGGTCTCCCCCCAACTCCAGAGCCTCAATTGTAAATAAGCGCTGGGCCTCTGACACCAACACTTCAGTAGACTTCTGCATCTGTTGATAGCCTTCCAGGAAGAAAGACTTGTGCACTCCTTGAGACCTGCCACTCTGCTGGACTTCAATTTGATGGACTCCAGCTGTGCTGTGCTGACCTGTGCCTGCTGTCTCCTTGCCTTGGAGTGAGAAGGACTGGCCCGGAATCTCTACAACCCAGACTCCAGAGTGACTCCAAGGGCTAGTTGGCTGGCATACTGATCTGCAGTCTCAGGGACATAACAGACTTCCAACCACCCTGCTCCTGCCCTGAACTCTGCCATCTGTAAGTCTGTCCTGCCAAGTGGTGCCACCCCAGTCCTAGATCCTTGGAAGTGGGCCTAAGGTGTTTAATTCAGCTGACCCAATGCATCCTCTGTTGCAGGAGCAGATTTGACACATCACCATTGGTGTACGGAGAAAATCTCCACATCACCTCCACTGCTTGGGCTAGAACCAGCGCAACTAGGATTACATTGCCGCTGTACCTCACATCTTGAAGCCAGCCCATCATCTTTAGAGCGACACTACTGCGTTGTTATCGGCGCAAGGTCCTCGCTTCCCCGTCGATGGAAACCTCAACAACACTGCTAAAACTCTGTATTGCAGCCTCTGTGCTCATCTGTCTAATTTATCCCCTTGACTGCCTAACGCATCCTTGATGTCAATATTATCGGGAACTCGCACCACAGCTTCACTGCATCTCTGAACCAACACATCGCTGCTGTTACGCAGAGAAAAGTGATGCATCCCGTCTACTGCATGGTTCAGAAACGGCACATCTCTCTGCAACCCGGATCAGGATATTTTGGTTCAGCAGGCCCCACTGGGTTCCTGTAGCTAGCTCCATTGTGTTTGGCCTGAACCTTTAACTTTGTCCCAGTCCAGTGCAACCACATATCACCATTGGCACTTTTTGCTTCTAAGTGCTATTTTACAGTTTATTCTTTAAAAATCCATAACTCAAGTTCTCCTTATTGGATTTGTGTTGATGTGGTCTTGTATTTATTAAATTAAGTTCTGTTTTGCTAACCTGGTGTGTAATCCTTTTTGTGTAGTATTTTCACTGTTTTGCTGTTTGAAGTATTACACAAATACTTTATGCGTTGCCTTCAAGTTAAGCCTAGCTGCTTTGTGCCAAGCCACCAAAGGGTGAGCACCTGTTCATTTGGGGTTTGATTGTGCCTTACCCTGAGAAGAATTGTGGTTGCTGCTTGGCCAAGGCTCACACCCCAGTCAACTGACAACCCAATTCCCCAAAGATCCCCAAACTCCCACTGCTGCCAATATTCCCACTGAGATTGTGCGTTTCATTCAGCCGACATCAACAAGCTTCTACTTTAATACAGCTGGCAGCTCCACCCTTCGACAGCCACATCAACAAGGATTTTCTCTAGGAAAAAGACTGGGGGCCTGATTTAGATGTTGACGATAACTGTCCCCCCGTCGCTTTTTCATCAGATTTCTCACCCGCCAGCTTGGCAGTCCACTTGCCCTATTTATTTGTTGATGGGACTGTTGGTGAAAGACCGCCACAGTCCAGCCGACTCTGCCAGGCTTGGGATCCCAAGTCGACAGAGTAATGGAAAACAGTAGCTGGTGGCAGGACTGCAGCCCTTGTCCTCACTGAGCAGATTCTGATTTGCCTTCCATCCATGCCGACTGTGGAGTGAAAACTCCAACTAAAGGCTGGCTGCTTGAGGGAGAAAAGGGGGTGAAAACCCTTGTTCTCCCCCGCTTTCTTTTACCTTTTCCACAGGAACACGACTGGAGGACCCCTGCCAATGCTGCTAACACTTAAGCATGGAGGACACCGACCCTGTGATGCTTTGAAGTCAAACGCGACCTGACCGTCAACATTCATGTAGGTATGTTTGTATTTTTGGTATTTCTGTTCTTGTAGTTGGAACATGTGTGGACATAGGTTGTTGCAGACATTGTATGCAACATGCCTATATCAACACATAGATCCAATGGAACACTCCCCCATCATCATCAAACCACCACCGTCACACCCCTGGTAGAGCAGGAACATCTAAAACAGGTCGGTGGTAGACTGCTAGCCTGACGGCAGTAGAGTCCAGTCACCCAGCAATGGGAAATGGCTGCCGCGGTGGTTTGTTTCCCAACCAATAACATCTACATTTGGAGGGTGGGAGAATTCCGTCATGATGGTCTTTTCGGGCCAGCCGTCGACGCGGCATGGCAGTAATACCCCCAACCTCTTAATCAGGTCCTAAATCAGAAGGTACATTTTCCACTGGACTGAACCTGGTCCCTGTGTTCAACATGCACATTGCAGGATACCTTAACCTTTGAACTATCACGATCAGAAACTTAGTGGTTGGCACTTTGTGCTTTTTAGCACTAGAAGCATCTAAAACATTAAAAAATCAGCTTTCAATTCCCCTACATCAGCTTATTGTACGTTTGGTGTTGATTTGAATATTAAAGTTTATACTTTTGTATACATTTGATTTGGATTTTTCTTATGTTGTTGTTTTACATTTTAACTGTTTTGGTACTGATAAAAGCTTTACACATTTCTCCTAAGGTAAGCTTGCCTGCTTTGTGCCAGTTACCACATGTTGAGCTCAGTTTTAAATCACTGTGCCCTAGCTGGACCAAGCAAGGAATTAGTGCCATTATTACTTCAAGAGGACTACTACCCACTTCAACTAATTATCCACTTTTACACAGCATTGCACTAAATTTGAACCTGCGGATGCAGCCACACAGATTGCTATTTCTGCTATAAATGAAATTACAGTTTGGCAAAGCTGACATTTTTTATTATAAGTACTGACTGATCCAAACCCAGAGGTTTGGACAGTGACCGGACCGCCTATATCCCATGAGATATGCTTCTGGGTATTCTTTCAGAGACAATGGTGGTCATTACAACCCTGGCGGACGGTGTTAAAGCGGCAGTAAAAAAATTGCAATTACGACCGTGGCGGAAACCGCCAACAAAGATAGACACTTTAACACTGAGACCGCCACGGTGGTACAAACAAACAGCGCAGCGGTCACCTCCAACAGACAGGCGGAGGACAATGTACCGCCCACACTATTATGACAGGCCAATCTGCCATCTGCGATAGTCTTCCTGCTCCTGTACCAGGAGCACAAACGCCGGCGGCGAAGACCACAGTGAGTACTGCACTTACGACACAGGGGAGGGGGGAGGCAAAAAACAGGGACACACACACTGTGGTACTGAAAATTCTGGACCCGTGTTATAAACGTCGTCGTATCACAACGATTTTGGTATCAGCAGACCGGGAATGATTAGAATAGTATGCACAAGCATTGTATTCATATTCGGGTAACAAAATCACCCGAATATCAGAGTTTCCATCCTGAACTCTCGTGTTCCATTTAAACGACAGCCATTTTATGATTGCCCTCACATAGGCCAATGTCTAATGCTGAAAACGAGTCTGAAGGACACGTACATCTTTGCTGACTCCTCTGTGACCTGGGCAAGCTGACTCCACTGCCTGAAGCCAAACCTGTTCGGCCAGTTTCTTTCCCAGTGGCCGAATGAGATTAGTATCAAGGCACAACACATCATAAACCTTTCATCAGACACAAACCATGCCTAATCTTACACACACCTGTCACTGTTTCTTTCTTTATGACTTGCTTTACAAGGAGGAGGTGCCCGTTTATATTGGGGGTCCGTCGATATCTGATGAAAGTACTAAGCCTTGCCGGGTAATTGATTGGGGGCTGGACAAACTGAAATATGGGCTTGTCATCATAAACCTGCTATTTTGTTTGTAGTGAAATATGTGAATGGTCAACTGTAATCCTGTTAAAACCCCAAAAGCTACTCACATGTTGCCTCTCTAGCTTTTCTCATTTGTTTAGGAATGTGACTGGTACAGCCCCCTTGCATGCCTAGGGCATAATAAATGATATAAAAGGTCTGAGCTAAGACCATTTCTGGAGACTGCCTCTTTCAGTTGCTATAGGTCAGCTTCTGGGAGACGTAGTCTCACTCATTTGAGTTTAATAAAGATGTCTTTTCATATTTCAGCTTCTTTGCCAAGTTCTTTGTTATATTACCCTGAGAATGAAAATCTCTGGTACTACAACACGCAACACCCCCACCCTCACCCACTACAACACACACACTAATACATATCTATACATTATAGTTACACCCCCCCCCCAGAAGAATGCAAAGACAAAAGGAAATGAGTGTAATCATTGTAATATATCAAAATGCAGTACGGAAAAATATACATATATACACCATTAACTAAATATACACCAAGAAAAGTAGTAGTCCAGGTATTGCACCATTCATAGTCCGTGGACCACTGGGCACAAAATGCATGGGCGAGGCCCACACTCGATACCAGATCAAAACAGAGAGAACACTGCAGGGGCATCAGATAGAAATACAACAGGCACCTCAGGGGGAAGGGAAGGGGGGAACCTCAGCCGGATGAGTGCACGACGCCAGATCCACGAGGGGGCTCCATGCCCATTGATGTATCCTGGGGAGTGCAAAGCCACAGTCTCTCAAGTCTATACAGTGGGTGGGTTGCCCACTGCTGTATCCTGGGGAGTGCAAAGCCACAGTCTCTCAAGTCTCTACAGTGGGTGGGTTGCCCACTGTTCCATCGTGGGGAGTTCAAAGCCACAGTCTCTCAAGTCTCTATAGTGGGTGGGTTGCCCACTGTTCCATCCTGGGGAGTGCAAAGCCACAGTCTCTCAAGTCTCTCCAGTGGGTGGTTTGCTCACTGCTTTATCCTGGGGAGTGCAAAGCCACAGTCTCTCAAGTCTCTACAGTGGGTGGCTTGCCCACTGTTCCATCCTGGGGAGTGCAAAGCCACAGTCTCTCAAGTAGATAACAGTGGGTGGCTTGACCACTGTTCCATCCTGGGTAGTTCAAAGCCACAGTCTCTCAAGTCTGTACAGTGGGTGGCTTGCCCACTGCTGTATCCTGGGGAGTGCAAAGCCACAGTCTCTCAAGTGGATAACAGTCTCCACTGGTTCTGGAGGGGGCATTGTGCCCAGAGTGCTTCATCCTGTGAAGGACTGAGGTAGTGGATGCCTTTCTCCACTGGTTCTGGAGGGGGACTGCTGCCCAGAGTGCTTCATCCTGTGAAGGACAGAGGTAGTGGATGCATGTCTCCACTGGTTCTGGAGGGGGCTTTGTGCCCAGAGTGCTTCATCCTGTGAAGGACAGAGGTAGTGGATGCATGTCTCCACTGGTTCTGGAGGGGGACTGGTGCCCAGAGTGCTTCATCCTGTGAAGGACAGAGGTAGTGGCTGCATGTCTCCACTGGTTCTGGAGGGGGCATTGTGCCCAGAGTGCTTCATCCTGTGAAGGACTGAGGTAGTGGATGCCTTTCTCCACTGGTTCTGGAGGGGGACTGCTGCCCAGAGTGCTTCATCCTGTGAAGGACAGAGGTAGTGGATGCATGTCTCCACTGGTTCTGGAGGGGGCTTTGTGCCCAGAGTGCTTCATCCTGTGAAGGACAGAGGTAGTGGATGCATGTCTCCACTGGTTCTGGAGGGGGACTGGTGCCCAGAGTGCTTCATCCTGTGAAGGACAGAGGTAGTGGCTGCATGTCTCCACTGGTTCTGGAGGGGGCTTTGTGCCCAGACTGCTTCATCCTGTGAAGGACAGAGGTAGTGGATGCATGTCTCCAATGGTTCTGGAAGGGGATTTGTTCCCAGCGTGCTTCATCCTGTGAAGGACAGAGGTAGTGGATGCATGTCTCCACTGGTTCTGGAGGGGGCTTTGTGCCCAGGGTGCTTTTAGGAGGCTGTCCTGGCTTGTAGTGTGTACCAAGGGGTACTTACACTCTGTACCAGGTCCAGTTATCCCTTATTAGTGTAGAAGAGGTGTTTCTAGCAGCTTAGGCTGATATAAGGTAGCTATAGCAGAGCAGCTTAGGCTGAACTAGGAGACATGCAAAGCTCCTACTATACCACTGGTGTCATATGCACAATATCATAAGAAAACACAATACACAGATATACTAAAAATAAAGGTACTTTATTTTTATTACAATATGCCAAAAGTATCTCAGTGAGTACCCTCAGTATGAGGATGCCAAATATACACAAGATATATGTACACAATACCAAAGATATGCAGTAATAGCAAAAGGAAGTAATGCAAGCAATGTAAAGTTACAGTAGATTGCAATAGGAGCACATAGGTATAGGGGCAACATGAACCATATACTCCAAAAGTGGAATGCGTACCACGAATGGACCCCAAACCAATGTGAGCTTGTAGAGGGTTGCTGGGACGGTAAGGAAACAGTGAGGGTTAGAAAAATAGCCCACCCCAAGACCTTGAAAAGTAGCTGTAAAGTGCACCTATATTCCCCAGAGAGCACAGAAGTCGTGATAGGGGAATTCTGCAAGGAAGACAAACACCAGCAATGCAACCAAAGTGGATTTCTGGACGAGAGTACCTGTGGAACAAGGGGACCAAGTCCAAGAGCCGCGACAAAGTCGAGATTGGGCAGATGCCCATGAAATGCCAGCTGAGGGTGCAAAGAAGCTGCCACCGGATGGTAGAAGCTGTGGATTCTGCAAGAACGAAAAGGGCTAGAAACTTCCCCTTTGGAGGATGGATGTCCCACGTCGCGAAGAAGCTTGCAGAGGTGTTCCCACGCAGAAAGACCGCAAACAAGCCTTGCTAGCTGCAAGGGTCGCAGTTACGGTTTTTGGATGCTGCTGTGGCCCAAGAGGGACCAGGATGTCACCACTTGCGTGAGGAGACAGAGGGGGCGCCCAGCAAGATAGCAAGCCCTCACAGAAGCAGGGAGCACCCGCAGAAGTGCTGGAACAGGCACTACGAAGAGGAGTGAACCAGAGCTCATCCGAAGACACAAAAGGGAGTCCCGCGACGCCGTAGGACAACTCAGGAGGTTGTGCACTGCAGGTTAGAGTGTCGGGGACACAGGCTTGGCTGTGCATGAAGAAAATCCTGGAAGAGTGCACAGGAGCCGGAGCAGCTGCAAATCACACGGTACCCAGAAATGCAGTCTAGCGTGGGGAGGCAAGGACTTACCTCCACCAAACTTGGACTGAAGAGTCACTGGCTGTGGGAGTCACTTGGACAGAGTTGCTGAGTTCCAGGGACCACGCTCGTCGTGCTGAGAGGGGACCCAGAGGACCGGTGATGCAGTCTTTTGTTGCCTGCGGTTGCAGGGGGAAGATTCCGTTGACCCACGGGAGATTTCTTCAGAGCTCCTAGTGCAAAGAGGAGGCAGGCTACCTCCAGAGCATGCACCACCAGGAAAACAGTCGAGAAGGTGGCAGGATCAGCGATACAAGGTTGCAGTAGTCGTCTTTGCTACTTTGTTGCGGTTTTGCAGGTGTCCTGAGCAGTCAGCGGTCGATCCTTTGGCAGAAGGTGAAGAGAGAGATGCAGAGGAACTCTGATGAGCTCTTGCATTCGTTATGTAAAGAATTCCCCAAAGCAGAGACCCTAAATAGCCAGAAAAGGAGGCTTGGCTACCTAGGAAGGAGGATAGGCTAGCAACACAGGTAAGAGCCTATCAGGAGGAGTCTCTGACGTCACCTGCTAGAGCAGTCCAGTGTGCCAGCAACATCTCTGTTTCCAAGATGGCAGAGGTCTGGAGTACACTGGAGGAGCTTTGGGCACCTCCCCTGGGAGAGTTGCAGGTCAGGGGAGTGGTCACTCCCCTTTCCTTTGTCCAGTTTCGTGCCAGAGCAGGGCTGGGGGATCCCTGAACCGGTGTAGACTGGCTTATGCAGAGATGGGCACCATCTGTGCCCATCAAAGTATTTCCAGAGGCTGGGGGAGGCTACTCCTCCCCAGCCCTGACACCTTTTTCCAAAGGGAGAGAGTGTAACACCCTCTCTCTGAGGAAGTCCTTTGTTCTGCCTTCCTGGGCCAAGCCTGGCTGGACCCCAGGAGGGAAGAAACCTGTCTGAGGGGTTGGCAGCAGCAGCAGCTGCAGTGAAACCCCGGGAAAGGCAGTTTGGCAGTACCCGGGTCTGTGCTAGAGACTCGGGGAATCATGGAATTGTCTCCCCAATGCCAGGATGGCATTGGGGTGACAATTCCATGATCTTAGACATGTTACATGGCCATGTTCGGAGTTACCATTGTGACGCTGTTCATAGGTAGTGACCTATGTCCAGTGCACGCGTGTAATGGTGTACCCACACTCACAAAGTCCAGGGAATTTGCCCTGAACGATGTGGGGGCACCTTGGCTAGTGCCAGGGTGCCCACACACTAAGTAACTTAGCACCCAACCTTTACCAGGTAAAGGTTAGACATATAGGTGACTTATAAGTTACTTAAGTGCAGTGGTAAATGGCTGTGAAATAGCATGGACGTTATTTCACTCAGGCTGCAGTGGCAGGCCTGTGTAAAAATTGTCAGAGCTCCCTATGGGTGGCAAAAGAAATGCTGCAGCCCATAGGGATCTCCTGGAACCCCAATACCCTGGGTACCTCAGTACCATATACTAGGGAATTATAAGGGTGTTCCAGTATGCCAATGTGAGTTGGTGAAATTGGTCACTAGCCTGTTAGTGACAATTTGGAAAGCAGAGAGAGCATAACCACTGAGGTTCTGGTTAGCAGAGCCTCAGTGAGACAGTTAGTCATCACACAGGGAACACATACAGGGCACACTTATGAGCACTGGGGCCCTGGCTGGCAGGGTCCCAGTGACACATACACTAAAACAACATATATACAGTGAAATATGGGGGTAACATGCCAGGCAAGATGGTACTTTCCTACACAACCCCCCCCCCCCAAACGAAGGACAATAAGACTAGCCATGACCTGATGAGTCTTTATTGTCTAAGTGGAAAAATCTGGAGAGTCCATCTGCATTGGAGTGGGTACTCCCAGGTCTATGTTCCACTGTATAGTCCATTCCCTGTAGAGATATGGACCATCTCAACAATTTAGGGTTTTCACCTTTCATTTGTTTTAGCCAAAGTAGAGGTTTGTGGTCTGTCTGAACAGTGAAGTGAGTGCCAAACAGGTATGGCCTCAACTTCTTCAGTGCCCATACCACAGCAAAGGCCTCCCTCTCTATGGCAAATCACGCGGTACCCAGCAATGCAGTCTAGCGTGGGGAGGCAAGGACTTACCTTCACCAAACTTGGACTGAAGAGTCACTGGACTGTGGGAGTCACTTGGACAGAGTTGCTGAGTTCCAGAGACCACGCTCGTCGTGCTGAGAGGGGACCCAGAGGACCGGTGATGCAGTTCTTTTGGTGCCTGCGGTTGCAGGGGGAGGATTCCGTCATCCCACGGGAGATTTCTTTGGAGCTTCTAGTGCAGAGAGGAGGCAGACTATCTCCACAGCATGCACCACCAGGAAAATAGTCGAGAAGGCGGCAGGATTAGCGATACAAGGTTGCAGTAGTCGCCTTTGCTACTTTGTTGCGGTTTTGCAGGCTTCCTGAGCAGTCAGCGGTCGATTCCTTGGTAGAAGGGGAAGAGAGAGATGCAGAGGAACTCTGATGAGCTCTTGCATTCGTTATCTAAAGAATTCCCCAAAGCAGACACCCTAAATAGCCAGAAAAGGAGGTTTGGCTACCTAGGAAGGAGGATAGGCTAGCAAGACAGGTAAGAGCCTATCAGAAGGGGTCTCTGATGTCACCTGCTGGCACTGGCCACTCAGAGCAGTCCTGTGTGCCAGCAGCACCTCTGTTTCCAAGATGGCAGAGGTCTGGAGCACACTGGAGGAGCTCTGCGCACCTCCCCTAGGAGGTGCAGGTCAGGGGAGTGATCACTCCCCTTTCCTTTGTCCAGTTTCGCGCCAGAGCAGGGCTGGGGTATCCCTGAACCGGTGTAAACTGGCTTATGCAGAGATGGGCACCATCTGTGCCTATCAAAGCATTTCCAGAGGCTGGGGGAGGCTACTCGTCCCCAGCCCTGACACCTTTTTCCAAAGGGAGAGGGTGTAACACCCTCTCTCTGAGGAAGTCCTTTGTTCTGCCTTCTGGGCCAAGCCTGGCTGGACCCCAGGAGGGCAGAAACGTGTCTGAGGGGTTGGCAGCAGCAGAAGCTGCAGTGAAACCCCGGGAAAGGCAGTTTGGCAGTACCCGGGTCTGTGCTAGAGACTCGGGGGATCATGGAATTGTCTCCCCAATGCCAGAATGGCATTGGGGTTACAATTTCATTATCTTAGACATGTTACATGGCCATGTTCGGAGTTACCATTGTCACGCTATACATAAGTAGTGACCTATGTATAGTGCACGCGTGTAATGGTGTGTCCCCCACTCACAAAGTCTGGGGAATTTGCCCTGAACGATGTGGGGGCACCTTGGCTAGTGCCAGGGTGCCCACACACTAAGTAACTTAGCACCCAACCTTTACCAGGTAAAGGTTAGACATATAGGTGACTTATAAGTTACTTAAGTGCAGTGGTAAATGGCTGTGAAATAACGTGGGTGTTATTTCACTCAGGCTGCAGTGGCAGGCCTGTGTAAGAATTGTCAGAGCTCCCTATGGGTGGCAAAAGAAATGCTGCAGCCCATAGGGATCTCCTGGAACCCCAATACCCTGGGTACCTCAGTACCATATACTAGGGAATTATAAGGGTGTTTCAGTATGCCAATGTGAATTGGTGAAATTGGTCACTAGCCTGTTAGTGACAATTTGGAAAGCAAAGAGAGAGCATTACCACTGAGGTTCTGGTTAGCAGAGCCTCAGTGAGACAGTTAGTAATCACACAGGGAACACATACAGGGCACACTTATGAGCACTGGGGCCCTGGCTGGCAGGGTCCCAGTGACACATACAACTAAAACAACATATATACAGTGAAATATGGGGGTAACATGCCAGGCAAGATGGTACTTCCAAAGAAAAGCACCAAGCCTCCCACTACCACAACCCCTACTGCTACACCTGGTGCCCCTAGTAATAGCAGTGGTGGTGGTAGCAAACCTACTAATAGCCAATCCAAGGGAGTAGCTGGGCTCACTTTTGGTAATTTAGTTGGGGTTGGTCTTGTTAGGGGGACCACAGAGGCTGTTCTAGTCTCTGAAGGTGCCATTGATTTGGCCACCTTGGTTGCTTGTCCCCTTAATATGGATAAGTACAAGCAGCTTTCCCTAATAAATGGTGTTGAGGTTCAGGCCTACAGGGACACAGGTGCCAATGTTACCATGGTAATATAGAAACTGGGACACCCTGAACAACACCTACTTGGTCACCAGTACCAAGTGACTGATGCTCATAACAACACTCTTAGCCACCCCATGGCTGTTGTAAATCTCAACTGGGGGGGGGGGGATACTGGTCCAAAGAAAGTTGTGGTTGCCCCAGATTTACCTGTAGACTGTCTACTAGGGAACGATTTAGAGACATCAGTTTGGGCAGAAGTGGAGTTGGAGGCTCATGCAGCAATGCTGGGCATTCCTGGGCATATTTTTGCTTTAACCAGGGCTCAGGCCAAAAAGCAAAAAGGACAGGGTGACTTGGATCCTGGAACAATGGGCCAAGTGCTCCCTAGAGCTAGGGTTAGTAAGGGTAAATCCATACCCACTATCCCTCCCTCTACAGATGATTCAACTTCTAAGGAAGAAGAATTCCCCCCCGTGCAGAACCTTCACCAGAGGAGCTGGAAGCAGACACTGCTGATCTTTTGGGTGGAGGGGGGCCTGCCAGGGAGGAGCTGAGTGTGGCACAGCAAACCTGTCCCACATTAGAGGGTCTAAGACAGGAAGCTGTCAAACAGCAAAATGGGGATGTCAGTGACTCACATAGAGTTTACTGGGAGGACAACCTCTTGTATACAGAGGCAAGGGACCCAAAACCTGGAGCAGCCAGGAGATTGGTCATTCCCCTGCAATACAGAGAGTTCCTCCTAACTCTAGCCCACGACATTCCCTTGGCTGGACATTTAGGGCAAATTAAAACATGGGAAAGGCGTTGTCGCGTGGGCTCTCATTATCCTAAATGAGACTACTGGATTTCTAGGCAGCAGGATCGATAACGGTGTGGGGGACTGAGTCTGACCCACGTGTAAGGAACTCTGTCACCCTAAATCCGGTTGTTGCTCCGGCTAACTAGCAGTGCCTCATTTCTCCCACGGGGAAGAAATGATTGGGCAGCCGAGCGCATGACATCTTTGGAACTTCTCAGGGAAGTCGTGGTCACTCAGATCCAAACCAACTCTCTCATTCACAATATGGTCTCATATACAAATGACAAAGACAGTATAAGTTTTATATAATGTTTTAATAAAACAACTGTATTTTAGATATTAAGGCGTGAGCCGCAATAACCAGAACAATACAACATAGTAGGATTGATATAGTAACCAGGAGAGTAAAACATAGAAATAAAGCTATCATAATTCCTAACCGTTTCTACTCTCCCTCTGCTTGTTCTATTTGGAGCACAGCATCTTAAGCTTTCAGCTTGCCTTTCTGTATCACTAGGGAGACGGACACACTCATGCCTGAGCAAAGGCCTGTGATCTGGTTCAGCATCTGCAACGAGGCAGTCAGCGTCTAGTTGTGGTTCCCTGGTCGGAATCTCCCTCTCGCATGTATTGGGACAAGGAAGTGATTTTATAACTAACATGTCATCGTGATCACAAAATGTTCCTACGCAGGAATGGCAAGTCTAGACTCCTACCACGTCTATCGGCAATGTACCAGACTGTATCCTTGACTAAAGCACAGAGTGAATATGTTATGAAGAACTCCAGTGCTGAAGTAGGCAAAACAGTGTGATATGAATAAAAAACAACACCGTAGAACTGGCTATTCTGTAAAATAACAGTACGAAGCCTAATAGAAAGCATTTAGAGTAAAGTGCACAGAGGCTCTAAGCTGTTAGCAAATGAATAAAATATATTTAGGGCAAAGTGCACAGAGGCCTAGGGCCTGAAGCTAATGCGCAAAATATACGTAAAACTGACCACACTACACCCTCCCCTTGTCGGTAGCAAGTGGTTCTAACAACATAAAAAAACATGACCTAAATTTAAACCCAATATTTCGACAAGATGAGAAAGACAACAAAGTCATAAATTTAGGAAACATGTGACGACAGAGCGAATTGCAATATAGTGTCAATTTAGTCGGGAGAGAGAAAAAAAATCCAATTGTCAGACAGAAGCAATAGAACGTAGAAGCTCCTCCACTTCGAGATATGTCAATATCGGAAGATCCACGGCACAAAGTACCATGGAGCAGGTGTGTTCCAAAGCCCCAAAACCATTCAGGGCGGCACCCCGTGCAGGGCCAAGGAAAGAGACAAAACCATCTTCCTCCAGGAAGGGAATCTCATAATCCGCTTCACGAAGCAAACACAACCGTAGTGCACAAGTCTGGGAATGAGCCCTAATCGGGAACATCAACAGATCAAGATCAACCACTGGAGAGCGCTGCAGTGAGAGACAGAAAGCCAGTGCATGTTCAAACGAGCACCAAAGGCATCAAAACACGTGTTGCACACAATCCAAAACCGGTCGGAACGACAAAGACCAGTCACACTCCAGATGAGCCAGGAGTGTTGCTCCAAAACGCTGAATCATGCGTTCACGACACAGCTGTGCTGACGGGAGCAGCAGTACAGGATCTCGTTGCGGCGGGACAGCCATTGCGAAAAAATAGCAACAACAGCAAAACTCCAGCCAATAAAGCCAAAGTAATCGGGAAACCCCCAAAAATGCTTCCGAAAATAGAGTGTATAGCCGAAGGTATCAAACCGAATATGGAAGAGAAGGTGTGAACGAAACCAACACCAACGGCTTTGAAAAAATGAGCAATACCAGCAGTGCTGGATGCATTAAATATACGTCCCACAAGTTCACCGAAGTGACTCGGAAAGTTAGTATTCAAAAGGGACTGTATCTCCGCCGATGACCTTGCCACTTGAAGTGCGTAGGTCTCACTAGCAGATGTAAGGGCCACATGCTTTTGAAACAATAAAGCTTTCAGCCGACTCAACTTGTCGAAATCAACCTTGGAAGTAGCAATATGAGGCCAGATGTCCGCTACCTCCCTAAATTCAGTAGGGGGAAACAACACATTCCCGCAGCACGTAACGGCCTTGTTGACGACAACAACGTAAACTATTCCGGCACGCATGCCACAGCAGCGTTCGCTGTTAAGAACAATGTAACTGCCGTTAGAAAGCACCTGGAAAGTGTTTTTAATTACCGGGACTGGAACTCCCTTCAGATAACAAGCTAAGTTAGCAATCGAAGCATTACACGCTCCGTGCAAGGACAGCTGTTTACAAACCATGGAATGGCTAACAGAAGCTTCGCATTCGCTACCGCTAAGAAAAACTTCCCGCAAACCATTAACACATCTGTACTGAAAAGGAAGCTCCCACACCTCATGTATGTAACTGTCAGCCAATAGTTCATATCTACCCACCGGAATGTGCTTCAAACAAGAAGTAAATTGCAGAGTGGAGATAGGCAAATTAATAACCCCATGAATCAACCACTCAGCTGACGGAATCTCAGCCACCGTAAAAGGCAGTTTCTCCAACTTTTCAATATTTAACATAACATACGTCGCTTCCTTCTTAGCCATCAATTGTTGTTGACCAGTTAAATTAAAGGAGATAAAGATCCCTCTGGCACGAATGTGCTGCCACGGAACGCGACCCGCCTTCAAGGTCTGAAGAGTCCAACCCAGCTGCATGATAGATCGTGTCTGACTCTGCCCATGATATAAAGAAGACATGTCTGATTTTATAATGTCAATAGCAGAAGAGACAATGCTGTCAATCGTGTAAACACGGTCAGAAAGGGTATGCATGCCATTATCAACAACAGACAAAGTCTGCAGCAGATTTTCTTGATCAATCTGTCTTAACCGGGCTGCAGCCTCCTGCTGGGAAAGTTTCCAAAACTCATTATACACTTCGTATAAGAACCTTTTTCTCCGGGGCACCTTGGGACCTGATAAGAAATCTTGTAAATCAGTACCATTAGACAGTAACTTGAGGTGTGACTTAACTGCACCCAGCGTGGAGTACTTCAACCATTGCTGATAAAGTTTCCCCACACTGTATGTAGTTATTATATCAGCATGTT
Source organism: Pleurodeles waltl (assembly GCF_031143425.1). Taxonomy (NCBI): domain Eukaryota; kingdom Metazoa; phylum Chordata; class Amphibia; order Caudata; family Salamandridae; genus Pleurodeles; species Pleurodeles waltl. The sequence continues at coordinate 136,787,145 of NC_090437.1, forward strand.
CTGGTGAAATGTAACGAGGGTTTGCCCTACTAGTCCTGAACCCCCCAGAAGAGGTAACAAAACGTTGATGACACTGATTAGTGTCTACAGGCTACAATAACCACCCGCCCGGATGTAACGATGAAGCGTTAAGCGTACCATTCTGGACCCAATGCGTAACTTCACTAAAAGTAGCATTCCCATAGTGCTGTCAGTTATTTAATTTAGAAGGGACAGGTATACTAGGCAAAGTCAATTCTCTAATCGACGCCAAGCCCAAACAACTAGTCTGTTGTACTGTGTCATTGAGGAAAATCATTTGCACAGGGATAATGCATGCTCGAAATAATGTATCTCTGCCTTGCATCTGCCAATTTTTCGTACCCCAAACACTTTTCAAGTCAACAGTCTTCAACCAGTATTCATATCCTTCGACCGAAAGTTTAGATACAAACGAATTAGAATACAGTAATTTAGTATCGGTCAACAAAATTTGCTTATTCGAATACGGTGTCACTTTAAAATAGTAAGACTTAGCATTTCGTTGATCATGCCCAGAAAAATATGCAAATTTATCATTATACGTTTTCGAACTCCCTTGTGGAGGAGTCGAGCAATGTTCCCATTGTACATAATTAAAGATGGACTTAGGGCTACTCGCTTTGTGAATAAAGTGGTGTCCATAATAGGTGTAGCAAAACATATCACCATGATTATCTCTAAATTGGTAAGCATCTTCATCGTCATAGACAGTATAATATTACAAATCTTTTAGCATAGCATTTACTGTCTTCACATCCCAATCATCAGAAACAATGCCTGGAATAACAATATCATTCATTGAACATACGGTATTTGAATCAATTCAGTGGGACCATATATATCAAACATTACTTTATCCCACACAATCCCATCCGGAATTGGTATTGCAGAAATATTCACATTGGATAAGTCTCTTCGAACCATATGAGACGAAAAATGTGGTCTCAACACAGTCTCCACGTGCTCAATGTCTGATCGATCAGGAAGAAAATGACCATGTATTACTAGAAAAAAGGTAACTACAAATCCCAACCATAAAAAAACAGTCAGTACAGCCATAAAAAGCCACAAATAGTTCCAAGGAATAACAAAATATGTACGTTTAAGCCAACTGAGTAGCTGACGTGGACCTCGGATTGAAGACAGCGAAGACGAAGAGCTGGATACAGCCGCATCCGCGTCGTTGAAGCAGCCAGAGGCAGTTCTTGCAAAAGGTGCAACAGTGAACAAGGAAGCTGATGGAGGTTCTCTCCTAGGTACGCTATAAATCACATGTTCAGAAACATCAGTAGAACGTACAGCAACTTGAGAAAAAGAATCAATAGCAATCGTTGACTGTGGAACAATCGCAAGATCATCTTCCACCCTCCCCAAGCTCGGAGAGGAAACAGGGTCGGTGCAAATCACCTGCAGCAGGACTTCTTCCCCAGTAGTGAGAGGGATGCCGGAAGTACTGGGTGTCCCTCTTGGTCTGCTGTGCAGAATCGGCCACATGTTGTAACTTGACATTATCAATGGAAACAAAACGATTTCCTTTGGCCCCTTGCAGCGGCGGCAAAATCACAGTTCTCGTGCCGCTCACCCCCAACACCGGGACAGGTGCTCGATAAGAAGGGCCAAATTCTTTCTTTACTGCAACCTTTTCACGCACTTGATCCCCAATCCTGGGTATCCAACCAGTAGGTGTCACTGGCTCATCCTTAATTCCAGAGGAGGCAGCACTCGCAGAAGAGTTATCTTCACGAAATTGTTGTAAATCCTGCAAAACAGTGACACGATCATTTATGTCAAAGGGCGTATCTGCCGCCTCCACACCAGGACCATCTAGATCAGGAACATACATTTGTGTTCCGAACAGGCACTCATATGAAGTACGACCCCCCAGTGACCTTCTAGGCAAGTTATTAAGTGCTCTCTGTACTCCATACAGGTGGGCTAGCCAACTACGACCCGTACCTATAACCCTGGCTGTTAAGGATTGCTTTAAATCACGATTTAAACGCTCCACGACAGAATTTCCCTCGGGATGAAACGGAGACGAGAATTGGAGTTGGACCCCCAACGAAGCCATGGTGTCCCTGAATGCCTTAGAGGCAAAAGCAGGGCCCTGGTCCGAATGAAAAGCCGCAACTGCAAATGTATCGACAAAGATACGCAAATCTTTAATAACAGTCTGAGCGTCAGCCGAGCGCTGTGGCCAGACCCACACAAATCTGGAGCACGAATCTACAGCAACCAATATGTATTTGTATGCACTATCTGGTGTCAGTGGACCACAATGGTCCAAGTACACACACTGCAATGGTCTATTTGATATCAGAAGAGGAGTCTGCTGTGGGCGTCTAGCCGACGATGCTTTAATTTGTTGACAGACGTCACAACAAAGGACATACTGCTTAGTCTCCTTATAGAGACCAGGCCACCAATAACGGGCCTGTAAAAGTGAAATCGTGGCAGCCACACCAGCATGCGCAGATGCCACCCCTTCATGTGCCGCAGAAATTAATCGAGGTCTCTCAATTTTATTCGGTAACTCACGTACACCAACGCCTGGAATATTAACAACAGCATTTAGTGCACCACTCAAGCAGTAACTATATTTAGAAGGGAATCCTTTAGGAAATGGCGTGCCATCAGCCGTAGCTTTTATGGCAGCCGAAATCTCTATGTCTGGTTTTGAACTCGAACGAGTCACCGCGGCTACTGCCGACTTTGCAGCCTCATCAGCCAAAGTATTCCCAGCAACGTGTATTCCAACGCGCTGGTGTCCAAGTGTATGTACAACATGGACTTTAGGAAGCGTTTCTTTCAGACCCGCAACCTTACCCCACAACAATTTATGTTTAATGGTGTTGCCTTTAGAATCTCTGAACCCATTCATTTTCCAATAATGCAGATATTCATTGAAGGATTGCACACAGTAGTAGGAGTCACAGACCAGCAAGGTCAATATCGCCGGCTCTGCATGCTCCAACGCTAACAAAAGAGCTTTGAGCTCAGCCAGCTGCGCCGTGCAATCTCCCAAGGTTTTAGTATAAGTATGTCGGGGGCAGAAGACTTCCCCCTCCATAGTCCCGCTCACCACCGCACATGCAGCAGAATACTGTTGTTTAGTCCCAACCGCCGGTTGCGCAGAGCCATCGGTATACATGACCACTTCATATTGGTCAATAGGCAATGTGCCAGCAGGAACTGGGTACTCTATTTCATATTGAAGAAATTCTTGAGTCTGCAGCTTAGGGTCAAATATGTAATCCACATCAGTGGCCGTCAAAGACGTAGCCCATTGTATCCACCGCGGGTGTAAAGCTTTCGAATTAGGAACACTCGCTTTTGTAACAGCCTCTAAGGCCGGAATTGGGGAAACGACAATAATGCGTTGGCCCTGGGCTAGCGGTCTTTCTTTGATCACCGCCATCTGTACTGCAGTGAGAATTTTCTCAGTCTGTGCAAAACGTTGTTCTGCAGCAGAATACAAGTGGGACTTGTATGCTATCGGGACTGTCTCCCCTTCATTAAAGGTGACATACGTAAATCCAACAGCCCCAGGAATCACCCTGATGACCAAATGAGTTTTATTGTCCCGTGTGTGTAAATGTTTAACCGCTAAGAGATCATTCTGCAACTCTCGCAGTATGTGCGTATGCTCAATCGTCCAAAATCTACTTGAAAAATTCGGGCGAATCAGTTCATATAAGGGTTTTATACGTGTAGCATAATCAGGAATGTAAGTTCTGCCAAAATTCAGAAACCCCAACAATGACTGGAGCTTCCGAACCGTGTTAGGAGGCTGCAGTAAAGCACATTTCTCCAAAAAATGTGGCGCCAGGCTCTTGCCCTCACTCGATAACTCATATCCCAGGAAAATAACACTGAGGAAGGCAATCTTCGATTTCTTAAAATTAAACTTATAACCAATATCAGCAAAACCCACAACAATCCGCGATACGCGTCTGAGATGTTGTAGAATCTCATTGTCCGTCAAATAAATGTCATCAACATATGATAACGCCTCAGGGTCCAACTCGTGCAGAAGTTCAGTCACACAAGCCGAAAACAGTCCTGGGCTATTCTTATACCCCTGAGGTAAACGACAAAACTTTTCTGTGAGCCAAACGCACTGAAACTGGTATAGTCCCGACTTTCAGGTGCTATATTCTGGCAGAAAAATCCATTTGAGATATCCAAGGTTGTTTTGTATTTTTTACGCACTATATTATTCATAAGCGCAGCGCTATGTGAATTCTGTATTGCATATGTGCGTGTATGACTATTCAAATGTCTGTAATCCACCACTATCCTATAGGAATGGTCCGGTTTGGCAACCGGAAATAAGGGATTATTCAGCGGCGAGACACAAGGCTCAATCACACCTTGGTACTCCAATTGTGTAAGAATTTTCCGAACCGATGCCCTTGCTTCAAATTTAATAGGATATTGCGGCTGTGGCTGAGGTTCTCCTTTAATGGGAATGACATGATAAGGTGAATGTTTATCCCACCCCACATTATTTCTATATAGGGCGGGGACTTGTGCTAGAGCCCATGATTTACCATATGACTCCGCTAGTTCTCTCGGAACAAGTGGTGAAAAGGAAGGCGCAATAACCTCCTCCCCAACCGGACAGTCGCAAACAAAGTCAGGTGGCCAATCTTGTTCGGCCAACAGGACATCATATGATTTCACCACATGGTCCCAAAAGATGGCGTGTACAACGCGGTCAATGTCCCCTTCTAATCGTAGAGTCACAAGATATACTTGATCAGGATCAGAGACTCGCATATCCGCCGTCTCGACTTGTATGAAGTCATCAGTTGCTTTCGCCTCCAGATGCTCTAGAAGACTCCGGCGAACTATTGTGACCTCTGCCGCGCTGTCTAACAGCGCTAACGCCCATGTCTTGTTCGTCAAGAGAACTCTCTTCTTGAGCGGCATGTCTAACTGAAACTGCTGCCACTTTCTTCTTTTTAAATTGCTGTTTTTGTTGCAGCGGTTTCTCTTCTTGTTTAATAGAAACCTCCGCTGAGCGTTGTGAATCCTGTCTCGGTTTCACGTACTCCGTCCTCCGCTCTGACCGCCCACCTCTCTCACTTCTTTTCTCCGAGGAGTCCTGAAAGGAACGAGATTGGCGCGTATCAGTATATTGATATCTATCAGGCGTCTTCAAAGTATCCCTATTCCTGAGATTATACTTATTTTGCGGGGTCTCCGGTTGCGGAGACTGCCCACCATCTTTCTTAGGTGTTTGCTGTTTCTTATCCCAGCGCTTCTTCGCACCCTCAGGTTGCTTAGAATTATCCTTATTATTTTTACCCTGCAATTGTGGCTTCTGCGGTCGAGCCCCTAGGCTATCACGACCAATACTAGAATATGTTTCAGCTATTATTCTCGGAAGTTCCCGCTCCTGATTAATCTGCGGAACGTCCCGAAGACGCATTCGCACTGCTAGTGCTACAGCCTCCCCCTTGAGATTACTCAAAATAATAGAAGAAACCGCGTCAAAATTACCCATCAATTGCATGCCTAAATCTAAGGCAGGGGCAGCCCCATATTCATCCTGAATTTGTTTAAGCACCTCCGGCAAATTAGCCAAAGTCGGTGTACCGTGTGCTGTAGTATAGAGTGCGGCAAACACCGTGCCCCAAGTATTACAAAGATCCACCGTAGGAACCATCCCATACGGCAAACACATCGTCAAAATTCTATGCTTATCCTGAGGTCCCGTATGGGGAAATACTGCTTCCAGCGTATTAATTTTTTGCGCCAGCCAAAATGGAGTCTCCTCACGTTTAGCCGGTACTTTGCCCATTACAGAGTGTACAGTGGCCGGATTGATTCCCGGTACCACCGCATGTGGGTGAGCTGGAGCAGCACGCGCTGCATTAGTATTTAATGTCTGCATCACAAACTGAACTAATCGTCTGTACGTTGCAGTTAATTCCACATATAAACGACGCACCTCAGCCACTGCCACATTTGCCACTCCAGGATATGGTGTATATGTAGCCAATAAAGGCCAGGTCGGACCATCATTACTCAACGGACCTAACCTTACTGGTGTTACTGAATGTGGGAGGGCGCCATCAAGCCAATTATGGTGTTCTTGATAAGATAAAGGTATTTCTAAGTATGCATAAGCCCTGTATTGTCCAGGGACATTCGCAACAGTATATTCGTAAAAAGTAGTTGTACCCCCATCAGCTGCTGGAAATACGACCCAAGAATAAAAAAGTTCTGTTCTATAGGCTGCATGGGCGTCCACCACAAAAGTGACCGGACCCCCCTGGACCGTCAGTCCATGTGCTATCAGATGACCAGTGAGCGGCAATCGCATATTAAGCGGTATATTTATTACAACTGGATTCGCCATTAGTATAACAATAATAGCTCTAGGACAGAGAAGGCACACCAATATCGGGGTATTTCCTTTCAAAGTTCAAGCTTGAACAACCAACCACAAAGTATGAGGATGTACCCAACCTGTGGTGGCGGAAACCCTCAGCCCCACGGACGTCTCCGTATACGGAACCGAGGAGTCAAAATATATACGAGACCGAGAGAGTCAGTCGGACCCAAACATTAGAGCCAGACCAAACGTTGGCGGCGCCATGTCGCGTGGGCTCTCATTATCCTAACTGAGACTACTGGATTTCTAGGCAGCAGGATCGATAACGGTGTGGGGGACTGAGTCTGACCCACGTGTAAGGAACTCTGTCACCCTAAATCCGGTTGTTGCTCCGGCTAACTAGCAGTGCCTCATTTCTTCCACGGGGTAGAAATGATTGGGCAGCCGAGCGCATGACATCTTTGGAACTTCTCAGGGAAGTCGTGGTCACTCAGATCCAAACCAACTCTCTCATTCACAATATGGTCTCATATACAAATGACAAAGACAGTATAAGTTTTATATAATGTTTTAATAAAACGACTGTATTTTAGATATTAAGGCGTGAGCCGCAATAACCAGAACAATACAACATAGTAGGATTGATATAGTAACCAGGAGAGTAAAACATAGAAATAAAGCTATCATAATTCCTAACCGTTTCTACTCTCCCTCTGCTTGTTCTATTTGGAGCACAGCATCTTAAGCTTTCAGCTTGCCTTTCTGTATCACTAGGGAGACGGACACACTCATACCTGAGCAAAGGCCTGTGATCTGGTTCAGCATCTGCAACGAGGCAGTCAGCGTCTAGTTGTGGTTCCCTGGTCGGAATCTCCCTCTCGCATGTATTGGGACAAGGAAGTGATTTTATAACTAACATGTCATCGTGATCACAAAATGTTCCTACGCAGGAATGGCAAGTCTAGACTCCTACCACGTCTATCGGCAATGTACCAGACTGTATCCTTGACTAAAGCACAGAGTGAATATGTTATGAAGAACTCCAGTGCTGAAGTAGGCAAAACAGTGTGATATGAATAAAAAACAACACCGTAGAACTGGCTATTCTGTAAAATAACAGTACGAAGCCTAATAGAAAGCATTTAGAGTAAAGTGCACAGAGGCTCTAAGCTGTAAGCAAATGAATAAAATATATTTAGGGCAAAGTGCACAGAGGCCTAGGGCCTGAAGCTAATGCGCAAAATATACGTAAAACTGACCACACTACATCGTGTCCCCCTGTTTCATTGGCCTAGAATGTCAGAGGACACAAAAGATTTGTGTAAGTCCTGTGTCACCTGTCAAGCCAGTAGCAAGACTGGTGGCACCCCAAAGACTCCCCTTATTCCACTGCCTGTGGTTGGGGTTCCCTTTGAAAGGGTAGGGGTTGACATAGTTGGCCCCCATTGACCCTCCTACTGCTTCAGGCAATAGGTGTATCTTGGTGGTAGTGGACCATGCCACAAGATATCCTGAAGCAATTCCTCTAAGGACCACTACAGCACGTGCAGTGGCAAAAGTCCTCCTGGGAATCTTTTCCAGGGTGGGTTTTCCAAAAGAGGTGGTATCAGACAGGGGTAGCAACTTTATGTCTGCATACTTGAAGGCCATGTGGAAGGAATGTGGTGTAACATACAAATTCACCACACCTTACCATCCACAAACAAATGGACTGGTAGAGAGGTTTAATAAAACTCTCAAAGGAATGATAATGGGACTCCCTGAAAAACTCAGGAGGAGATGGGATGTCCTGTTACCTTGCCTCCTTTTTGCTTACAGGGAGGTACCCCAGAAAGGAGTGGGCTTCAGCCCCTTTGAACTCCTATTTGGGCACCCTGTAAGAGGTCCTCTAACACTTGTAAAGGAGAGTTGGGAACAACCTTTAAAAGCTCCTAAGCACGACATAGTGGACTATGTACTTGGCCTAAGATCTAGAATGGCTGAGTACATGAAAAAGGCCAGTAAAAACCTTCACGCCAGCCAAGAGCTCCAAAAGCAATGGCATGACCAGAAGGCTATTCTGATTAAGTACCAAGCAGCACAGAAAGTGTGGGTCTTGGAGCCTGTGGCCCCAAGAGCACTCCAAGACAAATGGAGTGGACCCAACATTATTGTTGAAAAGAAGGGAGAAGTCACCTACTTGGTTGACTTGGGCACTGCCAGGAGTCCCCTTAGGGTGCTCCATGTCAATCGCCTAAAACCCCACTATGACAGGGCTGATCTCACCCTGCTCATGGCAGCAGATGAAGGACAGGAAGAAGAGAGTGACCCTCTCCCTGATCTCTTCTCTTCCACAGAACAAGATGCTCTGGTGGAAGGTGTAGTTTTAGCAGATTGTCTTACTGCTGAGCAGAAAGACAACTGCATAAATCTCCTAGGTCAGTTTTCTGAACTCTTTTCTACTGTGCCAGGCACCACTTCTTGGTGTGAGCACACTATAGATACTGGAGACAGCATGCCTGTCAAAAGTAAGATCTATAGGCAGCCTGACCATGTCAGGGACTGCATAAAACAAGAGGTTCAGAAAATGCTTGAACTGGGAGTGGTTGAGCACTCTGAAAGCCCATGGGCCTCTCCTGTGTGCTTGTACCAAGCCTCACTCTAAAGATGGGAAAAGAGAGATGAGGTTTTGTGTAGATTACAGAGGTCTCAACCAGGTAACTAAAACTGATGATCACCCTATACCCAGGGCAGATGAGCTCATAGATACACTGGCATCTGCCAAGTATCTAAGCACCTTTGATTTGACTGCAGGGTATTGGCAGATCAAGTTATCAGAGGATGCTAAAGCAAAAACTGCATTTTCGACTATTGGAGGGCACTACCAATTCACGGTAATGCCCTTTGGTTTGAAAAATGCACCTGCCACTTTTCAGAGGTTGGTGAATACAGTCCTGCAAGGGTTGGAGGCTTTTAGTGCAGCATATCTAGATGATATAGCTGTCTTTAGCTCCACCTGGGATGAACACCTGGTCCACCTATGGAAAGTTTTGGAGGCCCTGCAAAAGGCAGGCCTCACTATCAAGGCTTCAAAGTGCCAGATAGGGCAGGGGAAAGTGGTTTATCTGGGACACCTTGTAGGTGGGGAACAGATTGCACCACTTCAGGGGAAAATCCAAACTATCATAGATTGGGTTCCCCCTACAACTCAGACCCAGGTGAGAGCCTTCTTAGGCCTCACTGGGTATTACAGGAGGTTCATAAAGAACTATGGCTCCATAGCAGCCCCTCTTAATGACCTCACTTCTAAGAAAATGCCTAAAAAGGTATTGTGGACAGCTAGCTGTCAGAAAGCTTTTGCGGAGCTGAAACAGGCCATGTGCACTGCACCTGTCCCAAAAAGCCCATGTTACTCCAAGAAATTCATTGTTCAAACTGATGCATCTGAATTAGGGGTAGGGGCAGTCTTATCACAACTCAATTCTGAGGGCCAGGATCAACCTGTTGCTTTTATCAGCAGGAGGTTGACCCCTGTACCAGGTCCAGTTAACCCTTATTAGTGTCGAAGAGGTGTTTCTAGCAGCTTAGGCTGATAGAAGGTAGCTATAGCAGAGCAGCTTAGGCTGAACTAGGAGACATGCAAAGCTCCTACTACACCACTGGTGTCATATGCACAATATCATAAGAAAACACAATACACAGATATACTAAAAATAAAGGTACTTTATTTTTATGACAATATACCAAAAGTATCTCAGTGAGTACCCTCAGTATTATGGATCCCAAATATACATAAGATATATGTACACAATACCAAAGATATGCAGTAATAGCAAAAGGAAGTAATGCAAGCAATGTAAAGTTACAGTAGATTGCAATAGGAGCACATAGGTATAGGGGCAACAAAAACCATATACTCCAAAAGTGGAATGCGAACCACGAATGGACCCCAAACCTATGTGAGCTTGTAGAGGGTCACTGGGACGGTAAGGAAACAGTGAGGGGTAGAAAAATAGCCCACCCCAAGACCCTGCAAAGTAGGTGTAAAGTGCACCTATATTCCCCAGAGAGCACAGAAGTCGTGATAGGGGAATTCTGCAAGGAAGAATAACACCAGCAATGCAACCAAAGTGGATTTCCAGACGAGAGTACCTGTGGAACAAGGGGACCAAGTCCAAGAGTCGCGACAAAGTCGAGATTGGGCAGATGCCCAGGAAATGCCAGCTGAGGGTGCAAAGAAGCTGCCACCGGATGGTAGAAGCTGTGGATTCTGCAAGAACGAAGAGGGCTAGAAACGTCCCCTTTGGAGGATGGATGTCCAACGTCGTGAAGAAGCTTGCAGAGGTGTTCCCACGCAGAAAGACTGCAAACAAGCCTTGCTAGCTGCAAGGGTCGCAGTTAGGGTTTTTGGATGCTGCTGTGGCCCAGGAGGGACCAGGATGTCGCCACTTGGATGAGGAGACAGAGGGGGCGCCCAGCAAGTCAGGGAGCCCTCACAGAAGCAGGCAGCACCCGCAGAAGTGCCGGAACAGGCACTACAAAGAGGAGTGAACCGGAGCTCACCCGAAGACACAAAAGGGAGTCCCACGATGCCGGAGGACAACTCAGGAGGTTGTGCACTGCAGGTTAGAGTGTAGGGGACCTAGGCTTGGCTTTCATGAAGGAAATCCTGGAAGAGTGCACAAGAGCCAGAGCAGCTGCAAATCATGCGGTACCCAGCAATGCAGTCTAGCATGGGGAGGCAAGGACTTACCTCCACCAAACTTGGACTGAAGAATCACTGGACTGTGGGAGTCACTTGGACAGAGTTGCTGAGTTCCAGGGACCACGCTTGTCGTGCTGAGAGGGGACCCAGAGGACCAGTGATGCAGTCTTTTGTTGCCTGCGGTTGCAGGAGGAAGATTCCGTCGACCCACGGGAGATTTCTTCAGAGCTCCTAGTGCAGAGAGGAGGCTGGCTACCCCCAGAGCATGCACCACCAGGAAAACAGTCGAGAAGGCGGCAGGATCAGCGATACAAGGTTGCAGTGGTTGTCTTTGCTACTTTGTTGCGGTTTTGCAGGCGTCCTGAGCAGTCAGCGGTCGATCCTTTGGCAGAAGGTGAAGAGAGAGATACACAGGAACTCTGATGATCTCTTGCATTCGTTATCTAAAGAATTCCCCAAAGCAGAGACCCTAAATAGCCAGAAAAGGAGGTTTGGCTACCTAGGAAGGAGGATAGGCTAGCAACACAGGTAAGCGCCTATCAGGAGGAGTCTCTGACGTCACCTGCTGGCACGTGCCACTCAGAGCAGTCCAGTGTGCCAGCAGGACCTCTCTTTCCAAGATGGCAGAGGTCTGGAGCACACTGGAGGAGCTTTGGGCACCTCCCCTGGGAGGTGCAGGTCAGGGGAGTGGTCACTCCCCTTTCCTTTGTCCAGTTTCGCACCAGAGCAGGGCTGGGTGATCCCTAAACAGTTGTAGACTGGCTTATGCAGAGATGGGCACCACCTGTGCCCATCAAAGCATTTCCAGAGGCTGGGGGAGGCTACTCCTCTCCAGCCCTGACACCTTTTTCCAAAGGGAGAGGGTGTAACACCCTCTCTCTGAGGAAGTCCTTTGTTCTGCCTTCCTGGGCCAAGCCTGGCTGGACCCCAGGAGGGCAGAAACCTGTCTTAGGTGTTGGCAGCAGCAGCAGCTGCAGTGAAACCCTGGGAAAGGCAGTTTGGCAGTACCCGGGTCTGTGCTAGAGAATCGGGGGATCATGGAATTGTCTCCACAATGCCAGGATGGCATTGGGGTGACAATTCCATGATCTTAGACATGTTACATGGCCATGTTCGTAGTTACCATTGTGACGCTGTACATAGGTAGTGACCTATGTCCAGTGCACAAGTGTAATGGTGTCCCCGCACTCACAAAGACCGGGGAATTTGCCCTGAACGATGTGGGGGCACCTTGGCTAGTGCCAGGGTGCCCACACACTAAGTAACTTAGCACCCAACCTTTACCAGGTAAAGGTTAGACATATAGGTGACTTATAAGTTACTTAAGTGCAGTGGTAAATGGCTGTGAAATAACGTGGACGTTATTTCACTCAGGCTGCAGTGGCAGGCCTGTGTAAGAATTGTCAGAGCTCCTTATGGGTGGGAAAAGAAATGCTGCAGCCCATAGGGATCTCCTGGAACCCCAATACCCTCGGTACCTCAGTACCATATACTAGGGAATTATAAGGGTGTTCCAGTATGCCAATGTGAATTGGTGAAATTGGTCACTAGCCTGTTAGTGACAATTTGGAAAGCAGAGAGAGCATAACCACTGAGGTTCTGGTTAGCAGAGCCTCATTGAGACAGTTAGTCATCCCACAGGGAACACATACAGGGCACACTTATGAGCACTGGGGCTCTGGCTGGCAGGGTCCCAGTGACACATACACTAAAACAACATATATACAGTGAAATATGGGGGTAACATGCCAGGCAAGATGGTACTTTCCTACAGTGCTTCATCTTGTGAAGGACAGAGGTAGTGGATGCATGTCTCCACTGGTTCTGGAGGGGGACTGGTGCCCAGAGTGCATCACTCACCCCGTGAAGGTCCCAGATGCGTCAGTGCCCCAGCCGCTTATGGGCTAGCAGTGCTTGAGTTGGCGGTGCCCTGTTCAGCGGTGCTTGATTTGGCGGTGCCCTGTTCAGCGGTGCTTGAGTTGGCAGTGCCCTGTTTAGCGGTGCTTGAGTTGGCGGTGCCCTGTTCAGCGGTGCTTGATTTGGCAGTGCCCTGTTCAGCGGTGCTTGAGTTGCCGGTGCCCTGTTCAGCGGTGCTTGAGATGGCAGTGCCCTGTTCAGCGGAGCTTTATTTGGCGGTCCTTCATGGCCCAGCTGGGCTGGGGGTCCTTCATGGCCCAGCTGGGCTGTGGCTGGCGGGCCCTCCTGGGCAGCTGGGCTGTGGCTGGTGGGGCCCTCCTGGGCAGCTGGGCTGTGGCTGGTGGGGCCCTCCTGGGCAGCGTGGATGGGGCTGGCGGGGCCCTCCTGGGCAGCTGGGCTGTGGCTGGCGGGGCCCTCCTGGGCAGCGTGGATGGGGCTGGCGGGGCCCTCCTGGGCATCTGGGCTGTGGCTGGTGGGGCCCTCCTGGGCAGCGTGGATGGGGCTGGCGGGCCCTCCTGGGCAGCTGGGCTGTGGCTGGCGGGGCCCTCCTGGGCAGCGTGGATGGGGCTGGCGGGGCCCTCCTGGGCAGCGTGGATGGGGCTGGCGGTGGCCTCCTGGGCAGCGTGGATGGGGCTGGCGGTGGCCTCCTGGGCAGCGGGGATGGGGCTGGCGGGGCCCTCCTGGGCAGCGGGGATGATGGCGGTCTTCTCCGCCGTGCTGCTCTTCCCAGACTTGCCGGGTTTCTTGTGGCCCTTCTCCACCTTGGGAGGTGTCACAGCTGAGTCCACACTCCCACCGGGACCCCTGGGAGCGGCTTTGGTGGCTGGAGCCTTCCCCCTCTCCCGCCGGGCACTGGCCAACTTCTGGTGCTTCACGGGGGGGACTGGCTGTGCTATGGCTCCGTGACACCCTGGCTGTCCTGGTGGACGGTGCACTCCACATACCTGTGACTACAGGCACCACTGGTCCTGGAGATGTTGTGGCTGAGGTGCTACTGCGGGACCTATGAGATGAGACGGGGTGGGGGAGGTGTGGGAAAAAGGTCAAGGCTGGAGAGGAAAAGTTTTTTGGATACACTGGGACGGGTAGCTGGAGGGGGTTTGGGAGTGGAGGAAGAGGTGGTGTAGTAGGAGGTGTACGTTTTGTGACTTTGGGTGCAGGTGCATTCGCTGGAGGCTGTTGTGAGGTGGATGGCTGTTGGGTGGGTGTGTGCCTGCATTTGTGTATCTTGGGAGGGGGCGTCACAGACGCAATGGGAGAGGACACAGGGGACGTGTGAATGGTAGTGGGGGTGGTGACAGCACGTGAGCGGGGTGTACTGGTGGGTGTGCTGGTGAGGGACGTAGTGGCTGTAGAGCTAGTGCATGCAGGTGTGTGTGTAGACGAGACTGGGAGGGAGGAGGGAGACGACGAGGAGGGGGACACTGTGGAGGCAGTGTATATTGGTGTGTCTGCATGTGTGTGATGCTTGCGTGAGTGCCTGTGGGATGTGTGGTGCTTATGTTTGCCTGAGCTTCCCTTGTGTGGTGAGGTGTGTGCAGGCAGGTCTGATGGTGTGCTTGGGATAGGCAGCGGTACAGGGGATTGGGTCTGGGTGGAGGAAGTTGGAGGGGGGAGGCTAGACACAGGGACAATGGCTGCCATCAGTGCTGAGGCCAGAGTTTGAAAGGCTCGGTGAAGGGCCGCCTGACCAGAATGAATGCCCTCCAGGAATGCATTGGTTTGTTGCAACTGCCTTTCTACACCCTGGATGGCATTCAAAATGGTAGACTGCCCAACAGTGAGGGACCTGAGGAGGTCAATGGCCTCCTCACTGAGGGCAGCAGGGGTGACTGGGGCAGGGCCTGAGGTTCCTGGGGCGAAGGTGATGCCCACCCTCCTGGGTGAGCGGGCACGGGGCGAAGGCTGTGGGGCTGTTGGGAGGCCGGTGCTAGTAGGGGGGGTGTCGGCTGTACCTGTAGATGTGGGGGGCACAGATGTTGCCGCCACCACAAGGGAGCTCCCATCAGAGGATGAGTCTGTGTCGCTGGTGTCAGCTCCTGTCCCCGCCCTCCGTCCCACTGGTGAATTCTGAGTCCGAAGTGTGGCCCTCCATGGCCATGTGGGATGCAGCTCCCTCGTGCTCCGGTGCCACTGCTCCTCTGCCTGATGATGCTAATGCACAAAAGAACAGGGAGACCACAAAAAGGGGGGTGGGGAGACAGAAGAAAGACATGTTGAGTGCATGGCTTACCGCTACCGTTGGCGGACAAGACAGACACAGAAGCCCCCTGCACTACGCCGCGCTCTTGGGCTCTACAGTGCAATTCCTGGGAAATGGCCTACAAGGCTATGGACGACATCTGCACACATAGATGACACAGGGGCATGAATAGCTGTACTTGGCACTCTACAGAGGTGGAGTGGGGAGCCACAGGGCCATGCCTTACCGAGGGGCCTAGCCTACGGAACTCGCCCTGGCCTAGGGAAACCCACAGCCCTCCTCCCCCACCCAGCCAACTCTACTGCTCGCAAAGGCAGCTGAATGATAGTGCACTCACCCCTTTGTGTCTGCTGTGATGCCCTCAAGAGCCCATCCAACTCCGGGTAGGCCACCGCCAGGATCCTGAACATCAGGGGGGTCATGGTGCGACAGGCACCCCTCCCACTTTGGCAGGCAATCCCCAGCTGAGCCTCCGCCGTCTTCTTGCTCCAGCTGCGAATGTCCTCCCATCTTTTCCGGTAGTGGGTGCTCCGTCTGTGGTAGACCCTCAGGGTCCGAACATCCTTGGCGATGGCACGCCAAATATCTTTCTTTTGGTGGGCGCTGACCTACATGAAATGTACAGGGAAAGAAGAGAAGTCATTACCAACTGCACCGTCAAAGTTAGTGGCCCCCATCCCTACCCTTGCCATGTGGCACGTTCACCCACCATCTTTCATGCACGCAGAACTCTGCCCCCTTCCTTCTTACATCCAGCCCTCTCCACACAGACATAGCCCATACAACATGCTCCCTGTGTACTTACCTGTTTGTCTGGAGGACCGTAGAGTAGCGTGTACTGGGGGAGTACCCCATTGACAAGCTTCTCCAACTCCTCCGATGTGAAGGCAGGGGCCCTTTCCCCAGATGCACGAGCCATTGTCTCTTCCAGACCGAGGTCACAGCAGCACTTGCAGTGTAGGTCCTCTCCTGTCGAAGATCAGGAATCGAGTGATTGAAGTGATAGAAAATGGTGGTCAAGTCCGCAGCGGTGCGTACCATCACCGCCGGCGTACATCGTCATTGGCTCCTGGGACCCATTGGGTCCAATGTTAACCAATGCTGCATTGCGCCGCTGTCTTCAACCGCCTACCGCGACGGTGTACAACGCCAGCGTAGTTACCTCACATCCCATTGTCCCACTTTAGGGGTCAGGCAGCTGCCATTTCAGGGGCCCACATGGCCTAATTTCCAACTGTGTCACACATACCTAGGCCTAGTCTCAACACACATACAGGCCACATTTTGTGTAAGATTGGTGTTCTGTGTAAACTGTGGGTACGTACCTCTGAGTTGATTGACTCTGTGGTTGCTGTTGTCCTTCCTAGGCACCGTCCGCTGGGACATGTGAGGAGATGGCGGACTCCTCCGGTGTACCGACCGCTGGTAGACCTGTCGACAATGGAGGAGCGACATTTGATAATCACCTACAGGTTTGACTGTGCCACAATCCAGGAACTGTGTACCCAGTTGGAGCCAGAGCTGATGTCAGCAATCCACCATCCCACAGGAATCCCCCCTCAAGTGCAGGTGCTGTCAGTACTCCATTTCCTTGCAAGTGGCTCTTTTCAAACAACTGTGGCCATGGCATCAGGGATGTCCCAGCCTATGTTTTCCAACGTATTTTGGACAATACGTTGGAAATGGAGTACTGCCCTGCTGAAACACATGCGGAGCTACATTGTTTTCCCTCAGGTGGAGAATTTGCCTACAGTGAAAGGTGACTTCTATGCCCTTGGACATATCCCCAACATCATAGGTGCCTTTGATGGGACCCATGTGGCTTTGGTCCCCCCCCCCACAGGAGTGAACAGGTGTACGGAAACCGGAAGAGTTATCATTCCATGAATGTACAGATGGTATGTTTGGCCGACCAGTACATCTCCCATGTGAATGCCATGTTCCCTGGCTCAGTGCATCACGCCTACATCCTGCGGAATAGCAGCATCCCTTATGTGATGGGTCAACTCCAGAGGCACTGTGTGTGGCTATTAGGTGAGCACCTGGAAGCAAGACAGTGAGAATGGTTGTCTGGATCTGGGGATATCCCTACAGGTTAGTGTGTGTCTAACAGTTGTCCATCGCCATTTGCAGGTGACTCTGGTTACCCCAACCTGTCATGGCTATTGACCCCAGTGTGGAATCCCAGGACAAGGGCAGAGGAACGCTACAATGATGCCCATGGGTGAACTAGGAGGGTGATCGAGCGGTCCTTCGGCCTCCTGAAGGCCAGGTTCAGGTGCCTGCATATGACAGGTGGATCCCTATTCTACTCACCAAAGAAGGTGTGCCAGATCATCGTGGCCTGCTGTATACTTCACTACTTGGCTTTGCAACGCCAGGTGCCCTTTCTGCAGAAGGATGGTCCAGATGGCGGTGTTGTGGCAACTGTGGAGCCTGTGGACAGTGATGAGGAGGAAGCAGAGGAAGAAGACATGCAGAACAGGGACTCAGTGATCCAGCAATATTTCCAGTGAAACACAGGTGAGAATACATTCCTGCCTACCACATGTACTTTTACACTACTACCTCTATCCTGTCTGTCGTTGTCACCCAGTGTATGGTCACTGAGTTGTCACTTTCCCTTACGGTTTCACAGATGTGGGTCCCACTGTGTGTCATCTGCTTAGATTCCTCATGGACTAGAGCTGTGTGACATAGGTATGTTGACATTACTATTTCAAGAACATTTTGTCACTGTAATTGCAAATACACAATTTCGAAATCACAGACAGACTCCAGATCATTTTGTGCTTTAGGTGTGTTTATTTAAATGCACAATAATTGGAGGGGGAAGTTAAATGGTGAGGGGTGATGGCGGAGGAGTGTCCTTGGCAGAGTCCAGTCTATTAGTCTCACAGGTGCATTGCCCATATGGGCATAGGAAGTGGAGCTGGGGCAGTTTAAGGATGGACAGGGTGACAAAGTGGGACAGTGGGATGACAATCAGGGTGGTCTAATTTATTGGTGGGGGTCTTGGCATCGTGCTCTGTCTTGTTCTTGGATCTCAGGGACCATTTGCGGGGTGGTTCTCCGTCTGCAGGGGGTGGGGTGCTGGTGTGGTGGTCATGTGGCAGGGCGTCCTGTCCACTATCGCCGGCGGAGGTGGTGGGCAGTCCATCATCCATGCTAGTGTCAGGGGCCCCTTGGAGTACCACAGTGTCCCTCCTGGTGTTTAGTACTTCCTTCAGTACCCCTACGATGGTGCCCAGGGTGGAGCTGATGGTTCTGAGTTCCTCCCTGAAGCCCACATACTGTTCCTCCTGCATGCGCTGGGTCTCCTGAAACTTGGCCAGGACAGTTGCCATTGTCTCCTGGGAGTGGTGGTATGCTCCCATGATGGAGGAGAGGGCCTCGTGGAGAGTGGGTTCCCTTGGCCTGTCCACCCCCTGTCGCACAGCAGCCCTCCCAGTTCCCCTGTGTTCCTGTGCCTCTGTCCCCTGGGCCGTGTGACCACTGCCACTGCCCCCAGGTCCCTGTTGTTGTTGGGGTGGTGGGTTATCCTGTGTTCCCTGTAGTGGTGGACACACAACTGATTGACGTGTCCTGGGAACGGAGGTATGGGCCCGCTGGGTGGGTGCTGTGCTGGTGTTTTCAGAGGGGGGAAGGTTTGTGGTGGCCTGTGCCAGTGTGAGGGGAACCAACAGTACTGAGGCCCACGATAGTCTGGGCTGGTCATCTAGATCCAGTTGGACAGAGGTGCTGTCATCACTGTGGGCCTCTTCTGTGGGGGGAGTGGACATGTCTGGACCCTCCTGTCTGGTGACTTTGGGTAGTGGTCCTGCAGGGGTGTAAAGGCATGATTATTGCATCTGTGTGTGTAATGGTGTGCAATGGGTGGGTGACCGTGTACCCCAGTGCTGGCATTCCTGTGTGGGAGCTTGTGTGATGATGGTTTAGGGGGGTGTATGGGGATGTGCAGTGGGCATGCTTTAGTGATGGATGTCCATGCGTTCTTGTTGCATGCAGGGCTTGGTGTTGGGATGTGTGGTTTGTGATAGTGGGGCATATGTGAGGTGTTGGAGTGATGGGGGTGAGGATGAGGGTGGGGTATGTGATAGCATGCAAGTAGGCATGGGGGATGTAATAGTTAAGATTTGACTTACCAGAGTACATTCCTCTGCCAACTCCTGCAAGGCCCTCAGGATGCAGAATCGCCAAGACCTGCTCCTCCCATGTTGTTAGTTGTGGGGGAGGAGGTGGGGGTCCGCGGCCAGTCCGCTGAACCGCCAGGTGGTGTCTTGAGACCACGGAACGCACCTTCCCCCGTAGGTCATTCCACCTTTTCCTGATGTCCTCCCGATTTCTTGGGTGTTGTCCCACTGCGTTGACCCTGTTGACTATTCTTCGCCATAGATCCATCTTCCTTGCAATTGAGGTGTGCTGCACCTGTGCTCCGAATAGATGTGGCTCTACCCGGACGATTTCCTCCCCCATGACCCTGAGCTCCTCCTCCGAGAACCTAGGGTGTCTTTGCCGTGCCATGGGGTGGTGTAGGTGATGTGTGGGGTGGAGTGTGTGGTGATAAGTGTGGTGATATGTAGTGATGTCTTGTGTGAGGTGCGTGGAAGTTGTGTGGGTGATGGTGTTGTGTGCCTGTGGATGCTAGTTTGTTGATGGAGGTGTCTCTCTCTGGCCTTCATTCATGAATTTTGGTCGTAAGGGTTTGTGGGTGATGTGGGTGTGTGCTTTATATTGTATTGGGTGTGTGGGAGTGGTGTGTATATGTGTCTCAGGTGTTTGTATTTCGAATTGTCCAATGTGGCTGTGTTTTGTAAGGGTGTGTGTATTTTGAGCGCAGCGGTGTGTACCGCCAATGGAATACCGCGGTTGAAAGACCGCCACGTGGATTTGTGTGTCGTGATAGTGTGGGCGTATTTCTGTTTGCGTGACGGTGGAGGATTTGTTTTCGCCAGTTTATCACTCACCTTTGGTGTGGCGGACTTGTGTGGGTGTCTGAATTTTGGCGGATTCCGGGCAATGGGTCATAATGACCGTGGCGGATTTCCGCAGCCACGGCGGTGTGTTGGTGGTCTTCTGCATGACAGTAAGCGCCTTTTACCGCCAATGTTGTAATGAGGGCCAATGTCTTTGTGGACTTATTATTGTTTTAGAAGTTTATATTTGATCTCTTTAACGTTCATGATATGTATGATGTATGTCAGCTGAAGTGTGCTTAACTTGCTGAATTAACAGGATGTTTTGTTGAATATAAAATCAATAAAGATGTTATAATAAAAAAAAACTGTGGCACAGACATCTGAGTCTGAAACACTCACTATGATTGGATGTGGGGTGAATGCAGTCAAAACTGGTATGGTCTGCCGCAATAAAGTGGCTGGACCTATCCTATCGAGACCCATAACTGGTAATTAAAAATACTGCATACATTCTTGGTTTATCAATGGTATCCTAGTACTGATGTGAGCAATGACACACAAACACATATGCTGGCCTTTATCTAACAAAAACCCCATACTGTCCTCAATCCCTGGGAAGAATTCTAAGCATAAATAAAAAAGTCAGTGGTATAATGACAATTCATACCAACTACAAACGTGGCCCAATCCCCCTGCAATAGTTAGGGGTTGTCACCATTAAATAATTTATTGGAATGTTACAGTCAGTGTACTAACTGTTCCTTCATACCAAGGGACTACCTTGGTCTACAATGTTCCAACACAAGTCAGTTCTTGAGAGTATTTTTACATTTGTTTTTACGAATTGCTGGAAAATCTCGGCAACATCCCTCGGAAACTTGGAAGAGGTCACATAGCTAGGAAGAATGGTTGAGTTGGTATGGCGTGTTTCAGACACCCTGAATCTCCCCTTCCTCCCCTTTTGTTCTTTGTGGTTTCCTCGAGAAATACCCATACAGACTTGAGTCAGGTCCATAATGCAGCTAGCCCTTAAACGCTTCTCAATGAGACTGTACACTATCTCCTTGACCTCCTCAGTATCCTATTGCATTTAGTGTTGCTTTACCCCGATTTTTGGGGGACCCCATCCTCCAGAGATTGATTTTCTCTCCAGTTACTTACTGCTCTCTCTTCTGAGATAAATGTGTCAGTGTACGAGTGAGTGCGTATAAGCGGTAAGAGATCATTGGAATGGTCAGAGTCATCAGAATGTAGGCCATCTCCCTTGTTTCATTTTCAGTTAATTATTTATTAATAAGGTGCTCCCTGGATTCATTCAATCTAACAGAGGAAATATAACTTTCAGGAACATATTGGGCGCATAGCTTTACCCGTATATTTTAGATCTTCAGTTAACCTGTTGTCTGACCACAGTGTCTGAATATGGGTCTCTAAGCCCCTAGATGGTATCACTGCAGAAGGGGGCAGGACTCTGGGAAAGATATGTGAGTTGCTCATACTGTCTCCCATTATGGCTTCCGAAGGTAACCTATAAACCATTACATTTCTTTTACTAGCATCCCATGGCTGTCCACGATCTCCCAGACTGCATAAGCTGTGGTGCCACCAGGGGCCAAATTAATTCGCCTAAAGACATCTATGTTTGCCTTTTCCCTCCCCTTACTGATAGCGTAAGACTGTGCACTGCTCATTGAACCTTCTGTATCTGGGCTCTTGGAAACACTGTTTCTCTTAACAAGAGTTAAATTATTTAAGAGACACACCAACACAGATCTACTGGGCCCATCGAGAGGAGTTACAGACTGGGGACCATTCTACCATAGGCCTAGTACTGTCATCGTCTCTGTGTTCAATAAGAAATATTCAATCAGAAATCAATATTGGGTTCAGGCGGTCACACCCATTGTTTTCTAAGGAGGTTCTGTAATATTTTAATCTCTTGGTTTGCGGATCGGACTGCACGGACAGTACCTCATGTTCAAAGGCATCTGCACTTGTTTCCTAATGCTGACTGTACAAACATGTATTCCTTACAAGTGGAGCTTTGAGTACTTGAATTCCACCTAGAGGCTCCATTTTGGGAGACAAAAAGGCGACCGATCCTGCTCCAGCCAGGCAAGGGGAGCTCTGTACTTCTCTCTTAACTTCCCCTTGTTCTATTAGAATGCTGATTTTCTCTAAAGCATCCCTCAGGTGCAGCTTTCTTGCCACAAGTCGTCCATATGGAATCTAATTACTTGGGAGGTGGCACTAGTGGTGTTTTTTTGCTTTCCTGCTTACCTCCTTTTAAGTTAAAAACAGAGGCGGTCATTCTGACCCTGGCGGTCAAAGACCGCCAGGGCGGAGGACCGCGGTGCTCCAATGGGGATTCCGACCGCGGCGGTAAAGCCGCGGTCGGACCGGCACCACTGGCGGGCTCCCGCCAGTGTACCGCCGCCCCATTGAATCCTCCAAGGCGGCGCAGCTTGCTGCGCCGCCGAGGGGATTCCGACCCCCCCTACCGCCATCCAGATCCCGGCGGTCCGACCGCCGGGATCCGGATGGCGGTAGGGGGGGTCGCGGGGCCCCTGGGGGCCCCTGCAGTGCCCATGCCACTGGCATGGGCATTGCAGGGGCCCCCGTAAGAGGGCCCCTAAATGTATTTCACTGTCTGCTGCGCAGACAGTGAAATACGCGACGGGTGCAACTGCACCCGTCGCACAGCTTCCACTCCGCCGGCTCGATTCCGAGCCGGCTTCATCGTGGAAGCCTCTTTCCCGCTGGGCTGGCGGGCGGTCTGAAGGCGACCACCCGCCAGCCCAGCGGGAAAGTCAGAATTACCGCCGCGGTCTTTCGACCGCGGAACGGTAACCTGACGGCGGGACTTTGGCGGGCGGCCTCCGCCGCCCGCCAAGGTCAGAATGAGGGCCAGAATGTGCTGCAACTGGATCAGGAAGGTATTAACAAAAACAAAGTAACAAATGCAATTAAAAGAACACAAACACGCAAGACATATAACTATGTTGTCGAAGAATGCCTTATAGCTTTAA
The DNA here is from genome assembly GCF_031143425.1 of Pleurodeles waltl. NCBI lineage: Eukaryota > Metazoa > Chordata > Amphibia > Caudata > Salamandridae > Pleurodeles > Pleurodeles waltl. The sequence goes on from NC_090437.1 coordinate 136,810,264, forward strand.
CCGGTCACTTCCACCAATGGCATTTGTACGGATCAACAGATGCAAGGGTGCGGTTCCTTCAAGTAAGGGGATGCGCAAAAGTGAACGCACTCCACCCAGATTGTAGTTGAACTGTTTATTAATGGCAACACATGTCGACGAAATGGCCTTCGTCCAAGCCATGGATGAAGAACTGGTTGGTCAAAACGCGTTGCCATCAATAAATATTTAAATCACAATGTGGAGTGCGGTCATTTTTGTGCTTCAGTTCACTCATATGAAGCGCTCGCCTTTTTAAAAAAAAAACAATGTGTGTGTATTCTACTTTTAATTGCTTTTGGTGGTTCATTTTTATATACGTTTTTTTCTTATGGGAGGTTTGAGAGGGGCAGCTAGCTAGGCTTAAGCATTGGTAGAAAACAGCTGTATGAAACAGAGTCCCCTGTGAGTTATTCCCAAACTTTTGACTCCTAAGGACCCCCACTTAATCATTACTGGAAGCCAGGGACCCCCAAAAAATGTGTACGATTTAAATTTCAAACATTAAAACAGAAATTCGCAAAAAATACACAAACAAGTACACACCAAACAAATACTCAAATTACTAAAGATACAATTATTTTATATTTAAAAAATATGCAAAAATCGAAAGATTTTAGTGAGAAGGTTGGCGCTGCATCTCAGAGACTTTTCAATGTTTGGTTTTATTTAGGAAAGAAGTATCCTCAGGTCAGATTCTACATTTCCCAAGCAATTTCTCTTTTTATTTTTTAGGTACATGAGATCTCAGAAAACGTTTTCACATAAATATGTGGTGGGGAAAGGAAGTAAAACCATAAGGGCCTCTCTCCTTTCCATAACTTCTCTGCCACATGTAATTCATTTGTTTTATAGCACCTCTCATACCAGTGTAGGGTGTCGGAGCACTTTAAAGGGACTGAAAAGTGTAGTATTCACATGACATCCACATTGGTAGGCCTTTTCTAAGAGTGCTTGGTCTGGAGAAGCAAAACTCAGGATTCAGAACATAGCTCAGTGGTTAGCGTTGACTGTAATGATAAGAATGTATTTCTATGCAAGCAAACCTTTTTTACCAGCACAAGGAAAATAGAAGACTGGGAAAAAACATAACTTTCTAATTTACACCATGCAGTTTGCATGCAGCTCTTTGATGGCAGTTTATAGCTCTCTCTGCTAGGTTAAGATTGTAATTTATGAACTGCTCAGTAACAAAATAATCTCTATGACAAAAGCAGTAACCTACTGTGCTATGCACATACAAAGCTGTTCTTTGCATGATCCAGGTTCTTTGCAGCAGGCATATTAATCATCTGCGCTACCTTAGGTGTGTCAAAACTGCCACCAGACAAACCCCCATCTCAATCCAGCAGGTACATTAATCACCAGAGTTATCTGGACGCAACAATGGCTTTGCAGTGCTTTTAAAACTGCTGCACAAGGAAAGTAATACATATAAAAACACACACTTTCCTATCAGTGGTCCCAGCTGGATAAGGGCCTTCCTGCCAGCCCAGGCCTGTGGATACCCTGGGCATTGTTTCACAGACCCCTGGGGGGCCACGGACCCCAGATTGGGAACCGCTGTTCTAACATATCAGAGTTTATAATAGACAAATATGTATTATAAGACAAAGCTAATGATGTGTTGAGGTACAGCTTCATCTATTCTCGTTCCATGGTGCTCTATTCTAACGTGTCCAAAGATCAGCAGGTCACCCAGTCAGCTTACATTGGCTTGTATAGTTTTCAGTCGTTACCAGAATCATCCGGACTATTGTATCTTTCATTTTCTATACTTGTATGGGTCCTTTCTTAAGAGCAGATGATTTTGAATCCTACACTGAGATTTTGGTGACCACCTATTTTGGAGGCGTGCCTGCTGCAACTCTCCAGTGACATTTTCTACTCCTGCACCCATATCTGGTTGTTCACCTTCATTCGGTATATGAGTAGCATGATTATCTCATGAAGGTTCAAAGGTATATAATTAGTCATGAATGAGAACGTAGGTGATGAAGAACCCACGACTGTAGTTTAAAACTGTACTTGTCGCTGATTCAAAAGTTATGTCGATTTCCCTGTACCTTCCATACATTAAACAGTCATTCACAATGCCCCCTTTAATAATTGTTCTTGTGTGGAATGCAATGTGTCCGTTCAATCTTTTCTGAGTAAGCATGCTATCTCTTCCATGGAACACTGGGAGGCTGTACATCTGTTCCATTTTTTAAATACATTAGATAAAAGATAAATTTAAATCCTGTTATTCCAGATCGTTTTTTTGTGGAGGTATAGAGATAATAAAATATTCTAATACTCGAAGATTTCCCACCACACTCAGCATTATTTCCACGATTAGAAGGTAAAAACATTTATTTACTACTTGGTTGTTCAGTTGTAGAATGCATCGAAGTACAAGTTTATTCCTCTGGAACAATCACGCCTATCTGGGAAATAATACATTGACTTAGATATGGGCCAGAAGAAATTATGTGCTAGGAGAATTATTGTACATACTGTGACAGGAGACAAAACGGCTGTCAACAGTTCTCTGCCAAAGAAAATGCCCAATGGATTGCACGGCAGGAGGATAGGTCCTTCAGAGTTACACAGTCACATCATAGCTGTCCATGCTAATGTTACACTTCCCAGAAACACACAGCAGAAAAGCAGAGTTTTGTAAAAATATCTTACAAACGTGAGCATCTAAATAAACAGAACAATCAGAGATATTGTGCCAACAATCAAATACTTAAGTTCGAGTGTTGATCTATTGATAGCATTGCATACAACGTCTACCAGGTACTGTGCAGCAGTGAACTGTTGAGGGAACTTAGGGCTAGATGTAGAAAAAAATGGGCTTGCAACTTGCAAATTGTGAGACTGGGCGACTCGCAATTTGCAAGTCGCAAACCCGGATGCTGGATGGTGTCCCTGACTCCATCTGCGAATCGGAAGGGGGTCGCAAATAAACAATCAAAACCCTCAACGCAGACGTCTTTGCACAATGGGGCAATGATGCCTGCATCTTAATTTAGTGCCAGTGCAGAGGACAACATGGGAGGGGCGCCCTATTCAGTTCAATAGGGTGCATCCCTGCATTGTGAAAACGACTGAGCGCATCGCTGCCAATTTTGACGCAGCACTGCACCTGTTATTTTCTGTTAAATATGGGCCCAAGTGTTTCCAAAGTATTTTTTAGAATCATTGCCTGTTTCTTCATGGACTTGTGGTAAAAATGTTTTCCATTTGCACATGCAAATGCTGGGATAGCGTGGTGTATTCGGGGCTTGCTGCGCTTTGAAGGGGTGGTGTGATGCGTGGGGGTGGTGGAACAAAATAAAAAAATTAAAACTTACCTGCACGCTGCGCTGAGCTGTGCCACTGCTCCTCTGTCTCCTCAGCAGGCCCAAGCTCCCAGCCTGCCCTGCAGCCAATCCTGACGCTGCTCAGAGCAGCATTAGGATTGGTTGGGAGCACCCAGCCAGGGCACTCTCAGGCAGACTGAGAGCCTGTGCCTGCTCTCTCCAGCCCAGCAACACAACGCCGGGCTAGAGAGCACAGGGAGCATGTGTGTTTGGCCGGCCCGAGACAGCCGGCCAAATACAAATGCGCACTGAGGGGAGTGCACAGTCCACTCCACTCATCCCCTTCATCCCACATAGTTTATTATCCTTTCGCTGTAAAGGGATTGCAGCTTCTGCGGAGGAGCTGCTGCTGGCATGGTGTACCATCGACTGCAGACCACCATACCTGTATTTATATCCATTCACAGGAGTCACAAACTATGGCCTGCCTATTTTATATTCAGTAGGAAGTTCATTTTTCAATCCCCCCGCATATGGGTATCTGCACTGTCACTTATCAGTGTATAGGTCACAATGCAAATTACGTCCCCATTCACAAACCAGTTGATGTGCAATTAGATCATTCCTGATCTGCAAATAGAGAGGGGACATAAGAACCTGGGCCTTCAACCCTACAGCTAATTCAAGTAAGATTAGAGAAATTGATGTTTGCCCACACTTCAAGAATCGAGTGATAACAGGTTTATTTTAGCTAACCAAAATAATCCAAATGAATGTTTACTTAGGTTTTCCTAGCTCCGTGGCAGGTTCATCGAAATCCACAAGATATTTGTATCTTTCCACAAAAGGATCCATTTTTTGTGTAGTCAGTTAAAGATGGATACATACAACGTATTCCTGAGCTGCACATGTATAGGGTGCCAACTAGTTTGTGCAATGAGGTAGTGCCTGCAACATCTGCACAATAAGTAACAGGTTTAGGTCCAGATGTACCGAAGGATTTTACCCATTCTGTGTCTATGGGAAAAAGCTTTCGTACACATGGCCCTTACTTCCTAAATTTAAAACTTGAGATACAAAACCTGCATCTGTCAGATTTTTATATTGCTGGTTACTGGTTGCAAAATAAGCTTCTGCAATTCATTTATCACCAGATCAAAGAACGTTTAGCATACATGGAACGGGAATCCACGACTGCAAAGGGGCAAGCTCGCTTCCAAAGTCAAAAAAGGTACGAAATGAATTATTCCTTACTTTTCAATGTTTCGACCATTCGAATATTAAATGAATCAATTCGTCATGTTTTTAGCAATTGATTTTACACCATAATGCTCTACCAGGGATCGTAAAGTGTACATAAATATACATGCTGTGCAATGGGTGGGGGTGTGAGAGTGGGCTTGGTGGCATAGCTGAAAACAGTAAAAATATCCTCCGCCATTCCTTGAAGAGGAGGGCTGCCTTTGAACAGAGCCGAGCACGTTTTATACCTTTGACATTTCCAAAGTTCATCCATGTAACTCGGAATTTCTCCAATTTTACTAAGCCTGTGGGGCCTATATTGAAAAATATATTTGGCGGAGCCCCCACAACCATTTCTGTGCAGGATGCAGAGCAAGTTGTTTAAAATGATCAATTCCTCCTCCAGCTTTTCCTTCCCTAACTATAGTCCCCAGACCTCCCATGTTGTTCTTTTGGCCACCTGCATCTCTCCCTGGTGCTGCTGTCTCTTTCCTGCATATCTTGTTCCAAATACCCTGCCTCTCGCCTCCGCACCTCTTTTTCTCTTCCATTAACCTCTACTACTGCACTTTTCCACTCCCACCCTAACACCTTGCTCTCGGCTGCGGTGCTTACATAAACCGTGGCCATCTCCCACACACAGGATCCCTGACATCAAAATGACTGTTCTTTGCTATATGCACTGATTCAACAGGGCAGCTGCTAAGAGTGACTTTTATGCATCAGTGGTATTGGCTCACTCTGTTTTAGTGGCAGATAGCTGACTAGCGGGCTCACAAAGTCAGTGCACCTCAGTCACAACCTATGTCACCATTGCTGTAATATTGCATCTCAGTTCTATACTACATCACTCTTGGGCATTATCCTTCTGTACTTGCAATTGAAAATGAAACAAATTCTAACCTGGTGTATTTCAGCTATTTTACTTGGACTAACACAAAATCAGTCCCTCACAAAACGTATTTGCAACGTCCCTTGTCATCTCTGTATTGTTACTGATACATAGCTCTGCCAGTGTAGCAAGGTCCATCTATGTGGCCCACTTGTAATTCCACAAAAGACATCCACACACAGCTCTACCAATAAACCTCAGCACTGACATAAAGTACCACACACTACACCATTAATGAGTCCCTGGCATGCTTGTCCCAATGCAGATCAACCTAGAACTGATTTTCAGTATTTATTGAACAGGATGTATGTAACAAATCTTTGCGCAGCAAGGCACTTGATATTTAAAAAAAATAGAACTGGAAGTCACACATTGGCTGTTTAACTGGTAACCTGTACAATTCTGCAGGATTTTCCCTTAAGGAAACACCCAATCCCACCCCGCTTCCAAACTACTTCTCCTGGCCCTGGAAAACCTTTCTTTTTAATGACTGAAATCATATTCTAGCTTTCAGGCCTGTTCTGCTAGCTTTGAACCATAAATCTTTCCTTCATCTGTTATTGTGAGTAGAGGTGTGCGGCCCAGGACAATTAGCACCAGTTGTGATTGATAATGCAGTCAATACTTGTAATGCTGACAGTATGTAGGAAAGTACCATCTTGCCTGGCATGTAACCCCCATTTTTACTTGTGAGTCAGTTTGTTTTTGCCTGTGTCACTGGGATCCTGCTAGCCAGGACCCCAGTGCTCATAGTTTGTGGCCTATATGTGTTCCCTGTGTGGTGCCTACTTGTATCACTGAGGCTCTGCTAATCAGAACCTGAGTTTATATGCTCTCTCTGCTTTTAAAATTGTCACTGCAGGCTAGTGACTATTTTAATCAATTCTGATTGGCACACTGGAACACTCTTATAATTCCCTAGTATATGGTACCTAAGTACCCAGGGTATTGGGGTTCCAGGAGATCCCGATGGGCTGCAGCATTTCTTTTGCCACCCATAGGGAGGGAGCTCAGACAATTCTTACACAGGACTGCCACTGCAGCCTGAGTGAAATAACGTCCACGTTATTTCACAACCATTTTACACTGCACTTAAGTAACGTATAAATCACCTATATGTCTAACCCTCACTTAGTGAAGGTTAGGTGCAAAGTTACTAAGTGTGAGGGCTCCTTGGCACTGGCCAAGGTGCCCCCACATTGTTCAGGGCAATTTCCCCGGACTTTGTGAGTGCGGGGACACCATTACATGTGTGACCTACATTTAGGTCAATACCTATGTGTTGCTTCACAATGGTAACTCCGAACATGGCCATGTAACATGTCTAAGATCATGTAATTGTCCCCCCAAGCCAAATCTGGTATTAGGGTGCCAATCCCATGCATCCCTGGGGCTCCAGCATGGACCCTGGGTACTGCCAAACTAGCTCTCTGGGGTTTTCTCTGCAGCTACCGCTGCTGCCAACCCTCAGACAGGTTTCTGCCCTCCTGGGGTCTGGGCAGCCCAGGGCCAGGAAGGCAGAACAAAGGATTTCCTCTGAGAGATGGTGTTACACCCTCTCCCTTTGGAAATAGGTGTTAAGGGCTGGGGAGGAGTAGCCTCCCCCAGCCTCTGGAAATGCTTTGAAGGGCACAGATGGTGCCCTCCATGAATAAGCCAGTCTACACCAGTTCAGGGATCTCCCAGCCCTGCTCTGGCGCAAAACTGGATAAAGGAAAGGGGAGTGACTACTCCCCTGTCCATCACCACCCCAGGGGTAGTGCCCAGAACTCCTACAGTGTGTCCCAGACCTCTGCCATCTTGAATGCAGAGGTGTGAGGGCACAATGGAGACCTCTGCGTGGCCAGTGCCAGCAGGTGACGTCAGAGTCCCCTCCTGATAGGCTCTTACCTGGTTAGGTGGCCAATCCTCCTCTGAGGGCTATTTAGGGTCTCTCCTGTGGGTTTCTCTTCAGATTACTAATGCAAGAGCTCACCTGAGTTGTTGTGTTGAGACGACCGCCGTGTTCAGATTTCTTGAATGCCTGTTCAAGTGCTTCTGAGGGTGGTGCCTCCTTCTGTGTGGGCTCTCTCTGTTGCTGAGCGTCCCCTCTGTCTCCTCCTCCAAGGGGCGTCCTCCTGGTCCTTCCTGGGCCCAGGCAGCACCCATCATCTTTAACCACGACTCTTGCAGCTAGCAAGGCTTGTTTGCGGTCTTTCTGCATGGAAACAACTCTGCTCCTCCTGCACACTGTGGGACATCTTGTGACCAAAGGAGAAGTTCCTGGCACCTTCCGTTGTTGCAGAATCTTTGGCTTCTTCCACCCGGAGGCAGCCCTTTTGCACTTTCATCTGGAGTTTAGTGGGCTCCTGTCCCCCCTGGACACTTGCGTGACTCTTGGACTTGGTCCCCTTCCTTTGCAGGTCCTCAGGTCCAGGAATCCATCTTCAGTGCTTTGCAGTTAGTTGTTGTCTTTGCAGAATCCCCTATCTCGATTTTTCTGTCTTTCTGGGGTAGTAGGGTAACTTTACTCCTACTTTTCAGGGTCTTGGGGTGGGGTATCTTGGACACCCTTGGTGTTTTCTTACACTCCCAGCAACCCTCTACACACTACACTATGCCTGGGGTCCATTCGTGGTTTGCATTCCACTTTTGGAGTTTATGGTTTGTGTTGCCCCTAGGCCTATTGTCTCCTATTGCATTCTATTGTGTTCTACAGTGTTTGCACTACTTTTCTAACTGTTTACTTAGCTGATTTTGGTTTGCGTGTATATTTTGTGTATTGTACTTACCTCCTAAGGGAGTATATCCTCTGAGATTATTTTGGCATATTGTCACTAAAATAAAGTACCTTTATTTTTAGTAACTCTGAGTATTATGTTTCTTATGATATAGTGCTAAATGATATAAGTGGTAAAGTAGGAGCTTTGCATGTCTCCTAGTTCAGCCTAAGCTGCTCTGCTATAGCTACCTCTATCAGCCTAAGCTGCTAGAACACTACTAAGCTACTAATAAGGGATAACTGGACCTGGCACAAGGTATAAGTACCAAAAGGTACCCACTATAAGCCAGGCCAGCCTCCTACACAGTACAAGTAGGTACTAGTGCACAATAATAGACTTTCTCTTTCTGACTTTGGCTGTTCTGAAATTAATGCATTAACTCAGATAAATTCAGTTAAATCAATGAACTTTAGATATCATGAAATGCAAAAAAACAGGTGCTCGGCTATGCACTGAACAAGCGCATCTCTTCACAGTAAGATTAATTCATTATTTTGTTATGGCCCATTTTTGTTCCAACCACACATTTGATTGATAGCTAAACCCGTTTTTATATGATTTCTGAAGTTTATATTGTTGCCATTTCAACACATTCACAAAACACAAGGAGCTTGAAATGTTTAATTACTGATTACATAATGTTACAAAATGTCAGTGCTTCGCCTGGAGGAGCTAACTTATTGGGATTTCAAACTGTTACATATAGGTAACACTCAAACATCCGCAGTAAGCACTTGAGCCCAGTGACCTTACTATTTTTTAGGTTGAGCCTAGACAGCACGCATGGCTGTCTGCAAGACCTTTTGGATGGAATATAGGACTTTGCTCCTCCCTGCCGCTTACCATAGGTTGAAGGCACTGTTGTTCTTGTTTTGCTGCCTCGTAATTGGTTGGGCAGCCAATTCAACACTTCCTGTACTTGGCTGAGGAGCACCGGGCAAGTACAGTTTAATTACGCCTGGAATGTTTTTCTGCTGTTTGGACGGACTATTTTTCTTTGTTTCTTACCTTGTGTTTGTCAGTAAGTACTCGTGTTCACGCGCGGGGTTCGTTTTCAGGGTTTGCCTTTCACTTGGTGCTTACTTTACAATATCAGTAATTACAAGTAGTTGTGTAGTGAATGTGTTTTGTACATTTTTTGTGGCTTTGTACAGCATGAAATAGACCCAAGGAATCAATCCTCAATACTGGCTCTCCCCGCACAACAGGAGAGTCGATACTACAATATTCACTGCACTTGGGGAAACTCACCCCGTAATGCTTTGCAGGCATTCCTTTTGCAACACATTTTCCCCCATAGCTCAGCCTGTAGTGGTTCTAGGGCAACTGGACCACCACAAAAGCATTCAGGGCGATGTGCTCTTTCTGTCCAGGACATCTTGTGGGTCACACTAGGTTAGAGGGGCCCCACAAATCATAACCACTTTCACCATTCAATTCATATTTATACATTCTTATAGTTGTAATTTTTGTTTTTACAGTTGAGAATAGTTTGTGTTATAAGATCTTTGTTTGTAATAATAGTCTCACAGTCTTGCTTGGCTTGCAAATGTGTAATGCACTATGCTCTCCAAGGGCTGAAGAATGATAATTGCCCCAAAGCACTACTAGCTCAGTTGGCTCCACAGGGACATCTAGCCACGACCAGTGGTATTGCACCTTCTGCTAATGCACAAACACAGTTTATTTGTTATAAAGGTTTAATGCATGCACCAACACAGTTTATTTCTGCTAAAGGTTCAATGTGAAGCATAGCCAAATATTTCAGCCATTTAACTGAGGACCTGGTACTTCTCCAGCCGTTTCCAGGTCTGAGGGTCTTGGAGCAGGCGTTAAAATGAGTCTCCCATTGATTTCAATGGGTCTCTTAACACTATAGTGGATTAACTCAATTTTTTTACGCTAAACCAGTATAGCCTAACAATAGCGTAAAAAAAAAGCTCTTGCCCCTAATATTTGCCATGGTGCTACGTATTGTAAATACAGCACTACCATGGTGGTATGTGGGGATGCAAGAGGTTGAAAGAAAAGGGGTGCATCACTAGTGATGCACCCCTTTCTTGTAAATAAGAGACACCTTCCTGCACATAAACAATCATTCAAAATGACACTTTGGTACTTGCATGTGTGCTGCATTTTGCAGCACACATAGAAGGGCCAAATCACCCTTATAGATTGTTTATATGCAGGAAGGGACATATTCCTGCACTTAAACAATCTATCCTCTCAACGCAGACACCCTGCCACTATGGTGCAAGGATGCCTGCATTGGCGCTAGGCAGCTTAATTCAGCGCCAGTGGAGGGGGAAATGCAGGAGTGCGCCGTATTCCTCTCCATATGGAGCACCTCTGCTTTTCTAGAGTGGTGCAGCGTGACTCTGCTATTGTTGGCGCAGCACAGCGCTGTGCCACTTTAACATAAATCTGGGCCTAAATCTCTACATTCAGCTGGAATGTACATTTGACAAGTTTTATCTTAATGGCTGTGCTGCTTCAGCTCTCCCCTCTAGTCAAACAATGTAATCTGGAAACAAAAGCAACTTGACTATATTTTATCCGAAGTCGAAACTTGATCGCAGATCCTGATGTGGAGATGTTTCCACACCTAGAGAGTGATCATAATTCTTTAGTTGCCAAATTTGTGATAAATCTTATGATTACGGGTGGGGGAACTCATGGAGTTTCACTCCTTGGAGTTCTGCGGAGGTACATGAAACATCTGCGAAACTCTGCGGAGTTCGGCGAACAGGCTGAATTCAACTGATTTTTAGCACCAGGAGGTTTTTCCACGTTGAAAAATGAACACAAATGGAGGCACCACACAATGCGCTGGAGGGCAGTGCATCTTGAGTTAGTTTGGCTGCCGCTCAAGCAGATTATCTACTTGAGTGGCAGCTTTCTGACCGCGAATGCTTGGGACTGCCTGCATTGGAAAAACTCACTGGATGCCCTCCTAGCAGCCAAATATCACACTAGGAGACGCCAGTTCTTACTTGCGCTTGCCAGCTTATTATTGACGAGCCGCATGCGAGAAAATACTGCCACACAGCAGTTGGCAGAATTTGGCCAGGACTCTGTATTACATGCTAGTGGCCAAAATTCCTCGAACTCTGCCAGTGGAGCAGAATTTTCTGCCAACTCCCGCTTTCAATCATATCTGGCACATATTGATATCTATTATTGCTCTTTAGAAATTGTTCCATCAAATAAGACGTGGGAAAGTAGAAAGTGGAAACAGAGAACTGTGAGAGGCTGGGCCCACTTATGATAGATAAGCTCACCAATACTGTAAATGGCATATTCAAAGCATAGACAGGTGATGATGGAATAGTCTTGAAATGGTTTGTGATTTTAAAGGCTTTGGCATTTGATCAACTTTAAATCAAAATCAGTACTAGTCATGTGTAGTCTGATGAGAAATAGTGTGTTAGTAGCGAATTGAGGAGCATAGTTAAGAGCCACCAGAGAATCACTTTTTGTGACGCACCGGTGGCGTTCAGCACTGCTCCATATTTACCAGGAGGTGTGGTGCTACTTTGTTGTGGCATTATTCCTCCTTGTAAATATGGGCCCCATTGACGCAGTTTTCTGCACCAGAGGGGCATGCAATGGATGTTGCTGTGGGCGTTCCACCGCAACACCCATTGTTTTTGATGCTGCCTCAGATTTACGAGATTCACGAGGGGTGGCGGTAGCATGTAAAAACAAGGAGGATTGCTTTTATCCCTCCTCGTTGTTTACTTTTTCTATGAGGCAATATGCCATGGACGATTATTTACGTGCAGGAAGTGACACCTTCCTTCACAGAAACAATCATTCAATATGATGCTTTGGTACTTCTATGTGTGCTGCATTTTGCATTGAAGTGCCATATTCGCCATTATAGATCACTTGTAGAAGGCATACGTTCCTGCACATAAACAATCTATTCCCTCAATGCAGACACCCTTGCACTGTGGTGCAAGGATGCCTGTGTTGGTGCTAGGAAGCTTAATTCAGCGTCAGCACAGGGGAAACGCAGGGGTGCATTTTCCTCTAAATACGGCACACCGTTGCATATCAAAAGTGGTAAAAACTACAAAAAGTTGATAGCTGGAAAAAAGTTTGAACGTCAACAAAGATTAATGAAAGCTTTGAGGTGGACTTCAATTAACAACAATATACAATGGTTTGGGGGAAACATGTATCCCATGACTTCCGAAATGAGGTAATCAAACAGAAACATCCATCATTTAAATAGCATAATGCAGGAGGTAGTTCTACATGGCAAACTAATGATGCCACTGTAATGGTGTGCCATACAGGAAATCCTGAAATCTATCCGTTATTGCTTTTGTGATATCCAATTTTATTGATTTTGTAGCAACAACAAAAGGTACAGACATAACCACAGTCTATCAAGCCAGCACAGTAATTACATGCACAATGTCATTCTGTCAATCCCCATGTCCAGTTTGTAGTGAGTCCACCACCTGCCCCAAATCTTCTCATGTTTGTGGAGGCAGCCTCAAGCCGGATATATAGGTCTCTCATGCTGGGCACAACAATTCACTCCCCTCCACTGCACCACTATCGATGGAGGATTTGGGGACTTCCATTTATGGGCAATCACTTGTTTGACCACCAGTGTTACTACCACGATAAAAATGCATTCCATCCTCTACCCTCCTACGTCTTCCATCATCCCCAACAAAGCAACCCTAGGATGTGAAGATGAGCTTTGGCCAAAATTGCAGAGTTCACTTCCCATCTTCTATCAAAAGGGAGTCAGCCACAGGCATGACAACACTACATGGAAGAAATCCAGGCCACCTACTGTGAGAAAGTAGCCTCTTTCTAGCCTTGTTACCCCCACTTTAGGCCTGTTTGTGAGTGTATGTCAGGGTGTTTTCACTGTCTCACTGGGATCCTGCCAGCCAGGGCCCAGTGCTCATAGTGAAAACCCTATGTTTTCAGTATGTTTGTTATGTGTCACTGGGACCCTGCTAGTCAGGACCCCAGTGCTCATAAGTTTGTGACCTATAGGTATGTGTTCCCTGTGTGATGCCTAACTGTCTCACTGAGGCTCTGCTAACCAGAACCTCAGTGGTTATGCTCTCTCATTTCTTTCCAAATTGTCACTGACAGGCTAGTGACCATTTTTACCAATTTACATTGGCTTACTGGAACACCCTTATAATTCCCTAGTATATGGTACTGAGGTACCCAGGGTATTGGGGTTCCAGGAGATCCCTATGGGCTGCAGCATTTCTTTTGCCACCCATAGGGAGCTCTGACAATTCTTACACAGGCCTGCCACTGCAGCCTGAGTGAAATAACGTCCACGTTATTTCACAGCCATTTTACACTGCACTTAAGTAACTTATAAGTCACCTATATGTCTAACCTTTACCTGGTAAAGGTTAGGTGCAAAGTTACTTAGTGTGAGGGCACCCTGGCACTAGCCAAGGTGCCCCCACATTGTTCAAAGCCAATTCCCTGAACTTTGTGAGTGCGGGGACACCATTACACGCGTGCACTACATATAGGTCACTACCTATATGTAGCTTCACAATGGTAACTCCGAATATGGCCATGTAACATGTCTATGATCATGGTATTGCCCCCTCTATGCCATCCTGGCATAGTTGGCACAATCCCATGATCCCAGTGGTCTGTAGCACAGACCCTGGTACTGCCAAACTGCCCTTCCAGGGGTTTCACTGCAGCTGCTGCTGCTGCCAACCCCTCAGACAGGCATCTGCCCTCCTGGGGTCCAGCCAGGCCTGGCCCAGGATGGCAGAACAAAGAACTTCCTCTGAGAGAGGGTGTGACACCCTCTCCCTTTGGAAAATGGTGTGAAGGCAGGGGAGGAGTAGCCTCCCCCAGCCTCTGGAAATGCTTTGTTGGGCACAGAGGTGCCCAATTCTGCATAAGCCAGTCTACACCGGTTCAGGGGACCCCTTAGCCCTGCTCTGGCGCGAAACTGGACAAAGGAAAGGGGAGTGACCACTCCCCTGACCTGCACCTCCCCTGGGAGGTGTCCAGAGCTCCTCCAGTGTGCTCCAGACCTCTGCCATCTTGGAAACAGAGGTGCTGCTGGCACACTGGACTGCTCTGAGTGGCCAGTGCCACCAGGTGACGTCAGAGACTCCTTGTGATAGGCTCCTGCAGGTGTTGCTAGCCTATCCTCTCTCCTAGGTAGCCAAACCCTCTTTTCTGGCTATTTAGGGTCTCTGTCTCTGGGGAAACTTTAGATAACGAATGCAAGAGCTCATCCGAGTTCCTCTGCATCTCTCTCTTCACCTTCTGCCAAGGAATCGACTGCTGACCGCGCTGGAAGCCTGCAAACCTGCAACATAGTAGCAAAGACGACTACTGCAACTCTGTAACGCTGATCCTGCCGCCTTCTCGACTGTTTTCCTGCTTGTGCATGCTGTGGGGTAGTCTGCCTCCTCTCTGCACCAGAAGCTCCGAAGAAATCTCCCGTGGGTCGACGGAATCTTCCCCCTGCAACCGCAGGCACCAAAAAGCTGCATTACCGGTCCCTTGGGTCTCCTCTCAGCACGACGAGCGAGGTCCCTCGAATCCAGCGACTCTGTCCAAGTGACCCCCACAGTCCAGTGACTCTTCAGTCCAAGTTTGGTGGAGGTAAGTCCTTGCCTCACCTCGCTGGGCTGCATTGCTGGGAACGGCGACTTTTGCAGCTACTCCGGCCCCTGTGCACTTCCGGCGGAAATCCTTTGTGCACAGCCAAGCCTGGGTCCACGGCACTCTAACCTGCATTGCACGACTTTCTAAGTTGGTCTCCGGCGACGTGGGACTCCTTTGTGCAACTTCGGCGAGCACCGCTTCACGCATCCTTGTAGTGCCTGTTTCTGGCACTTCTCTGGGTGCTACCGGCTTCAGAGAGGGCTCCTTGTCTTGCTCGACGTCCCCTCTCTTGGCTGGTCCAATTTGCGACCTCCTGGTCCCTCCTGGGCCTCAGCAGCGTCCAAAAACGCTAACCGCACGATTTGCAGCTAGCAAGGCTTGTTGGCGTTCTTTCGGCGGGAAAACACTTCTGCACGACTCTCCACGGCAAGAGGGATCCGTCCACCAAAGGGGAAGTCTCTAGCCCTTTTCGTTCCTGCAGAAACCTCAGCTTCTTCTGTCCAGTAGAAGCTTCTTTGCACCCGCAGCTGGCATTTCCTGGGCATTTGCCCATCTCCGACTTGCTTGTGACTTTTGGACTTGGTCCCCTTGTTCCACAGGTACCCTAGATTGGAAATCCACAGTTGTTGCATTGCTGGTTTGTATCTTTCCTGCATTATTCCTCTAACACGACTTCTTTGTCCTTAGGGGAACTTTAGTGCACTTTGCACTTACTTTTCAGGGTCTTGGGGAGGGTTATTTTTCTAACTCTCACTATTTTCTAATAGTCCCAGCGACCCTCTACAAGGTCACATAGGTTTGGGGTCCATTCGTGGTTCGCATTCCACTTTTGGAGTATATGGTTTGTGTTGCCCCTATCCCTATGTTTCCCCATTGCATCCTATTGTAACTATACATTGTTTGCACTGTTTTCTAAGACTATACTGCATATTTTTGCTATTGTGTATATATATCTTGTGTATATTTCCTATCCTCTCACTGAGGGTACACTCTAAGATACTTTGGCATATTGTCATAAAAATAAAGTACCTTTATTTTTAGTATAACTGTGTATTGTGTTTTCTTATGATATTGTGCATATGACACTAAGTGGTACTGTAGTAGCTTCACACGTCTCCTAGTTCAGCCTAAGCTGCTCTGCTAAGCTACCATTATCTATCAGCCTAAGCTGCTAGACACCCTATACACTAATAAGGGATAACTGGGCCTGGTGCAAGGTGCAAGTACCCCTTGGTACTCACTACAAGCCAGTCCAGCCTCCTACATTGGTTGTGCAGCGGTGGGATAAGTGCTTTGAGACTACTTACCACTCTTGTCATTGTACTTTTCATAAGAGAAAAATATACAAAACAAGGTCAGTGTATATACACATAGCCAAAAAGTTTTGCATTTCCTCTTTTCACTCTTTTCTAAGTGCTGAAAAGTACTTCTAACGTTCTAAAAAGTTAAAAAAGTTTTTCTTCTCTGTCTTTCTAAAAGCTCTGACAAACTTTTTATCTTTTACTATCACTTTAACTCTCTCTAAAAATGTCTGGCACAGGCCAAAATGTTGATCTGTCCAAACTTGAATATGATCACCTTAGCTGGAAAGGAGCAAGGAATCTCTGCATAGAGAGAGGTTTGAGTGTAGGGAAGAATCCTTCCTTAGAACTGTTAATTAACATGCTTAGAGTACAGGATAAGGCCATAAGTGCCCAATCTGGTGAAAAAGTAGCTAATGGTTCTCAATCTGATCCAGGGACTCCCCCAGGAAAAGATTCAGGAAAGAAACTTCCTAGCCTGCCCATTACTAGACAGTCTAGCATAGTTGGTAATGATGATGAGCCACACCATATAAATAGTGTTGTCTCACATCATAGCAAAAGCATTTATTCTCACCATACTGGTAGTGATGTTTCTGTTAGCCAAGCTGTTAGTTGTGGCTTCTGTAAGGGACAGGTCTCCTTCTGTCCATTCTCACCATACTTCTTTTTCAAGGCATGTCCCTCCCACCCACCCTGATGACAGATTGTTAGAAAGGGAGCTCAATAGATTGAGAGTGGAACAAACCAGACTGAAGCTCAAGAAGCAACAGCTGGATTTGGATAGACAGACTTTAGAAGTAGAGAAGGAGAGACAGAAACTGGGTTTAGAAACCCATGGTGGCAGCAGCAGTATTCCCCATAGTCATCCTGCAAAAGAGCATGATTCCAGGAATCTGCACAAGATAGTTCCCCCTTATAAGGAGGGGGATGACATTAACAAGTGGTTTGCTGCACTTGAGAGGGCCTGTGTTGTACAGGATGTCCCTCAAAGGCAGTGGGCTGCTATCCTATGGCTATCATTTAGTGGAAAAGGTAGGGATAGGCTCCTTACTGTGAAAGAAAATGATGCTAATAATTTCCAAGTTCTTAAGAATGCACTCCTAGATGGTTATGGCTTAACCACTGAACAATACAGGATAAAGTTCAGAGAGACCAAAAAGGAGTCTTCACAAGACTGGGTTGATTTCATTGACCATTCAGTGAAGGCCTTGGAGGGGTGGTTACATGGCAGTAAAGTTACTGATTATGACAGCCTGTATAACTTGATCCTGAGAGAGCATATTCTTAATAATTGTGTGCCTGATTTGTTGCACCAGTACCTGGTGGACTCTGATCTGACCTCTCCCCAAGAATTGGGAAAGAAGGCAGACAAATGGGTCAGAACAAGGGTGAACAGAAAAGTTCATACAGGGGGTGACAAAGATGGCAATAAGAAGAAAGATGGTGAAAAATCTCAAGATAAGCATGGGGATAAGGGTAAAACCAAAGATCCCACTTCAAATCTTAAACACTCTTCAGAGGGTGGGGATAAAACAAATTCTTCCTCTTCTTCTCAACCCACACACATTAAAAAGCCTTGGTGCTTTGTGTGTAAAAACAGAGGCCATAGGCCAGGGGATAAGTCCTGTCCAGGTAAACCCCCTGAGCCTACCACCAATAATACATCAAGCTCTAGTGCCCCTAGCAGTAGTGGTACTAGTGGTGGGACTGCTGGCAACAGTCAAGCAAAGGGTATAGTTGGGTTCACTTATGGGTCCATCATAGAAACTGGGGTAGTCAGTCCCAAGACAGTTTCTGTCACACCTAGTGGCATTGGCCTTGCCACACTGGCTGCTTGTCCCCTTACAATGGATAAGTACAGGCAGACAGTTTCAATAAATGGTGTTGAGGCCTTGGCCTACAGGGACACAGGTGCCAGTATCACTTTGGTGACTGAAAACCTAGTGCACCCTGATCAACACATCATTGGACAACAGTATAAGATTATTGATGTCCATAACTCCACTAAGTTTCTTCCCTTAGCTATAATTCAGTTTAGTTGGGGTGGAGTTACTGGCCCTAAGCAGGTGGTGGTATCACCTAGCTTACCTGTAGACTGTCTCTTAGGTAATGACCTAGAGGCCTCAGGTTGGGCTGATGTGGAGTTTTATGCCCATGCAGCCATGCTGGGCATCCCTGAGGAATTGTTCCCTCTCATTTCTAGTGAAATGAAAAAGCAAAGGAGAGAAGGCCTGAAAACTCAGGATCCCTCTCCATCAACAGGTAAAAAGGGTATCACAGTATCCCCTAACCACCCTGCCATTCAGGATACCATTCCTGTGGTGGGAGAAACCTCTCCTGGGGTGGCACCTGTTCCAAGTGAATCATCAGCTGGCAAAGCTGTACTCCCTGAGGTAGAAGTACCTCTCTGTGGGATAACTAACATTGGTGACAAAAAGAGCACCATTTTAGTTAACATGGAGCATCCCTCCAACCCTCCCAGAGAAACTTTAGTGCAGAAACTCTGCACTGCCTCACAACACTTAGGACAGCATCCCTGCCCTAGTGTGGAGCTCATAGGACAGCATCCCTGCCCTGCTCCAACCCAAGAGAAACAGCATCCCTGTTCTCTCTTCCAGCCATATGGACAAAGTTTTTGCCCAGCTATGGCTTTTCTGAGACAGCATCCCTGTCTGGCATTTCCATCACTACAAATAGGTTCAGTGGACAATTCCCACTGCTCTAAACTAAAACTTACTGATAGAAACTCTGAAAATACATCTTCACATTGTTGCTTAGCTAAAAAACTTCAAACAGGGTGGTTTACATCCCCACAGGGAAGTAACCATATAGTGGATGATAAAGGGAGTAACCAGTCTATTGCAGAGCTACTCTCTACTTATCACCACTTAGACAATAAAGTCTCAACTGGCCAAGGTTAGCCTTATTGTCCTTCGTTTGGGGGGGGGGTTGTGTGAGAAAATATATGTACACAATACCAAAATATGCAGTAATAGCAATAGAAAACAGTGCAAACAATGTATAGTCACAATAGAATGCAATGGGGGCACATAGGGATAGGGGCAACAAAAACCATATACTCTAGAAGTAGAACGCGAACCACGAATGGACCCCAAACCTATGTGACCTTGTAGAGGGTCGCTGGGACTGTAAGAAAACAGTGAGGGTTAGAAAAATAGCCCACCCCAAGACCCTGAAAAGTGGGTGCAAAGTGCACCTAAGTTCCCCAAAGAGCACAGAAGTCGTGATAGGGGAATTCTGTAGGAAAGACCAACACCAGCAATGCAACAATGATGGATTTCCAGACGAGAGTATCTGTGGAACAAGGGGACCAAGTCCAAAAGTCACGATCAAGTCGGGAGTGGGCAGATGCCCAGGAAATGCCAGCTGTGGTTGCAAAGAAGCTGCCACTGGATGGTAGAAACTGAGGATTCTGCAAGAATGACAAGGGCTAGAAACTTCCCCTTTGGAGGATGGATGTTCCACGTCATGAAGAGTCGTGCAGAAGTGTTTTCCCGCAGAAAGACCACAAACAAGCCTTGCTAGCTGCAAAGCTCGTGGTTAGGGTTTTTGGATGCTGCTGTGGCCCACGAGGGACCAGGATGTCGCCAATTGCATGAGGGGACAGAGGGGGCGCCCAGCAAGACAAGGAGCCCTCTCAGAAGCAAGCAGCACCCGCAGAAGTGCCAGAACAGGCCCTACAAAGTGGAGTGAAACGGTGTTCACCCGAAGTTACACAAGAGAGTCCCACGCCGCCGGAGGACAACTCAGGAAGTTGTGCAATGCAGCTTAGAGTGCCATGGACCCAGGCTAGGCTGTGCACAAAAGAAATCCTCGGTGAGTGCACAGGAGCCGGAGTAGCTGCAAAACACGCGGTTCCCAGCAATTCAGTCTAGCGCGGGGAGGCAAAGACTTACCCCCACTAAACTTGGACTGAAGAGTCACTGGACTGTGGGAGTCACTTGGACAGAGTTGCTGAGTTCAAGGGACCTCGCTCGTCGTGCTGAGAGGAGACCCAGAGGACCGGTGATGCAGTTCTTTGGTGCCTGCGGTTGCAGGGGGAAGATTCCGTCGACCCACGGGAGATTTCTTCGGAGCTTCTAGTGCAGAGAGGAGGCAGACTACCCCCACAGCATGCACCACCAGGAAAACAGTCGAGAAGGCGTCAGGATCAGCGTTACAATGTCGCAGTAGTCGTCTTAGCTACTTTGTTGCAGTTTTGCAGGCTTCCAGCGCGGTCAGCAGTCGATTCCTTGGCAGAAGGTGAAGAGAGAGATGCAGAGGAACTCTGATGAGCTCTTGCATTGGTTATCTAAGGAATTCCCCAAAGCACAGACCCTAAATAGCCAGAAAAGAGGGTTTGGCTACTTAGGAGAGAGGATAGGCTAACAACACCTGAAGGAGCCTATCAGAAGGAGTCTTTTGACGTCACCTGCTGGCCCTGGCCACTCAGAGCAGTCCAGTGTGCCAGCAGCACCTCTGTTTCCAAGATGGCAGAGGTCTGGAGCACACTGGAGGAGCTCTGGGCACCTCCCAGGGGAGGTGCAGGTCAGGGGAGTGGTCACTCCCCTTTCCTTTGTCTAGTTTCGCGCCAGAGCAGGGCTGAGGGGTCCCTGAACCGGTGTAGACTGGCTTATGCAGAAATGGGCACCATCTGTGCCCATGAAAGCATTTCCAGAGGCTGGGGGAGGCTACTCCTCCCCTGTCTTAACACCTTTTTCAAAGGGAGAGGGTGTAACACCCTCTCTCTGAGGAAGTCCTTTGTTCTGCCTTCCTGGGCCAAGCCTGGCTGGACCCCAGGAGGGCAGAAACCTGTCTGAGGGGTTGGCAGCAGCAGCAGCTGCAGTGAAACCCCAGGAAAGGCAGTTTGGCAGTACCCGGGTCTGTGCTAGAGACCCGGGGAATCATGGGATTGTCTCCCCAATACCAGGATGGCATTGGGGGGGCAATTCCATGATCTTAGACATGTTACATGGCCATGTTCGGAGTTACCATTGTGAAGCTACATATAGGTAGTGACCTATATGTAGTGCATGCGTGTAATGGTGTCCCCGCACTCACAAAGTCCGGGGAATTTGCCCTGAACAATGTGGGAGTACCGTGGCTAGTGCCAGGGTGCCCACACACTAAGTAACTTAGCACCCAACCTTTACCAGGTAAAGGTTAGACATATAGGTGACTTATAAGTTACTTAAGTGCAGTGGTAAATGGCTGTGAAATAACGTGGACGTTATTTCACTCAGGCTGCAGTGGCAGGCCTGTGTAAGAATTGTCAGAGCTCCTTATGGGTGGCAAAATAAATGCTGCAGCCCATAGGGATCTCCTGGAACCCCAATACCCTGGGTACCTCAGTACCATATACTAGGGATTATAAGGGTGTTCCAGTATGCCAATGTGAATTGGTGAAATTGGTCACTAGCCTGTTAGTGACAATTTGGAAAGAAATGAGAGAGCATAACCACTGAGGTTCTGGATAGCAGAGCTTCAGTGAGACAGTTAGTCATAACACAGGTAACACATACAGGGCACACTTATGAACACTGGGGCCCTGGCTGGCAGGGTCCCAGTGACACATACAACTAAAACAACATATATACAGTGAAATATGGGGGTAACATGCCAGGCAAGATGGTACTTTCCTACACAACCCCCCCCCCAAACGAAGGACAATAAGACTAGCCATGACCTGATGAGTCTTCATTGTCTAAGTGGAAATATCTGGAGAGTCCATCTGCATTTGAGTGGGTACTCCCAGGTCTGTGTTCCACTGTATAGTCCATCCCCTGTAGAGATATGGACCACCTCAATAATTTAGGGTTTTCACCTTTCATTTGTTTTAGCCAAAGTAGAGGTTTTTGGTCTGTCTGAACAATGAAGTGAGTGCCAAACAGGTATGGCCTCAATTTCTTCAGTGCCCAGACCACAGCAAAGGCCTCCATCTCTATGGCAGACCAACGCTTTTCTCTAGGGGTCAACCTCCTGCTGATAAAAGCAACAGGTTGATCCTGGCCCTCAGAATTAAGTTGTGATAAGACTGTCCCTACCCCTAATTCAGATGCATCAGTTTGGACATTGAATTTTTTGGAGTAACAGGGGCTTTTCAGGACAGGTGCAGAGCACATGGCCTGCTTCAGCTCCTCAAAAGCTTTCTGACAGTTTGCTGTCCATAATACCTTCTTAGGCATTTTTTTAGATGTGAGGTCATTAAGAGGGGCTGCAATGGAGCCATAGTTCTTTATGAACCTCCTATAATACCCAGTGAGGCCTAAAAAGGCTCTCACCTGAGTCTGAGTTGTAGGGGGAACCCAATCTATATTAATCTGGATTTTCCCCTGAAGTGGTGCAATCTGTTCTCCACCTACCAGGTGTCCCAGATAAACCACTTTCCCCTGCCCTATCTGGCACTTTGAAGCCTTGATAGTGAGGCCTGCCTTTTGCAGGGCCTCCAAAACTTTCCATAGGTGGACCAGGTGATCACCCCAGCTGGAGCTAAAAACAGCTATATCATCTAGATATGCTGCACTAAAAGCTTCCAGCCCTTGCAGGACTGTGTTCACCAACCTCTGAAAAGTGGCAGGTGCATTTTTCAATCCAAAAGGCATTACTGTGAATTGGTAATGGCCTCCAATGGTTGAAAATGCAGTTTTTGCTTTTGCATCTTCTGATAATTTGATCTGCCAATACCCTGCAGTCAAATCAAAAGTGCTTAGATACTTGGCAGATGCCAGTGTATCTATTAGCTCATCTGCCCTGGGTATAGGGTGAGCATCAGTTTTGGTTACCTGGTTGAGACCTCTGTAGTCTACACAAAACCGCATTTCCTTCTTTCCATCCTTGGAATGAGGTTTTGGTACAAGTACCACAGGAGAGGCCCATGGACTTTCAGAGTGCTCAACCACTCCTAGTTCTAACATTTTCTGGACCTCTTGCTTTATGCAGTCCCTGACATGGTCAGGCTGCCTATAGATCTTACTTTTTACAGGCAAGCTGTCTCCAGTATCTATAGTGTGCTCACACCAAGAAGTGGTGCCTGGCACAGTAGAGAAGAGTTCAGAAAACTGACCCAGGAGATTTATGCAGTGGTCTTTCTGCTCAGCAGTAAGACAATCTGCCAGTACAACACCTTCCACTAGAGCATCTTGTTCTGTGGAAGAGAAGAGATCAGGGAGAGAGTCACTCTCTTCTTCCTGTCCCTCATCTGTTGCCATGAGCAGGGTGAGATGAGCCCTGTCATAGTAGGGTTTCAGGCGATTGACATGGAGCACCCTAAGGGGACTCCTGGCAGTGCCTAAGTCAACTAAGTAGGTGACTTCTCCCTTTTTTTCAACAATTATGTGGGGTCCACTCCATTTATCTTGGAGTGCTCTTGGGGCCACAGGCTCCAAGACCCACACTTTCTGCCCTGGTTGGTACTGAACCAAAACAGCCTTCTGGTCATGCCATTGCTTTTGGAGCTCTTGGCTGGCCTGAAGGGTTTTACTGGCCTTTTTCATGTACTCAGCCATCCTAGATCTTAGGCCAAGTACATAGTCCACTATGTCTTGCTTTGGAGCTTTTAAAGGTTGTTCCCAACCCTCCTTAACAAGTGTTAGAGGACCTCTCACAGGGTGTCCAAATAGGAGTTCAAAGGGGCTGAAGCCCACTCCTTTTTGGGGTACCTCCCTGTAAACAAAAAGGAGGCAAGGTAACAGGATATCCCATCTCCTGCGGAGTTTTTCAGGGAGTCCCATAATCATGCCTTTGAGAGTTTTGTTAAATCTCTCCACCAGTCCATTTGTTTGTGGATAATAGGGTGTGGTGAACTTGTATGTAACACCACACTCCTTCCACATGGCCTTTAAATAAGCAGACATGAAGTTGCTTCCCCTGTCTGATACCACCTCTTTTGGGAAGCCCACCCTGGAAAAGATTCCCAGGAGGGCCTTTGCCACTGCAGGAGCTGTAGTGGTCCTTAGAGGAATTGCTTCAGGATATCTGGTGGCATGGTCCACTACCACCAAGATGAACCTATTGCCTGAAGCAGTAGGAGGGTCAAGGGGGCCAACTATGTCAACCCCTACCCTTTCAAAGGGAACCCCAACCACAGGCAGTGGAATAAGGGGTGCCTTTGGAGTGCCACCTGTCTTGCCACTGGCTTGACAGGTTTCACAGGACTTACAAAATTCCTTTGTGTCCTCTGACATTCTAGGCCAATGAAACAAGGGGACAAGCCTGTCCCAAGTTTTCATTTGCCCCAAATGTCCAGCTAAGGGAATGTCGTGGGCTAGAGTTAGGAGGAACTTTCTGTACTCCTGAGGAATCACCAATCTCCTGGCAGTTCCAGGTTTTGGATCCCTTGCTTCAGTGTACAAGAGGTTGTCCTCCCAGTAAACTCCGTGAGAGTCACTGACATCCCCATTTGCTTGTTTGACAGCTTGCAGCCTTAGACCCTCTAGTGTGGGACAGGTATGCTGTGCCACACTCAGCTTCTCCCTGGCAGGCCCCCCTTCACCCATAAGCTCAGCAGTGTCTGCTTCCAGCTCCTCTGGTGTAGGTTCTGCACAGGGTGGAAATTCTTCTTCCTCAGAAGTTGAATCCACTGTAGAGGGAGGGATAGTAGGTAGTGTTTTACCTTTACTAACCCTAGCTTTAGGGAGCACTTGGTCCATTCTTCCAGGATCCAAGTCACCCTGTCCTTTTTGCTTTTTGGCCTGAGCCCTGGTTAAAGCAAAAATATGCCCTGGAATGTCCAGCATTGCTGCATGAGCCTCCAACTCCACTTCTGCCCAAGCTGATGTCTCTAAATCCTTTCCTAGTAGACAGTCTACAGGTAAATCTGAGGCAACCACAACTTTCTTTGGGCCAGTAACCCCCCCCAGTTGAGATTCACAACAGCCATGGGGTGGCTAAGGGTGTTGTTATGAGCATCGGTTACTTGGTACTGGTGACCAAGTAGGTGTTGTTCAGGGTGGACCAGTTTCTCTATTACCATTGTAATACTGGTTCCTGTGTCCCTGTAGGCCTGAACATCAACACCATTTATTAGGGGTAGTTGCTTGTACTTATCCATGTTAAGGGGACAAGCAACCAAGGTGGCTAAATCAATAGCCCCCTCAGAGATTAACACAGCCTCTGTGGTCTCCCTAATTAGACCAACCCCAACTAAGTTACCAAAAGTGAGCCCAGCTACTCCCTTGGATTGGCTATTAGTAGGTTTGCTCCCACCACCACTGCTATTACTAGGTGCACTAGGTGTAGCAGCAGGGGTTGTAGTGGTAGGAGGCTTGGTGCTTTTCTTTGGACAACTGGGATCTGTGGTCCAATGGCCTTTTATTTTACATAAATAGCACCATGGTTTCTTTTCTTTGTTTTGATTTGAAGAGGATTTGGGCCCACCACCCCCACCAGAGTGTTTTTGTGGGCCTGATGAAGACTCATTTTTAGATTTGTCCCCACCCTTGTCAGAAGACTTACCATCCTTCTTCTTGCCATCTTTGTCACCCCCTGTATGAACTTTTCTGTTCACCGTTGTTCTGACCCATTTGTCTGCCTTCTTTCCCAATTCTTGGGGAGAGGTCAGATCAGAGTCCAGCAGGTACTGGTGCAACAAATCAGACACACAATTATTAAGAATATGCTCTCTCAGGATTAAGTTATACAGGCTTTCATAATCAGTAACTTTACTGCCATGTAACCACCCCTCCAAGGCCTTCACTGAATGGTCAATAAAGTCTACCCAGTCTTGTGAAGACTCCTTTTTGGTTTCTCTGAACTTCATCCTGTACTGTTCAGTGGTTAAGCCATAACCATCCAGGAGTGCATTCTTAAGAACTGCAAAATTATTGGCATCACTTTCTTTTACAGTAAGGAGCCTATCCCTACCCTTTCCCCTGAAAGATAGCCATAGGATAGCAGCCCACTGCCTATGAGGGACATCCTGTACAACACAGGCCCTCTCAAGTGCAGCAAACCACTTGTTAATGTCATCCCCCTCCTTGTAAGGGGGAACTATCTTGTGAAGATTCCTAGAATCATGCTCTTTTGCAGGATGACTATTTGGAATACTGCTGCTGCCACCATGGGGTCCAAACCCCAACCTCTGTCTTTCTTTTTTTAAGTCAAATGCGTCCCTGTCTAGATCCAGCTGTTGCTTTTTAAGCTTCAGCCTGGACTCTTCCACTCTCAATCTATTGAGTTCCCTTTCTAACACTCTTTCATCAGGGTGGGTGGGTTGGGCATGCCTTGACGCAGAAGAATGGTGTGAATGAACAGAGGGAGACCTGTCCCTAACAGATGGCACTCTAACAACCTGGCCTAAAGGAGTAATCTCTATACTGTGATGAGAACTCACATAAGTACCAGCCCTGCTAGGTGGCCTGCTAAGGGGCAGGTTGGAAAGAGTCCCTCCCAAATCTTTTGCTAGGGGTGCCCCAGAATCAGAGTGGGAACCATCAGCTAATTTCTCACCAGAAGTGCCACCTAAGGTCTTATCTTGTTCAATGAGCATATTAACCAACAGTTGTCTTGAGGGATTCTTTCCTACCCCTAAACCTCTATCTATGCAGAGACTCCTTGCTTCCTTCCAACTAAGGTTGTCATAAGCTATGCTGGCCAGATCAAGAGTTTGGCCTGTATCAGACATGATAGAATAGGTTTAAGGGACAGAAAAAGAAGGAACAATTTCAGAACTTTTTAAAGAACAGAAAAAAAAAACTTTTACAACTTTTTAAGAACTTTTTGAAAGTTTTAGAGGTACTTTTCAGCACTTAGAAAAGAAGTGATAGGAGAAAAGCAAAACTTTTTGGTTAGGTGTACATACACTGAACTTGTTTTGTATACTTTTCTCTTATGAAAAGTACAATGACAAAAGTGGTAAGTAGTTGCAAAGTACTTATCCCACCGCTGCACAACCAATGCAGGAGGGTGGACTGGTTTGTAGTGAGTACCAAGGGGTACTTACACCTTGCACCAGGCCCAGGTATCCCTTATTAGTGTATAGGGGTGTCTAGCAGCATAGGCTGATAGAAAAGGTAGCTTAGCAGAGCAGCTTAGGCTGAACTAGGAGACGAGTGAAGCTCCTACAGTACCACTAGTGTCACTTGCCCAATATCGTAAGAAAACACAATACACAGATATACTAAAAATAAAGATACTTTATTTTTATGACAATATGCCAAAGTATATCAGTGAGTACCCTCAGTATGAGGATAGCAAATATACACAAGATATATGTACACAATACCAAAATATGCAGTAATAGCAATAAAAAACAGTGCAAACAATGTATAGTCACAATTGAATGCAATGGGGGCACATAGGGATAGGGGCAACACAAACCATGTACTCTAGAAGTGGAATGCGAACCACGAATGGACCCCAAACCTATGTGACCTTGTAGAGGGTCGCTGGGACTGTACGAAAACAGTGAGGGTTAGAAAAATAGCCCACCCCAAGACCCTGAAAAGTGGGTGCAAAGTGCACCTAAGTTCCCCAAAGAGCACAGAAGTCGTGATAGGGGAATTCTGCAGGAAAGACCAACACCAGCAATGCAACAACAATGGATTTCCAGACGAGAGTACCTGTGGAACAAGGGGACCAAGTCCAAAAGTCACGATCAAGTCAGGAGTGGGCAGATGCCCAGGAAATGCCAGCTGTGGGTGCAAAGAAGCTGCCACCGGATGGTAGAAGCTGAGGATTCTGCAAGAACGACAAGGGCTAGAAACTTCCCCTTTAGAGGAAGGATGTCCCACGTCGTGAAGAGTCGTGCAGAAGTGTTTTCCCCGCAGAAAGACCGCAAACAAGCCTTGCTAGCTGCAAAGTTCGTGGTTAGGGTTTTTGGATGCTGCTGTGGCCCAGGAGGGACAAGGATGTCGCCAATTGAGTGAGGGGACAGAGGGGGCACCCAGCAAGACAAGGAGCCCTCTCAGAAGCAAGAAGCACCCGCAGAAGTGCCAGAACAGGCATTACGAAGTGGAGTGAAACGGTGCTCACCCGAAGTTACACAAGAGAGTCCCACGCCGCCGGAGGACAACTCAGGAGGTTGTGCAATGCAGGTTAGAGTGCCGTGGACCCAGGCTTGGCTGTGCACAAAGGAAATCCTCGGTGAGTGCACAGGAGCCGGAGTAGCTGCAAAAACACGCGGTTCCCAGCAATGCAGTCTAGCGTGGGGAGGCAAGGAGTTACCTCCACCAAACTTGGACTGAAGAGTCACTGGACTCTGGGAGTCACTTGGACAGAGTTGCTGAGTTCAAGGGACCTCGCTCGTTGTGCTGAGAGGAGACACAGAGGACCGGTGATGCCGTTCTTTGGTGCCTGCGGTTGCAGGGGGAAGATTCCGTCGACCCACAGGAGATTTCTTCGGAGCTTCTAGTGCAGAGAGGAGGCAGACTACCCCCACAGCATGCACCACCAGTCTTAGCTACTTTTGTGCAGTTTTGCAGGCTTCCAGCACGGTCAGCAGTCGATTCCTTGGCAGAAGGTGAAGAGAGAGATGCAGAGGAACTCTGATGAGCTCTTGCATTCGTTATCTAAGGAATTCCCCAGAGCAGAGACCCTAAATAGCCAGAAAAGAGGGTTTGGCTACTTAGGAGAGAGGATAGGCTAGCAACACCTGAAGGAGCCTATCAGAAGGAGTCTCTTGACGTCACCTGCTGGCCCTGGCCACTCAGAGCAGTCCAGTGTGCCAGCAGCACCTCTGTTTCCAAGATGGCAGAGGTCTGGAGCACACTGCAGGAGCTCTGGGCACCTCCCAGGGGAGGTGCAGGTCAGGGGAGTGGTCACTCCCCTTTCCTTTGTCCAGTTTCGCGCCAGAGCAGGGCTGAGGGGTCCCTGAACCAGTGTAGATTGGCTTATGCAGTAATGGGCACCATCTGTGCCCATGAAAGCATTTCCAGAGGCTGGGGGAGGCTACTCCTCCCCTGCCTTAACACCTTTTTCCAAAGGGAGAGGGTATAACACCCTCTCTCTGAGGAAGTCCTTTGTTCTGCCTTCCTGGGCCAAGCCTGGCTGGACCCCAGGAGGGCAGAAACCTGTCTGAGGGGTTGGCAGCAGCAGCAGCTGCAGTGAAACCCCAGGAAAGGCAGTTTGGCAGTACCCGGGTCTGTGCTAGAGACCCGGGGAATCATGGGATTGTCTCCCCAATACCAGGATGGCATTGGGGGGGGGCAATTCCATGATCTTCGACATGTTACATGGCCATGTTCGGAGTTACAACTGTGAAGCTACATATAGGTAGTGACCTATATGTAGTGCATGCGTGTAATGGTGTCCCCGCACTAACAAAGTCCAGGGAATTTGCCCTGAACAATGTGGGAGTACCTTGGCTAGTGCCAGGGTGCCCACACACTAAGGGCCTCATTATGACCCTGGCGGGCGGCGGAGGCCGCCCGCCAGGATCCCGCCCTCCAAATTACCGCGCCGCTGTCAAAAGACCGCGGCGGGTATTACGAGTTTTCCCCTGGGCTGGCGGGCGGTTCCAGTTAAACCGCCCGCCAGCCCAGGGGAAAACGACCTTCCCACGAGGATGCCGGCTCGTAATCGAGCCGGCGGAGTGGGAAGGT
This sequence comes from Pleurodeles waltl, assembly GCF_031143425.1. Lineage (NCBI taxonomy): Eukaryota > Metazoa > Chordata > Amphibia > Caudata > Salamandridae > Pleurodeles > Pleurodeles waltl. The sequence goes on from NC_090437.1 coordinate 136,839,943, forward strand.
GCGACGGGTGCTACTGCACCCGTCGCGTATTTCACTGTCTGCAAGGCAGACAGTGAAATACATTTTGGGGCCCTCTTACGGGGGCCCCTGCCGTGCCCATGCCATTGGCATGGGCACGGCAGGGGCCCCCAGGGGCCCCGCGACCCCCCCTACCGCCATCCTGTTCATGGCGGCTTTCCCGCCATGAACTGGATGGCGGTAGGGGGGGTCAGAATCCTCATGGCTGCGGAGCGCGCTCCGCAGCCATGGAGGATTCCAATGAGCAGCGGAAAGTCAGCGGGAGACCGCTGACTTTCCGCTTCTGACCGCGGCTGAACCGCCGCGGTCAGAATGCTCATTGGAGCACCGCCAGCCTGTTGGCGGTGCTCCCGTGGTCGGTGGCCCTGGCGGCCACCGGCCGCCAGGGTCAGAATGACCCTCTAAGTAACGTAGCACCCAACCTTTACCAGGTAAAGGTTAGACATATAGGTGACTTATAAGTTACTTAAGTGCAGTGGTAAATGGCTGTGAAATAACGTGGACGTTATTTCACTCAGGCTGCAGTGGCAGGCCTGTGTAACAATTGTCAGAGCTCCCTATGGGTGGCAAAAGAAATGCTGCAGCCCATAGGGATCTCCTGGAACCCCAATACCCTGGGTACCTCAGTACCATATACTAGGGAATTATAAGGGTGTTCCAGTATGCCAATGTGAATTGGTGAAATTGGTCACTAGCCTGTTAGTGACAATTTGGAAAGAAATGAGAGAGCATAACCACTGAGGTTCTGGATAGCAGAGCTTCAGTGAGACAGTTAGTCATAACACAGGTCACACATACAGGGCACACTTATGAGCACTGGGGCCCTGGCCGGCAGGGTCCCAGTGACACATACAACTAAAACAACATATATACAGTGAAATATGGGGGTAACATGCCAGGCAAGATGGTACTTTCCTACACTCAGCCTCCCCATCAACAGCTTAGCCATGGGGGGTTAAATTCTGGAATCTGCATGTTGAGCAGAATACTGGCTGAGAGGGTGTGACGCAGCCACATGTACGTGTGGCACTGGGTATGAGAGAGCTGGTATTGGTCCTGCAGCTCCTGATACACCAGTGTCCGCCCAAACATCTCCAAGGTGCGTGAAGTCTATTTTATCCATGAAAAACCTTCTAAACAAGAGGTGTGGTGCAACCATGTCCCCTGCCATAAGGGGTTCAGCCCAGTAAGTTTATGATTCCAACCTATGAAGTTGAATGCTGCCCTGCAGCAAAGTAGTGCTACCCGAGTACAGTTGGGAGGGATTGGTGTAACTAAGACCCACAGATATGGCCTATTGGCCCACCCAGGCCGAGCAAGGCCAGCTCCACCAGGTAGGTCGGGTTGCCCTACCTCTTTGGAACCAGTCATTGTGTGTGACCAGCTGCAAGGCTAAGTAATAATAGAGGTCTGCCATACCCATCCTAATGTGGTAAGGGGATTGTCAGCCATTGAAAAAGACTACTCAGGGCAGCCTCTAGCCCAAAGAAATGTTTTGATCTTCGAAGCCAGGGTCTGGAAATGGGGTGAGGAAGATTTGAGAAAATATACAAAAAATGGGATAAGACCATCATTTAAAAATGAGCCACTCTCTCTAGGATGCTCACAGGTAAACAGACCCACTTGTGCAGGTCTCCATTCATCCTGCTGACAAAGGGGTTGGGGGTGAGGTTAAGACTCCAGGCAAAGTCCAGGAGGCATGAGACATAAATGGCTTTACCATTTAAAAATGATCTAATTAGGATCTATGAATTTTTACTTCACTCTTTATAATGGTTCTTGTTTCTGCATATTACCTTGGGTGGATTTTTTACTTAGGTGATACCACTTTACGTGCATTCTGATTACTTACATCTGTTTACATCCTGGAGTTATCATGCCTATTATTGCAAATTGGGATTCTTTAATGGCAGTATGTTACAATGCCTGCCAGCTGTATTAAGGTTAATTATGGAATGAATTACTTGCCATGGCCCTCCCAGGCCATGGTATTTATTGTCTGGCACAGTGGGGTTAACACATGGCTTCTGGGTGATGGTCGGTATGATGTAATATGTCCACATCATCTGTCTAGCTCATTATCATTGGATTTAATTCTTGACACACTTGCCCTCTTTGCTTTTACATATGTATGTTGTTCCTATTATTTGTTTCTAGTTCTGCCTTACAACTTCTTACTTTTAATGACACTATGTCAATTGGAACTCGAATTCTGGTCTCAGCACCTATTGATGGGTGACCGTATCATGTGCTGAGTACCTATACTTACCTTGAGGTAGAGTTATTTACTTTTGTAGCCCTGAGGAACTTGGAGGCGGAGTTTCCATTAGGACGAAACACGTGTTGGCTGTGTGAAGTGTATAACCTTAGTTCTTGATACGCTCATATGAAAGAAGTGAAGGAAGCATTTGTGGATCAAGTAAACAATATAAGGAGATTTCTTGTTGGACATATTTAATCAGTTTCACGCTCTGGTGTCCTCAGGTCTATCTATTATAAGACCCTAAATATTTAGAAGACAAGCAGTGTAAGCGGATCGCAAATCGCAAGGAACAGCTGTCTGTAACTCCAGCAGTGGGTACCAATAGGGACATGGATTTGCTCATCTGGAGATCCAATACCTCCGCATATAATTGCAGTATCTCCAAACAATGTGGACCCAGAGTCTGTGGGTTCACCAAGAACATAAAGATGTAATTGCCATATAGCACTATGTGCTCTTCTTGGCCCCTCTCCCAAGACTGCCCTTTCATACGAGCATTCACAGCAGATGAGGTGTGCCAGGGGCTCAATCGCCAGGGTGAATAAAAGAGGAGAGAGGGACAGCCTGCATCTGCACATCAGGAATGGCAGAGAAAGGGCCCCCTTTACCTGGACCTGGGCAGTTGGGTTGGCATAGAGGAGACCGAAAACTGTACCAGTCAACGGTGTCGGAGACCTTCTCAAAGCCCACGAGGAACAACACTAAGGGACATCGAAGGCAACAGGCCTTCAAGAGGGTCACCTAAGCCTTCGGACACAATTCAGAGTGCCTCTGCTTGGCATGAAGCCACATTGATCTGGTTGAACTAAAAAGGGCGGGGAGTGGTGTAGCCAGTTAGCTAAGAATTTGGCAAACACCTTGGCATTGGAATTAATGAGGAAGATAGGACTATATGAGGGGCATCTGTCCAGTGGTGGGCCTGGCTTCGGGATCACGACAATCGTGATTGTTTATAACCCAGAGGGAGCTGTAGGAGGCTGGCCTGGTTTGTAGTGGGTACCTTGGTACTTTCACCTTATACCAGGTCCAGTTATCCATTATTAGTGAAGTAGTAGTGTTCTAGCAGCTTAGACTGATAGAGGTAGCTATAGCAGAGCAGCTTAGGTTGAACTAGGAGACATGCAAAGCTCATGCAATACCACTTATAGTTACACAGTACTTATACACAAGTAGAGACAATACTCAGTGTTACCAAAAATAAAGGTATTTGTTTGAGTGACACAGTACCAAAAATATCTTAGAGACAATACTCCTTCTGGAGGGAAGTATTATACACAATATATACACTAGACACCAAAATTAGACAAGTAAATAGTCATAGAACAATGCAAACAGTAGGAAATCCTGTAGAATGCAATGGGAAAAAATAGGTCTAGGGGCAACACAAACCATATACTAAAAAAGTGGAATGTGAATCACAAATTCCCCCCTAGACAAGTGTAGTGTGTGTAGAATCAGCGGGAGAGTAAGAATATAGTAAAGGTAAGTAAATGACCCCACCCAAGAGCCCAGAAAAGCAGAAGTAAAGTACTGGAAGTTTCCTTAAGAACACACTACACCTTGTTTTGGGGATTTTCCAGCAGCCAAACAAGTCTGCAAAGAACAACTGCTGGATTATTGGACCTGAAGGGGACCAAGTCCAGAAGTCGAAATAAGTTCCAGGAAGGACAGGAGCCCCTGCCAACCTGGAAGAGGGTGCAAAAGAAGAGTCCCCAGTTAGTTGAAGACTGCAGAAATGCACCATAGGAAGATGCCAGCGGATTCCTGCATAATGCAAAAGATGTCCCATGGCGTGAAGATTGCTGCAGATGAGATTCTGTGTTGGAAGGCGCTTACAAGCCTTGGCTACAGCAACAGTGCGTTTTTCATCAAAATGGTGCTGGATGGACCCAGGAGGGACCTGGGAGCCTCAGCTGTGTGTGAGGAGGAAGAGGGGACTCTCAGCACTTTAAAGGGCCCTCAGGATGCCAGCCAGCACTCCCAGAAGCCACAGGATCTGGGTTCAAAGGAGATGCAAAATGCAGTTGATGCTGCACAACAAAAGGTCCCAGGCCGCCGGGGAACAACTCAGCAGGTTGAGCTCCGCAGGGTGGAGTGCTGGGGACCTGCGCCAGGGTGTGCATGAAGGAATTTTGCAAAGAGTGCACAGAGGCCTCAGGAGGCGAAGAAGACACAATACACAGGGTACCGTAGTTCCCGGGGAAGGCAAGGTCTTACCTCCTCCAAACTGCATCAGCAGGACCTCAGGAAAGTCTATGTCGATGATGTCCACCCTCTGTGTCCTTAGGAGCATGCTCGTTGCCGTGAGAGGAGTCTCAGGGTACCGGTCGTCACCTTGGAAGATGCCTGCTTGGAGCAGGGAAGTGACTCCATCACTCCACTGGAGATTTCTTCGGTCCTTCTGGTGCAGGATGAAGACAGGGAATCCCCAGAGCATGCACACCATGGAAACTGTTGCAGTTGCTGACTTGGAGTTGAAGTTGCTGAAGAAAAGTGTCTCATATAGACACTTTGTTGCAGTTACAGCGTTTCTTGGAGCAGGCTGTGGTTGACCCAAGGTCAGAAGAGTCTGAAGTTGTTGCGGAGGATTCCTGAAGGAAACTTGCAAGCAGAATCTGAAGAGAACCCACAGGAGAGACCCTAAACAGCCCTGAGAGGGGGATTGGCAACCTTATCAGGTATGGACCTATCAGGAGGGGTCTCTGGCATCACCTGCTGGCACTGACCACTCAGACCCCTCCAGAGTGCCCCCACACCTTGCAAAGCAAGATGGCTGAAGTTTGAGATACACTGGAGGAGCTCTGGCACCACCCCTGGTGTGGTGATGGACAGGGGAGTGGTCACTCCCCTTTCCTTTGTCCAGTTTCCCACCAGAGCAGGGAAGAAGGAGTCCCTGAACCAGTGTAGACTGGTGTATGCAAGGAGGGCACAATCTGTGCCCTTCAAAGCATTCCCAGAGGCTGGGGGAGGCTACCCCTCCCCAGCCTGTAACACCCATTTCCAAAGGGAGAGGGTGTAACACCCTGCTCTCAGGAGAATTGCTCTGTTCTGTCTTCCTGGGACTGGGCTGCCCAGACCCCAGGAGGGCAGAACCCCGTCTGTGAGGTGGCAGCAGCTGTAGCTGCAGTGCAAGCCTCAGAGAGTTGGTTTGGCAGTACTGGAGGTCCATGGTGGAGCCCGTAGGATGCATGGAATTGGCTCCCCAATAGCAGATTTAGAATGGGGGGACAATTCCATGACCTTAGACATGTTACATGGCCATATTCGGAGTTACCATTGTGGAGCTACATATAGGTATTGACCTATATGTAGTGCACGCGTGTAATGGTGTCTCCGCACTCACAAAGCCCGGGAAAATGGTCCTGCACTATATGGGGGCACCTTTGCTAGTGCAAGGGTGCCCTCACACTTAGTAACTTTGCACCTAACCTTCAGCAAGTGAAGGTTAGACATATAGGTGACTTATAAGTTACTTAAGTGCAGTGAAAATGGCTGTGAAATAGTGTGTGCACTATTTCACGCAGGCTGCAATAGCAGTCCTGTGTAAGGGTTTGTCTCAGCTCCCTACGGGTGGCAAAAGAAATGCTTTAGCCCATATGGATCTCCTGGAAACCCAATGCCCTGGGTACCTAGGTACCATATACTAGGGCCTTATAAGGGGGCTCCAGTGTATTCCACCCTCAACATACCTACACGCAGGCCCTGGCGGACTGCACAGCTCAGTTGGCGGAGTTTAAAGCTCTTATGTTGGCACTGGAAAATACATATCCAGAACAGCTCAAATTGATTGTGAGTGATGTGTACTACTGTGTCCAGTCCTATCGTAATCATTGGCATTTGAACGGGTTCAGAGACTCAAAGGGAAACACCATAAAACACAGTACTCTGTGGGGGAGGGTGGCTGATCTAAAGGAAAATCTACCAGATTCTCATTTTGTACATATACTGGGCCATCAACATGTAGGTGTACACATTGTAGGAAATACTTTGGCTGATGAAGCTGCCAAATCTGCAGTAGCAACGTCTTCTGTTGCTTCAGTGACTCATTCTCATATGAGATTGGATAGTGAGATTCAGGCTGCTGTGAAAGCTTCGGCTGAAGGCAAGCCTCTTCGGAAAAGCATACTCTGCAAAATATTCCTATCATATCAGTTCACAGAATGTTGCATTTGCGACAGTTCCTGGAGTGGGAGATATAGTGATTCCCCAAACAAGACCAGAGATTAGATCTTATCAAAGCGGTGCATGAGGGTGTCGCATCTGCTCATGCTGGTGTTGCGGCCACAATATCACTTTTACAGAAACCTTTCTGGTGGCCAGGTATATGCAAACAGACAAAGCAATATGTCCTTTGCTGAGACATTTGCCAGCAAATTAATGGTTTCTACATCAAACGCCCACCACAGACATCCCTCTTAGTGGTCAATAGGCCACTGCAATGAATGTACCTGGACCATGTGGTCCCTTACAACCTGATGGTGCATACACATGCATCTTAGTCACTGTTGATTCTTGTTCTAGATTCCTGTGGGTATGGCCACAGCGGTCGGCTGACACTCGAACATTTAGGGACACCATGAGGAAGATGGGTGTTGAACTCCATTACTCTTCCTCATATCATCCCAAGGGTAACAGTATTGTGGAGAGGAGGAACCGTGACCTAAAACAGTCCTTAACAGCAAGAGTATTAGGGTCAGGCCCCAGTTGGCTTTATTACCTATATGAGGTCCAGACAGCACTGAATAAACTGCCAAGACGGTCATTGGGAGAATGCATTCCTTATGAGTTGGGATACCTAAGCATGTCTCAGATCTAGATGGGCCTGGTATGGTGGTGGCAGACACACCATTTGGCATAAATAAACGTCTCACTGTCTTACAGGAGATTCAACAATTTGGCGATGACAATTCATCTGCTAGTTCTGCCACCTTAGGAATAAGGGTTTTACCAACATCATTTACAGGTTGGATTCCTAAAGTTGGGGATCTGGTTTGTGAGAAGATTGCTGTTAAGAAGTAATTTGGCCCATCCTACAGAGCACCATTTAAGGTCCTGGGAATGTAAGGCTCTAGAACAGTCATTCTACCACCACTGCCAGGTTCCAAAGAAAACAGATTTGTCTCCATTGACAACATCAATTGCATCATGTGGCCCATCCTGCACATGGTCTACTCTCAGTACCCAACAGGATATACCTCTTCAAAGAATAAACAACACTTCTGAATATACCAGTATGTACAACAATGCTACAAATGCCTACTAGCATGGGGAGGGTAGAGAATGAACTTTTGCTAATTCCTATTACCACTTCACCAACAAGAACTGTTCAACATGTGGCTGTTTATTACTCCAATACAACACAAACTGATGACATTGTCTTCTATGAATCTCCACTGGAAGTGGATTCCTCCACTAGCAATGCACTGACTCCTGTGTTTACACAGACTGCTTCTGTTACTTCATCGACCAAGATGACTTTTCTTCACCTTCATCTACAACTGCAACTGAAACTCTTTGAAAGATACGTAAGCTGTATATCTGGCTTAGGAATAACTATTTGCTCTATCCATGGCATTTTCTGTGGAAACTACTGACATTGCTTGCCTTCCTCTTATGGATTGGTTTTGTCACTGTTTTCTTTCTCCTGCTAAAAGGTGATTATCTTCCTGAACGCTCTGCTGTTAAACCAGTGGATGACATTTAAACAGCATATCTCTCCTCACATAAGGTCCGAAGAGACTTGTCCATTGTGAACATTTCTGCGGTAACAATTCCTGACGTGATTGTTTGGGATAAAGTACCATTTGATATATATGGTCCTACTGTGGTTATCCAAATTCCTAATTTAAGATTTCAATGACTGATGTAAATACACCTGGAATTGTTTCCAATGACTGGAATGTTAAAACAGTTGATTCTATGCTGTCAACTGCCGGATTACGCTTGAAAGTGAAGATGTGTATATGAACACAGCGAATTATGGGGAAATGTTCTGTTATCATCACTGGGGACATTACTTTCTGTACCAAGCTAAGAGACCTAGAGCAATATTTAATTACACACAATGGGAATATTGCTCAACTCCACCTGTTGGGAGCCCAAAACGTATGTAGATAAATTTGCATATTTCTTTGGGCACGACACTTCAAATGCAGAGTCATAATATTTTAAATTACCACCTTCTAAAATGCGGCAATTTTTTTTAACCAACACCAAAATAATCTATTCCAATTCCTTTGTTTCCCGGCTCGCTACTGATGTTTAAAAATACTGGAAGAACACTATTGATGTATAAGGTGTATGGGGAACATGAGATTGGCAAAGTCAGGGTAGGGAGCCTTTGTTTAGAGCATGCCTTATTCCTGTACAAATTATGGCCCATATTTATACTTTTTGACGCTAAACTGCGCTAACGCAGTTTAGCGTCAAAAAGTTTTGCGCCGGCTAACGCCATTCTGAAGCGCCATGCGGGCGCCGTATTTATTGAATGGCGTTAGCCGGCGCAAGCAGACCGGCGCTGCCTGGTGTGCGCGAGAAAAACCACGTACACCAGGCAGCGCCGGCGTAGGGGGAAAATGGCGCATGGGCGTCTTAAAATGGGGCAAGTCAGGTTACGTCGAAAAAATCATCGTAACCCGACTTGCGCCATTTATTTTCGACGCCCATCCCCCATCAACATGACTCCTATCATTGTAAAGATAGGAGTCATGCCCCCTTGCCCAATGGCCATGCCCAGGGGACTTCTGTCCCCTGGGCATGGTCATTGGGCATAGTGGCATGTAGGGGGGCACAAATCAGGCCCCCCTATGCCACAAAAAAAAAAAAAAAATACTTACCTGAACTTACCTTAATGTCCATGGGATGGGTCCCTCCGTCCTTGGGTGTCCTCCTGGGGTGGGCAAGGGTGGCAGGGGGGGTCCCTGGGGGCAGGGGAGGGCACTCTGGGCTCATTTTGAGCCCACTTGTCCCTTAACGCCATGCCTGACCCAGGCGTTAAAAAGCGGCGCAAATGCGCCGTTTTTGGCCACGCCCACTCCCGGGCGTAATTTTTGCCTGGGAGTATAAATACCACGTAAAGGCCTGGGAGTCATTTTTTAAGACGGGAACGCCTCCCTTGCATATCATTAACGCAAGGAAGGGGTTCACGCTAAAAAATGACGCACACTCCGGGCACTTTGGCGCCCGAAGCGTCTAACGCCATAGTATAAATATGGCGTTAGTTGGCGTTAGTTTAGCGTCGAATTTGCGTCGAAAAAAACGACGCAAATTCGGCGCAACCAGAGTATAAATACGGCCCTATATTTTTAGATGCCACAGGTCAGCAAACATCCTGCTTAGGGTTAGCAAAAATAAAAGAAAGGATTGCACCCCATATCCTAATTGGCAAAACAGATGCAAAGCAGCAGAAGCTGCACTTTGGAGCCAAAAGAGACACCGTGGCCCCCCCAGACCAAGTGAAGGATGATGCTTCGCCGCCCCTGCAGGATGCACAGTCTGGCCTTGGTGAGATGAAGGCACTCCTCCTTACTATGCAGTCTAGTCTATCCTCCATTGATGGCAAAATGGACACTATGACCACAAGACTGGACCTACTCACCGCTGGGCTAGAGAAACATTCAGGAAGGATAACTGAAGCTGAACAACGAATTTCTAATGGAGAGGATGTAATGCAGAAAAGACAAGAACAACTCTCGCAAATGGATAAACTCCTCAAAGTCATAGCGCTAAAGAACGAAGACTTAGAAGCTAGGTCTAGGCGGAACAACATAGGCATAGTAGGTATACCAGAATCGACGAATACTGGCCGGATGGAACAATTCGTGGATCGACTACTCTTTAAGCTGTTTGGAGAAGATGCTTTTTCGCGGCTACTGATAGTGGAGAGAGCACACAGGACTCTGATGGCTAGACCCCCGCCGGGCGCCCCGCCTAGGCCTATCGTCACTCGCCTCTTAAATTACAGAGACACAGATACTACCTTGCGGCTGAGCAGAGAAAGGCAACCCTTAAAATTTGAGGGTAGTGTACTATCGATATATCCTAATTTTATGACAACTGTTCAGGAAGCTCGGAAAAAATTTACCATTGTAAAGCAAAAACTACGACAACTTAACATACAGTATGCTATGCTATATCAGCAAGACTGATGATTACACATAATGACAGAAGTGTTACATTCACAGCACACCAGCAGGTACACGACTACATAAAGCGGATTCGGAGAAAAGACGATTCGAGAACCCATGAGGAGGGCCCGACAGACTCTCCCGCCACTCTATCGGATTCAGAATGAACCTGCCCCTTGAGCTACCGTGATTTTCTCCTTGAAGTTGGGACCTACATACGCTCTCGGTGGCGTCCACACATAATAGTCATTCAGTGACTGGTCCTGATGTGTGCCCCTTTGGGGGACTGGTGGTTTCCGGCGCATCTAGGCTATAATAACCTTCCGGGCTCCCCCCTTGACAACAGGGGGAGTTTCAAGGCAGCCCTCTGAAGGCCGTCCAATGGGACATCCCCATCTAACTTTGGTTTTCATGTATTGTTTTGTAATGTCAACCTGTTTCTGGTTGGATGTATGTTCGGGAGTTAAAGGGAGGGACATTCCGGGCAGGATTGGCCCGCTAAGGTGGGAGGGAGGGTGGATGGGGAAGTTTTTTACTCGTTCCGAGCTGCACTGTTGCATATTTATAGGGCATTGGGCAACCCACTGGCCCCCTTCTCTTAGATTATACTCTCCTTTGAACATGGCTGCCTATACTAGCGTCTGTAAAAGATGACGTCGGGGAGTAGAGTACAGGGCCTACAAGGAGGGCACACACTGCACTGCATGACATGGAATGTTAGGGGACTGGGAGATCCCCGCAAAAGATGGCACATAATGGCATATTTGGAGCGGCACAAGATAAATATTGTACTCCTACAGGAGACACATTCCACACCTGGGAGGTGGGCCATGTTTGGAGACCGATGGTCTGCGTACAGTCAACATTCTGCCTACTCCTCCTACTCTAGAGGCACATCTATCTTGGTCCGTAGGGGTACCCCCTATACACCGCTAGAATTTAAAAATGATACACAGGGGAGGTACACCATAATCTAGGGCCGAATGGCACAATACTCTGTGACCATAGTTAATTCTTATGCACCTAATACCGATGACCCCTCTTTCTTTGATGCTCTCTGGGGCATTATCGTGGAAATAGGCTTGAGATATATACTGTGAGGTGGAGACTTCAATCTTACTCTAGATGCTCATAGGGACAGAGGGACTGAGGCCACGACTCATAGACGTAGAGCAGCAGAGAGACTGGGGGCTGACATGGAGGCACAGGACGTGGTGGACGGGTGGCGCTGGCTACATCCTAGTGCTGAGGAGGGTACTTTTTACTCTGAAGCGCATGCAAGCTGGTCCAGACTAGACTACTGGCTTATATCACGCCCCATGCTACCCTGGATTGTATATGTTACGCATATGGCGCAAACATATTCTCACCATTCCCCGGTTGTACTGGAGCTGAGGGTCCCCCTTGCGTCCCCTCCCCTCTTGTCCTGGCGTCTGGCCCCTCGCAATTTGATAGATGACGTCTTCCGTGGCGAGTTACATACTGAAATAGCAGAATTCTTTGACCGAAATAAGAATACAGAAAACAGCGTGGTCACGATCTGGGAGGCATTTAAGGTTACTTTTAGAGGGTATAGTCTGACTAAAGGTGTAGGTATCCTACGAGAACTCCGAGCTACCGCAGCGGTCTTACTGCTAGAGATTAAATGGCTGGGGATCGAGCAGGTTGAGGAGCCAACGGCACACGTCGCACGCCGCCTGCGGGAAGCCTTCACTGAATATCAGGCAGTCTCGGAGCGAGAGGTACTATTCAAAGGCAAATATGCGAGGGCCCGTTCCTATGGGGAGGGAGAGAGACCGGGCAACTCTCTGTCACATACTCTCTGTACGGCCAGACCCGAAAATTCTATACCTGAGATACTAGATGTAACTAGCCACCTGATGAGGGACACCTCTGACATACTTAACACCTTCCCAGATTATTACCAGCGTTTGTACTCCTCTACTAGATCGGATCCCCCAGATTTTGACGGGTATCTGGAGGGGGTGGCACTGGCCTGGCTTAGTGATGCGCAGCAGGCATTCTTGGCGGCTGAACTTGAACAGGACGAGATCCGGGAGGCTGTGATGCAGCTGCAATCGGGTAAAACCCCGGGCCCTGACGACATTCCAGCCGAGCTCTATAAAATTTATGTGGACATACTTGCCCCATGGCTGGGACTGGTCTATCGGGAGGCGAGACAGGAGGGAGTCCTCCCGCCCACTATGAGAGAGGCTTTGTTAACTACTATATTGAAACCGGGTAAACCTGCAACGAGTTGTGATTCATATCGCCCGTTGTCCCTTATTAATTGTGATGCCAAGATACTAGCGAAGGTACTAGCGAATCGGTTGAGTCTTTTGATGTCTTTCTTGGTTAGGCTGGATCAATCTGGATTTATCCCGGGTAGAGCTACCTCACATAACCTGCGCACCTTCTTTACTATACAGCAGAGTATAGATCCTGAGATCTCGGCAGTAGCGGTATTTTTAAATGCCGCAATGGCCTTCGACACCCTAGAATGGGATTATCTGCAGGCAATATTGAGGCACATGGGCTTCCCAGGCATGTTTATGGTGTGGATTGCCCTTCTGTATACGGATCCAGTGGCCATGGTTCAGATTAATGGTCGCCGGTCCGCCCCAGTCCGCATTGGGAGAGGCACGAGGCAGGGGTGTCAGCTGTCGCCGTTGGTCTTCGCCCTGGCGTTGGAGCCGCTGGCGGCGTTGCTGTGTCAAAACCATGCCACTTCTGCAATTCATGCCCCCTCCCGGCACATCCTAATTTTGCTATATGCGGATGACATCACATTATATTTAAGAAACCCGGAGGACAGCTTAAATCCTGTCTTGCTGGAATTTGTTAGATTTGGCCTTGCATATGGGATATGGGTAAACTGGGAGAAGTCCTTACTCTACCCGTTAACAGATCGCACGGTGTGGTGCTCCCCTGATTCCCCCTCCAATGGGCAGATGGCTCCCTTAGATACCTGGGACAAGCATGATTTGATGCGCTTGAATTATGGAGTGTTACTTAATAGCATACAAGAGATGGTCACACATTAGATTGCCCTGCCCTTGTCTCTGGCAGGGCGCATATCATTGATGAAGATGATTGTGCTCCCTAAGCTTCTCTATTTGTTTCTCAACATACCACACCCCCCAGCCCGCCCCTTTTTCAAGGCACTAAGAACACAGATGATCAGACTGGCTTGGGCTGGTAAACAGCCACGCCTTAAATGGGAAATCATGACGCAACCCTTTGAGCACGGAGGCTTTGAAGCCCCGGATTTTGAACTATATTATAACTATGCACAGGCGCATTTTGCATATTATTGGTACCATTCTCCCCCGCACATGGCACATCTTGCAGTGAAGCAGGGATATATGGAGCTGGTGCCCAGCACCGCCTACCTTAGGCCTGACCTGGCGGTGGATGGCCCTCGCGATTCATCCGTGAGGTGTACACAGCTAGCCTGGAACAAATTAGCCACTAGAGTTGGTAGTGACTTACTATACTCGCCTCTGATGCCGCTTGTAAGCCAAAAAATGATCTCAATGACTTGTGAACCGGCTGGGGTGCGACTGCTTGCTGTGATGAAGGCTCACACTTGGGGCGACTTGTATGTAAACTCCCGTTTTAAAGAACAGGATGAAGCCGGCCCGGGGGGGTTGCCTCTCCCCCTTGGAGGTCTTTTTGTATATCCATCTCCGACGCTCTATAAGGGCCCTGTCGCCCTCCTTCCCTGGGGAGCCGCCGTACATGCAAGCATTGCATAATCTGCTGCAATCAAATGCCCCGCGAAACTTGGTGTTGACCCTGTATCGCTCGGTACAGCGAGACCAGCCCGGCATTGAGGGAGCGGCACATACTTTATGGGGGGAGGAGCTGCAACTCCAGATTACGGAGGCCCAGTGGGCATATTGCTGCCAGCAAACCGGAAAGATTACCGCTAGCAGCATGTTACGGATCATACACTATAAATACCTACACCGTTTCTACTACACCCCGGCGAAGCTCCACAGGCATAACCTCCGAGCTACTGACAATTGTGATAGATGCGGGCCGGGGGGCAGACTTCCTACACCTGGCCTGGTCCTGTTCGAGGGTGCTGGAGTACTGGAGGGAAGTGGAGGGAGCGATGTCTATTATGGCTTCTGCACCACTGACACTTACACCACTGATTGCACTCTTAGGATACACTGAGAAAATTGCCGTAGATATGTTGATTTTATACTCTTATTAGCTAAGCATAGGGTGGCGTGACGATGGGGCAGGGGAAAAGCCCCAAAGTTCAAAGACTGGCTTTCTGACTTGTTATACAGTAGGATGCAACTTGAGACATATGCTGCGCTGCTGCCGCCCTCATCTCGCCCTAGGGATGTTTGGGCCCCATTGGACATATTTCTGCACCGGCAATCAGAATTGTATGATGATATGGCACCAGTGAGCTGCCCTTGAGAGATGCAAGACCACTAGGATACGGGGACTCGGGGTCCGAGGATGGGCCGTCAACGATAGAGTCATGCAGGCGAGAGGTGGGGGAGTGTGGGACATAGGAGCGAAGCACTCATGCGACCAGTTCCCCATACACTTATATAGGGTGAGATGGGCTAACGATGAATAGACCTTATCGTATCTGGAAGTCCTGATGCTGTATGACTGTTTAATTTGGATGGGGCGGGGCTCGGACGAGTTGCTGGATGTTAATTGTTTTAATTGTGTTGATTATCCCTATGAGTTTACTGCTCACCTTGTTATGAGAATATGTTGTATACATTACAAAACCAATAAACAAATAGTCAAAAAAAACAAAACACAATTAAAATCAATAAAAAACAATGTTATGAAAATGAACAAAAAATATATATATATATTTCTTTTTGTATGTTTTTAGCCTAGATTTTAACTCGTTTTTAGACTTTTAGTTTGGAGCATTTTTAGACTTGGACTCATGCACCCTTGCTAGTGAGTTAGCATCCTTGTTTCGACAATGGGGAGGGTGTGGTGAATCCATTTTAGTTTCCCACTGGGCACTGAAGTTAGCTTCGCCTTCAGCTTGCAGGCTTGTTGCCCCGTCACATAGTGACGTTTTACCCACTTAGCATGCTCTGTTTCAGTCCATTTATTTGATTATTTATTTTAGCACTTCTTAGCTGGCCACATTTTATAGGAAATGTTTTGCTTTTGCTTATCAGTGCCATTTTGAGAAGGCTTCCTTATCAGCGATGTATGTAGGTATTGTCATCATGCCCCTTTCTCACTTATATTTGACAGGAACATAATGCACACTTGTTACGGATTGTTTATGTAATTGCCAAAACAAGTCTGCCACATTATCAGCATACCTACATCAGGGATCCTATATGAGCCATATAAATACTCCTCACATTGACAAGGTCATTAAATCGGTTCCTTCCATAGGCCATCTATGCTGCATGTCACCTTGCTCTAGAACTCAGCCTTTGTGGCTTCATGAAGTCTGAGCTAGAGACCTAATTCCAAGGTAACGAGGGATGAGCGGCGCTTCTCATGGGCATAGTACTGGCAGATTAGGATTTATCACACCTAGCTCTCATTAGAGTAGCGATTAGGCGTTCTTTGTTACGAATTTCATATCTTATATTTATTGCAGCATGGTGGGGGTTTCAATATTCACAACTCTCAACTTCACAATTTTGCTTTTATTACTGCTCATTATCCTAATTATTGCAAATTATGCTTTTTACTGTAGATTACAGTCCTTTCAATAAATATATTGAAAACTTTCCTGCATCGCCTTCATTGGCTACGTGTGTATGCAACTTATTTCTAACAAGAGAAAAAGGTAACTTCTGTTCTATCATGACTCCTCTGAGAAGTCACATCTAGAGTCCATGAGTGAGGCTGCCAGAAATCACCTTTACTGCCTGAGTTTTGGTGAGGTGCTGCTTGTGAGCTGGGAGGGCTTGACCGACAGTTGCGACTTGTTGTAGGAGTGCCTCAGTCGCCTACAAGCAAAAGTGCTGACATCCCAAAACCAGTAGTCTTGCTAAGTGGCAAGAGTCCAACTACGACAGCAGGAGCCTGCTAATGGAGGCTTCTCTCAGCATCTCTAATCGAGGGCACTACTCTGAATGCAACAAAACTGTTGGACACCTAGTATAAAGTTTCCCCGATTTATTCCCTTGTTCATACACCCATTGTGTAAATTCTCTCCAGCTTTTCCCGGCCTCCTCTAGCGAGATCTGTTGCAAGTGTGATCTTGCTAACACAAAGGGCCAGGTTTAAAAGACCCTTGTGCCACCGGAGCGTCACTTATTGCGACGCTCCAGTGGTGCTAACCACTTCTCCATATTTACAAGGAGGTGTAACACCACTTTTTGTGGCTTTACACCTCCTTCTAATATGGCCCCTCCGACACAGTTTTCTGCATCAGAGGGGCGTGCAGTAGGTGTTGCAGTTGTGAAGCTGCCCCAGATTTACAAGAATTCATGAATCCAAGGCAGTGCCAAAATCTAATGCCACTAAAGGGGTGGTGTTAGCCTGGTGCAACGAGGAGGAACACTTTAATTCCTCCTCATTTTTTGTTTTTTCTGTGTGTGGTGCATTTTGCAGCACACATAGAAGAAACAAAATGCCATAGATGATTGTTTATGTGCAAAAAGGGACACCAGATTCACCCAATTGTGTGGTTGGGGCTTCATGAAGGGGCATCGAGGCCATCATCCTGGGTCCAAAAGAGATCTGTGGTACCCACCATTATGGTGTCTTGAGCAATGTGGTTGTCCCCTGCCTCCTCCCAGTCCAAGTTGGACAAGCTTTGTCAGCCACGAGGGCAGGGGCGAGTCATCCAGGAGCAAGCCCTTCTTTTACTAGAAGACTTAACGGAAGATGAGGGGCACCTCCTGCCATCAGAGAAATGGCCTCTGCAGGTCTGTCTGGCCCCTGAAAATTCCTCTTTTCTGCTGCACACTCCCAGGCCTGCTACAGGGTATTGAAAAAGTAAGTGGTAAAGTTAAATATAATCTTCAAATGTGCTGGGAAGAGGACCATGTACTGTAGGTTACGGGCCTAGAGCTTTTGTTTAAAGTCCTCAAAGGAGTATCTGTGTTGTTGGATTGCTGAGGTATAGTCAGGGAAGACCATAATCCTCATATTTTGAAAGTGTTATTCTTAAAGTACCCTGGTTTCTTGGAGGATCGCACCACGTCTCGGGGGTTGAGAATGTGTGCTATCAGTAGATCTGATGGAGCCCCAGGCAGAGGCGGACTGGCAAGGGACCTATGCACTCTTTCCACCACAAACCATGGCGAATGTGTCAGCAGGAATCCAGGACCTCAGCCAATCTCCAGCAGCCCCTCTGTGCACTCTCTAGGAATTCAACAAATCAGAGGAGAGGTTGTTCCTTCGTGACCAGTTTTCTGCATCTTCAGCTCGCTCCTCAAGCATCACTGTAGTAGAGAGCAGCCTAAAGACCTGCATCTTGAGGCCACCTCATCCTCCACTGAGCAGGGGTGTGGAATTAGTATAGCCCAGCACCCAGGACATATTGTTTCAGGTCAAGGACAACAAGTTTTTATGTTTATTTTGTCCTTTGGACAAGTAGATCCAAACCCCTGCAGCACAAACCCTTTTGCTGTCAGTTTCCAGGGAAAGGACCTGTCTGTGGTTGAGGTAATATTTGTGTCTGTACGTTAAGGCTGCTTGAACTTGTATTTATGGTTCATTAATGCAAAGCCTTTATTATTAGGTGAGTAATCTAAATAAATATTGTGAGGTCAGACTGCAATGCTGACAGTGGTTCCAGTAAAATAATGTGTGTTCACATGTTTGAAAAGTTTAACAACATGGGGCCACCTATACTGCTCCTAGAGAGCTCTCTGATTAGATGCAAATGTTTGCAGCAGCTTGAAATCAAGACTGATGATTATTTGCTTTCAAAATAAAATGTTCTTAAAAAATGCAAGAAGGGAAAAACACGCTTTGCTAAATTACTGTGAAATTTTAGGTACTATTTTGAAGCGTCATTTAGTAAACTGTTTATGCATCCTGGTATTTTCAAAACATATTCATAATTGAAAATCAGTGTAGCCATTTTCAACAAGATTATGGGAAACATGAAAGTAAACAAGCACTGGCAAAGCCAAGCGATCTGACATTGGTGGTCAGTCTTCTGTTTTTGTCAATGGGTG
The DNA here is from genome assembly GCF_031143425.1 of Pleurodeles waltl. Taxonomy (NCBI): domain Eukaryota; kingdom Metazoa; phylum Chordata; class Amphibia; order Caudata; family Salamandridae; genus Pleurodeles; species Pleurodeles waltl. Next base: position 136,858,503 of record NC_090437.1, read on the forward strand.
TCTTGTTTTGACATTGCTTTTGTAACAATTTATTGTGTGGGAGCTGCAGGCCCTCACCATTGTAACAAACATTGGGAAAAAGAAAAAATGTTCTCAGAAAAGCACACGTTGCCACAATAGTTCCTGGCACTGAACAAAACTACTTTGTGTGCCAATATGCTTCTTGTGGAAGAGCAGAATGCTAACACTCACAGTAAAGCCAGATGATAGATGGATAGCAAGAGCAATAGAATTTGAATAAAAACAGAATTTCTCAGTTGATGCCGGACCTAATTTGGGGCCTAATTCTTGAAGGAAGTTACAAAAGTGCACACATGGTGTATGCCTTTGCATTAATGGTTTTCATGAATTCACAAGAATTTGAAGAAGTAGGCCAGGAAATCGCACTCCTAGAACATATTTGTGAACTGTATTTTAAAACGAACAAATATGGATGTATAGATTTGCTCATGCGAACATATATTGAGCGTTTACAAGTTCACTTTTTCTCCAACCACTTTTTTCCCAACCTTGGAAGAATTTCTACTTCTGCCCTTGTCAGGAGTAAATTTCTAGCCTTTCTCTGTATGAGAAAAGATTAGAGAAGAGCTGGTGAAAATACTCAAACCATGCATTTTAGTAGGCTTGCACAGACTCAAAGGCATAGCAGACTTGGAACTATTGCTTCTATTAGCTCTGGCATAATCAGAGAGGCTATTATCAGAGCTGCTGCACTACATAGCACCAAAGGGACAAGTAGATTTTTTTACAGGACAAGTAGATTTATGACGCAATAAATCTATATATCCACACCCCTGACTGAGGATACTCTGGCCTCTGCCTCTGTCACCTGATTGGTGACATTGTGGAGATCTTGGTGCAACAAGGACACATCCACTTAGACCTCACCCACTTTAGTTTTGACTACTTCTCTTGAGTCTTTGAGCACCTTAAGGATAATAGCAAGGATGAAATATGTAGGAGTTGACTGTAGCTGCTGGGGGCCACCAGTAGCCCCAGAGGCATCAGAGGTCAGCTTGGCATACAAGTTGATCTTTATCTGAGCTGGCTCCAGTGGGGATGCTCTGTCTCAGACCATTCTTACCAGGGCAGATGTGAGTGTAGGGAGGGAGGACCACACATGGCCTGCTTACCCCAGTGGGGCAGCATGAGCAGCCAGGCAATCCAGGCCTGCAGCTGGAAATGGGTTGATGAGTCAATAGTGGGGGGAGGTTGCAGCGGCCGGTGGTACTACAAGTCAAAGTGGGGAGTCCAACCCCAATCATTCAACAAGGGGCTCTCAAACAGACAAGTCAGGGAATGGAGAAAGGAGGGAGATGTGGATGATAAGGGGTGGTGAACTTGTAGGTAACACCACACTCCTTCCACATTGCCTTGAGGTATGCAGACATGAAGTTTCTACCTCTGTCTGACACCACTTCCTTAGGGAAACCCACCCTCGAAAAGATTCCCAGAAGGGCTTTTGCCACTGCACGTGCTGTTTTGGTCCTTAATGGGATATCTTCTGAATACCTTGTGGCATGGTCCACCACCACAAGGATGAATCTATTGCCAGAAGCTGTTGGAGAGTCAAGGGAGCCAACAATATCAACCCCTACCCTTTCAAAGTGCACCCCTACCACTGGCAGTGGAATTAAGTGAGCCTTTGAGGTGCCACCAGTCTTGCCACTTGCTTGGCAGGTGACACAGGAGCAACAAAACTCCTTTGTGTCTTCTGACATATGGGGTCAGTGAAAATGTGGAACAAGTCTGTCCCAAGTTTTCCTCTGGCCTAAATGTCCAGCCAAGGGAATGTGATGAGCAAGAGTTAGGAGGAATTCCCTGTACTGAAGGGGGATGACCAGTCTCCTGGTGGCACCAGGTTTAGGGTCCCTTGCTTTATTATAGATGAGATTATTCTCCCAGTAAACTCTGTGGCTGTCATTGACATCCACAGTCTGCTGTTTGACAGCTTGCTGTCTGAGACCCTCCAATGTGGGACAGGTTTGCTATGCCACACTCATCTCTTCCCTGGCAGGACCCCTGCATCCAAAAGCTCAGCTGTATCAGCTTCCAGCTCCTCTGGTTTAGGTTCTGCACAGGGAGATAATTCTTCTTCCTCAAAAGGGGAATCATCTGTGGAGGGAGGGACAGTGGACAACGGTCTGCCCTTCCTACCCCTAATTTCTGGGAGCACTTGGTCCATTGTTCCAGGATCCAAGTTTCCCTGTCCTCTTTGCTTCTTGGCCTGAGCCCTGGTGAGAGCAAAGATATGCCGGGAATGCCCAGAATTGCTGCATGGGCCTCCAACTCCACTTCAGCCCAAGCTGAAGTCTCGAAATCATTGCCCAGCAGACATTCTACAGGTAAATCAGTGGCTACCATACCTTTCTTTGGACCAGTAACCCCCCCCCCCCAGTTGAGATTCACAACAGCCATGGGGTGGCTAACAGTGTTGCTATGGGCGTCTGTCACATGATAATGGTGACCAAGTAGGTGCTGCTAAGGGGCAACCAGTTTTTCCATCACCATTGTGACACTGGCACCTGTGTCCCTGTAGGCCTCAACCTGAACACCATTAATAAGGGGTAGCTGCTTGTACTTATCCATATTAAGGGGACCAGCAACTAAAGTGGCTAAGTCAATGCCACCATCAGAGACTAAAACAGCCTCAGTGATCTCTCCAACTAGACCAACCCCAACTACATTAGAAATGGTGGTGTTTCTGCCGCCTTCCCCGAGAGCTGGAAACACGCAGAAGTCAACGCCCTCCTGAAGAAACCTATGGCGGACCCCAGCGACCTGAAGAACTTCCGCCCCATCTCGCTCCTCCCCTTCCCTGCCAAAGTCATCGAGAAGACCGTCAACAAACAACTGACCAATTTCCTTGAAGACAACAACCTACTCGACCCCTCTCAGTCCAGATTCCGAGCCAGTCACAGCACAGAAACCGCCCTCATCTCAGTCACAGATGACATCAGAACTCTGATGGACAACGGAGAGACAGTCGCCCTCATCCTCCTCGACCTCTCGGCTGCCTTCGACACCATCTGCCACCGAACCCTAACATCCCGCCTGCGCTCCACCGGTATCCAAAGACTGGCCCTGGACTGGATCACCTCTTTCCTCTCTAACTTCTCCCAAAGAGTCTACCTCCCTCCGTTCCGCTCAGACCCCACCAAGATCATCTGGGGCGTCCCACAAGGCTCCTCGCTCAGCCCGACTCTCTTCAATGTCTACATGAGCCCCCTCGCCGACATTATACGCAAACACAACATCAACATCACCTCCTACGCCGACGACACTCAGCTGATACTTTCCCTCACCAAGGACCCCACTGGCGCCAAGACCAACCTGCAAGATGGAATGAAAGACGTCGCAGAATGGATGAAACTCAGCCGTCTGAAACTGAACTCAGAAAAAACGGAAGTCCTCATCCTCGGAAACACCCCGTCCGCCTGGGACGACTCTTGGTGGCCCACGGCCCTAGGCACCGCACCTACCCCATCAGACCATGCACGCAACCTCGGATTCATCCTGGACCCGCTTCTCACCATGACCAAACAAGTCAGCGCTGTATCATCTTCCTGCTTCCTCACTCTCCGCATGCTCCGAAAGATCTTCCGCTGGATCCCCGCCGACACCAGAAAAACTGTGACCCACGCCCTCGTCACAAGCCGCCTGGACTACGGAAACACCCTATACGCAGGAACCACCGCTAAACTCCAGAAACGTCTGCAGCGAATACAAAACGCCTCCGCCCGCCTCGTCCTCGACATACCCCGCAACAGCCACATCTCCGCCAACATGAGACACCTGCACTGGCTTCCCGTCAACAAAAGGATCCCCTTCCGGCTCTACACCCACGCACACAAAGCCCTCAACAACAAGGGACCCGAATACCTCAACCGTCGCCTCAGTTTCTACACACCCACCCGTCAACTTCGCTCCGCCAACCTCGCACTCGCCGACGTCCCTCGCATCCGCCGCACCACAGCAGGTGGGAAATCCTTCTCCTACCTGGCGGCCAAGACATGGAACTCCCTCCCCGCCAACCTCAGGACCACCCAGGACCACCCTGCATTCCGGAGGCAGCTCAAAACCTGGCTCTTCGAGCAGCAGTAACCCCCTTCCCCTAGCGCCTTGAGACCCTCACGGGTAAGTAGCGCGCTTTATAAATGGTTTTGATTTGATTTGATTTGATTTGAATAGTGAGCCCAGCTACACAATTTAATTGGCTATTCGTAGTGCTATTCCCACCACCACTGCTATTACTAGGGGCACTAGTGGTTGCAGTTGGGGCTGTGGTGGTGGGAGGTTTGGTGTTTCTTTTTGGACAATGAGGATTGGTTGCCCAATGGCCTTTGGCTATACACAAATAACACCAAGGTTTCTTATCTTTGTGAGAAGAGGATTTGGACCCACAACCCCCAGAGGATTTTTGTGGGCCTGACGAAGACTCTGGTGATTTTTTATCTTTTCCCCACCCTTGTCATGTGACTTACCATCCTTTTTCTTGCTGTCCTTGTCACCCCCTGTATGAACGTTTCTGTTCACCCTTATTATGACCCATTTGTCTGCCTTCTTTCCCAATTCTTGGAGAGAGGTCTGATCTGAGTCCACAAGATACTGATGCAACAAGTCAGACACACAGTTATTCAAAATATGCTCTCTCAGAATCAAGTTATATAGGCTTTCATAGTCAGTCACCTTACTGCCATTTAACCAACCTTCTTGGGCCTTCACAGAACAGTCTACAAAGTCTGCTCAAATCCTGTGATGACTCCTTTCTGGTCTCTCTGATCTTTATCCTGTATTGCTCAGAGGTTAGGCCTGACCATCCAAGAGTGCACTTTTAAGAATTTGGTAATTATCTGCATCATCCTCTCTGACAATAAGGAGTCTGTCTCTCTCCTTACCAGAGAAGGATAGCAGCCCACTGTACATGATGGACCCTCTGAATGTTACAGGCCCTCTCAAGTGCAGCAAACCACTTATAGATGTCATCACCATCCTTGTGAGGAGAGACAACTTTATGCAGATTACTAGAGTCAAATGAAGGTTCCCTAACATTTGAATTTCTGAAACTGCTGCTGCCACCATGGGGAACTAACCCCAAACCCTGCCCTTCCTTTTCCACAGCCAGGGATTCCCAGTCTAAGGCCAAATGTTGCTGCATTAGCCTCAGTCTGGCCTCCTCTAACCTCAGCTTTCTGCGTTCCCCAATCCAGGGACTGGTCCTCAGGGTTCGATGTGTGGGATGCCCCTGAAACAGAGGAAACATTGGAATGGGCAGAGGCAGATCTATGTCTAACAGGGGCCACCCTAGTGACCTGGCCTCCAGGGGGAAAGGGAGCCCTACTAGTGTGTGAACCCTTCCCACTCCCAGTGGTACTAAGGGGCTTGTTAACAGATAAATCTGTGGAAGAACCCTCCCCAGGATTGTCAGTGTCCTCCTCTGAGCCTTCCTTGTTGGAATCATCCTCTACCTCTTGCCTATTCCCCTGTCTGATCTCGACCAGTGCTGAGTCCCTGGTCATCTTGGAGGAGAAGATTTAAGAGGAACCCCCTTCTTGGGGTTCTTCCCAATCCCTAAACCTCTTTCAACACAGAGACCCCTCAAACATTTAAAGTTTAAAGTTTAGATTCTCTTAGGTAGTCTTGGCAACTCTAGGGTAGCTTCTACAGAAGACATATTGAAAGAGAAAAAGTTTAGGAAAGTGAGTAAAAAGTTAGTAGAATAAAAGAGCTAACTTTTTAGAGAAACGAAGAAAACTTTTGAGACAGTTAGAAAATTACTTCTAGGCATATACAGTACTGTATATGCTCTGAGTATTGGAGCAAGCTTTTCTTGTGAAAAGCACCAGTAACAAAGTGGCAAAGCAATTGCAAGTACTTATCCCACCGCTGCCACCAATGTAGGAGGCTGGCCTGGTTTGTAGTGGGGCCCTTGGGTACTTACACCAGGTCCAGTTACCCCTTATTTGTGAAATGTAGTAGTGTTCTAGCCGCTTAGGCTGATAGAGGTAGCTATAGCAGAGCAGCTTAGGTTGAACTAGGAGACATGCAAAGCTCCTTCAATACCACTTATAGTTACACAGTACTTATACATAAGTAAAGACAATACTCAGTGTTACCAAAAATAAAGGTAGTCTATTTGAGTGACATAGTACCAAAAATATCTTAGAGGCAATACTCCGCCTGGAGGTAAGTGCTATACACAATATATACACTAGACACCAAAATAAGGCAAGTAATTAGACATAGGATAGTGCAAACGATGGGAAATGCTATAGAATGCAATGGGATAAAATAGATCTATGGGCAACATAAACCATATTTTAAGAAAGTAGAATGCAAATCACGAATTCCACCCTGGACAAGTGTAGTGTGTCTAGAATCGCTGGGAGAGTAAGAATACAGTAAAGGTAAGTAAATTACCCCACCCCAGAGCCCAGAAAAGCAGAAGTAAAATACTGCATGTTTCCTTAGGACACACTACACCTCATGATTGGAATTATTGCAAGAACCAACCAAGTCTGCAAACAACAAACAGTGGATTCCTGGACCTGAAGACCTGCAAAAGAAGGAGACCAAGTCCAGAAGTCGAAAGAAGTTCCAGGAAGGACAGGAGCTCCTGCCAAACCAGAAGTGGGTGCAAAAGAAGAGTCCCCAGTTAGTCGAAGACTGCAGAAATGCACCCTTGGAAGATGCCAACGGATTCCTGCATGATGCAAAAGATGTCCCAAGTCGTGAAGTTAGATGCAGGCGAGCTTTGGCACTGGATTCCTCCAACAAGCCTTGGTTCCGGCAAAGTTGCATTTTGTGTCACCTAGGCGCTATCTGGACCCAGGAAGTACCTGGAGGCCTCAACTCTGTATGATGAGGAGAAGAGGGCTCTCTTGGGACTGAGCTGCTCAGATTCCAGGATGGCAGAACCCTTTTTGTGAGGTGGCAGCAGCCATAGCTGCAGTGCAAGCCTCAGAGAGCTGGTTTGTCAGTACTGGTAGTCCATAGTGGAGACCCCAGGATGCATGGAATTGGCTCCCCAATACCAGATTTGGAATGGGAGGACAATTCCATGATCTTAGACACGTTACATGGCCATATTCCGAGTTACGATTGTGAAGCTACATATAGGATTTGACCTATATGTAGTGTACATGTGTAATTGCGTCCCCACCCTCACAAAGTCCCAGGAAATGGCCCTGAACTATGCAGGGACACCCTTGTTAGTGCAAGGGTGCCCTCACACTTAGTAACTTTGCACCTAACCTTCAACAAGTGAAGGTTAGACATATAGGTGACTTATAAGTTACTGAAGTGCAGTGAAAATGGCTGTGAAATAACGTGTGCGTTATTTCACGCAGGCTGCTGTGGCAGTCCTGTGAAAGGGTTTGTATGAGCTCCTTATGGGTGGCAAAAGAAATGCTGCAGCCCATAAGGATCCCCTGGACCCCCAATGCCCTAGGTACCTAGGTACCATATACTAGGGACTTATAAGGGGGCTCCAGTGTATCAATTAAAATTGGTAAATGAAGTCACTGGCCTATAGTGACAAAGTTAAAAGCAGAGAGAGCATAAGCACTGAGATTCTGATTAGCAGAGCCTCAGTGACATAGTTAAGCACTATACAGACACACACATTAGGCCATAAACTATGAGCACTGGGGTCCTGACCAGCAGGATCCCAGTGAGACAGGCAAAAACAAACTGACATTCAGGTAAAAATGGGGTAACATGCCAAGAAAGATGGTACTTTCCTACATGGAAGCACACCAGCTCACAGATGCAGCTTCAAGACCTCTGGCCCACCTTAGTGGTGCAGGGTCCAACAAGAGGAGTATCTGCCATTCTGCTCCTGGCACCCAGTCAGACGGCCAGGGTGACCTCTCACAGCCTGGGTGTTCACCACCTCCAACATCAGGGTCGGCATTCACAACTAGGGTGGGCAGCTGCATCAGCTAGGGCCCCAGACTTGAGACCACAGTTGTGCAAACACTTGTGTGCATTTATGGTGAAGGTCCGGTGAATGTAGGGGTCCACCACTTCCCTGCTTCAGCAGGCACCCCTCTGCAGTGATGACTGGTGGCTTGGGTCCCTTCTCCTGTCAAAGTTCTGACGTTCAACTGTCCGACTTTGGTGGAGGTAAGAGCTTGCCTCCCCATGTAAGACAGTATCCCTGTGCACTGCGTGTTTTGCAGTTGCCAAGGCTTGTTGGCATCCTGCCACAAACTTCTTCATTCACTGTGCAGCTCCAGCCCCCAGGATGCACAGCCTCCTGTGTGGTTCTCCGGTGGCGTGGGATCCCTTTGTGTACTGCTGCATGGGCCTCCTTTTGCACCTTCTTTGTCACCATGCTTTGGGACTCCTGTGCATGCTCCCTGGTCTTCTGAGGGCTCTCTGAGTTGCTGAGAGTCTCCTCTGACTCCCCCTCCTGGTAGCGTCTACCAGGTCCCTCCTGGTCCCGGGCAGTGCCATTTTCCGCTAACCGCGATCTTTGCATGTGCCAAGGTTTGTTGGTGGAATCCAGCGACACAAACCAGACTGCAATCATCCCTCTGGCGTGGGACATCTTCTGCACCAACCAGGAACCCACATCTGTCTTCTTGATTGCAGTACTGATGGTTTTTCTTCACTGGTGGTTCTTCTTTTGCACCTTCATCCGGTTAGCAGGGGTTCCTGTTCTCCCTGGACTTTTCAGTGCTTCTTGGAGCCTGGTCCCCTTCTTCCACAGGCCTTCAGATCCAGGAATACATCATTGGAGCCTTCCAGTCTCTTCTGGTTCTTGCATAATCTTCTTTCTAGTGTTCTTGTGTGTTCTAGGAAAGTTACTGTGATTTACTCCTGCTTTCCTGGGCTCTTGGGTGGGTTCTGTTACTTACCTTTGGTGTTTTCTAAAACTCCCAGTGCACCTCTACACACTACACTTGCCTAGGTGGGAAACCGACTTTGACACTCCACTTTCTTGGTATATGGTTTGTGTTCCCCCAGGCCCATTTCTAACTATTGTGAGTTTCACTATTTGCACTGTTTTCGGACTGTTTTTACAGCTATTTCTGCATACTAATGATATAATTTGTGTATTACTTACCTCCTAAGGGAGTATAGTCTCTATGGTATTTTTGATATTTGTGTCACCAAAATAAAGTACCTTCCTTTTTGTAACACTGAGTAAGTTCTTTCATGTGTGTGAGTACTGTGTGACTACAATGGTATTGCACCAGCTGTGCATGTTTTCTAGTTAGGCCTTGGCTACTCATTCATACTACCCATAGAGAGCCTGGCTTCCAGACACTGTATACATTTCACTAATAAGGGATAACTGAGCCTGGTATAAGGTGTAAGTACCTTGGGTACCCACTACAAACCAGGCCAGCCTCGTACATTGGTGGTGCAGTGGTGGGATAAGTACTTGCAATTGCCTTATCACTCTGTCACCAGTGCTTTCCACAGGAAAGAATACTCTATACCTAGAGCTCAACACAAATACCTAGTTACAGGGTTCTAGTCTCTTACTTTCCTTTCTAAGAGACTAGAGGGTAGGTAGGTTGGGGTTTTCCTTACACTACACTACCATACAACTACATCATGTCTACTGCTGGGCCTAGCTCTGAGGTCATGGGTACTCCCTATGAGGGCATGACCTTCAAAGTACTGAAAGGGCTTTGCTCAGAGAGAAGCCTAGATGTAGGGAAGAACCCCAACAAGAATTTTCTGTTGAGCCTTTTCCTCCAGGATGATCAGGAACATGCTGATAACCAGGAGCAGGATGGGGAGGGAGACTCTAACCCCTTAGAGACAGGGAATTATCCTTCAGATTCCGGGGAGGACTCTTCCTAAGATCTTCCACCTAGCAGACCTACTAGTGTAGCTGGCAGTGGGAGGGGTAGTCACTCAGGTAGGACTCCCTTCACATCTAGAGGGCAGGTCACTAAAGTTAGCAAAGCTAGGGAAAAATCTGCCTCTGCCCATTCCCATATCACCTCAGTTTCTGAGGGATCCCATGATTAAACTCCAGGTGATGACTCCATAGATAGGGAGCTCAGGAAACAGACTGGAGAAGGACAGGATGAGGCTGCAACAGCAACAGCTAGCCCTAGATAGGGGGGCCTTCGCTGTGGAGAGGGAAAGGCAGGGGTTGGGGTGAGTTCCCCATGGTGGCAGCAGCAGTTTCAGGAGTTATGGAGGTAGGGAGGACACCATAGACTCTAGAAATCTGCACAAAAGTGTTCCCCCATACAAGGTGGGGGATGATATTTACAAGTGGTTTGCTGCACTTGAGAGGGCCTGCAAAGTTCAAAGGGTCCCTCAAAGGCAGTGGGCTACTATTCTGTGGTTTTCCTTTTCTGACAAGGGCAGGTATAGACTTCTCACTGTCAGAGAAGAATACTCAGACAACTACAGTACTCTTAAAACTTCACTCTTGGATGGATTTGGCTTAACCACTGGAACAGTAGAGAATTAAGTCCAGAGAAACCAGAAAAGAGTCCTCACAAGATTGGATAGACTTTGCGGGCTGCTCTGTGAAGGCTTCGGAAGGTTGGTTACATGGCAGCAAAGTCTCTGACTATGAGGGCTTCTACAATCTAATTCTGAGAGAGCATATTTTGAATAACTGTGTGTCTGATTTGTTACACCAATACTTGGTAGACTCAGATCTCACCTCTCCCCAAGAATTGGGAAAGAAAGCAGACAAATGGGTCAGAACAAGAATGAGCAGAAAAGCTCATACAGGGGGTGATAAAGAAAAGAAGAATGGTAAGTCTAATGACAAAGGTCGGGACAAAGATAACAAACAAGTAGTCTTCATCAGGCCCACAAAACTCCTCTGGGGGTCAGTCTAAATCCTCTTCTAACCATCAGAATAAAACGCATTGGTGTTATATGTGTAAGGACAAAGGCCATTGGGCAAGTGATAGTACTTGTCCAAAGAAAAACACCAAAGCTCCCACCACCACAAACCCCACTGCTTCCACTAGTGCCCCTAGTAATAGCAGTGGTGGTGGGAAAAAACACTACAAATAGCCAGTCCAAGGGTGTAGCAGGGCTCACTCTGGGTAATGTAGTGGGGTTAGGTTTAGGTAGGGAAACCACTGAGGCTGTTTTAAGCTCTGATGGTGGCATTGACCTTGACACCCTTTACAAGCAACAACCCCTAATAAATGGTGTTCAGGTTGAGGCCTACAGGGACACAGGTCCCATTGTCACAATGGTGACTGAAAAAATGGTGGCCACTTAGCAACGCCTACTTGGTGATCAGTACCAAGTGACAAACGCCCATAACAACACTGTTAGCCACCCCATGGCTGTTGTTTATCCCAAGGGGGGACAGGGGTTCACTGGTCCAAAGAAAGTTGTGGTATCCACAGATCTACCTGTAGAGTGTCTACTAGGCAATGACTTGGAGACTTCAGCTTGGGCTGAGGTGGAGTTGGAGGCTCGTGCAGCAATGCTGGGCATTCCTGGGCATATCTTTCCTTTGACAAGGGCTCAGGCCAAGAAGCAAAGGGGGCAGGGACACTTTGATCCTGGAACAATGGACCAAGAGCTTCCCAAAAGTAGGAGTAGAAAGGGTAAAGAGGTATCCACTATACTTCCCTTCAATGAAGTTTCCCCTTTTGAGGAGGAGGAGTCTACTCCCTGTGCAGAACCTACACCAGAGGTCTTGGGTGAAGAGGGGCCTGCCAGAGAGGAGTTAAGTGTGGCTCAGCAGACCTATCCCACACTTGAGGGTTTAAGACAGCAAGCTGCCAAACAATAGGCAGGGGATGTCAGTGACACCCACAGGATGTAGTGTGAAAATAATCTCCTATACAAATAGGCAAGGGACCCAAAACCTGGTGCCACCAGGAGACTGGTCATTCCCTTGCAGTATAGTGAGTTTCTTTTGACCTTAGCACATGGCATTCCCCTTGATGGACATCTGTGGAATAGCAAGACCTAGGACAGACTGGTCCCTCACTTTCACTGGCCTCACATGTCAGAGGACACAAAGGAGTTTTGTTGCTCCTGTGTCACTTGCCAAGCCAGTGTTAAGACTGGTGGTACCCCAAAGGCCCCCTTGATCCCACTGCCAGTGGTTGGGGTGCCCCTTGAAAGGGTAGGGGTTGACATTGTTGGCCCCCTTGACCACCCTACTACTTCTGGTAATAGGGTCATTTTAGTGGTAGTGGACCATGCCACTAGATACCCAGAAGCAATATCTCTGAGGACCACAATAGCTCCTGCAGTGGCAAAGGCCCTCCTGGGAATATTTTCCAGGCTGGGCTTTCCAAAAGAGGTGGTGTCAGACATAGGTAGCAACTTCATGTCTGCATACCTAAAAGCAATGTGGAAAGAGTGTGGTGTAACCTACAAGTTCATTACACCTTATCATCCCCAGACAAATGTGGTGGTTGAAAGGTTTAATCAAACTTTCAAAGGTATGATTATGGGACTCTCTGAAAAGCTCAGAAGGAGATAGGATGTCGTGTTACCATGACTCCTTTTTGCCTACGGGGAGGTACCCCAGAAGGGTGTGGGCTACAGCCCATTTGAACTCCTTTTTGGTCACCCTGTTGGGGTCAATTAGCTCTTGTGAAAGAGGGGTGGAAGCAACCATTGAAGGCCCCTTAAACAAGGCACATTGGACTATTTGCTTGGCTTAAGATCTAGAATGGCTGAGTACATGAAAAAGGCCACTAAAAACCTTCAGGCAAGCCAGGAGTTACAGAAACAATGGCATGACCAGAAGGCTGTCCCGACTGTGTACCAACCAGGACAGAGGGTGTGGGTCTTGGAGCCTTTGGCACCCAGGGCAGACCAAGACAAATGGAGTGGACCACACATAATAGTGGAAAAGAAGGGTTAGGTCACTTATTTAGTGGACCCAGGCACTCCTAGAGGTCCTCTTAGAGTACTTCATGTGAACCGCCTGAAGCCCTACCATGACAGGGCTGACTTAACCCTGCTCATGGCCACTGATGAGGGACAGAAAGATGAGAGTGACCCTCTCCCTGATCTCTTCTCCAACACTTCAGCTGATGGCTCAGTGGAAGGAGTTATTCTTACAGACTGCCTATCTGAAGAGCAGAAAGAGGACTGCAGGAACCTCTTAAATCAATTTTCAGAACTCTTTTCTCTGACAACTTGTCAGACCACTTGGTGTAAATAAACCATAGATACTGGAGACAGTATGAGCTTGTTGATACACTGTCATCTGCCAAGTATCTCAGCACTTTTGATTTGACTACAGGGTATCGGCAGATCAAACTATCAGAAGATGCTAAAACCCAAACAGCTTTCTGTACCATTGGAGAGCATTATCAGTTTACTGTTATACCCTTTGGTTTGAAGAATGCACCTAACACTTTTCAGAGGTTGGTAAACACAGTCCTCCAGGGTCTGGAAGTTTTTAGTGCAGCATATCTAGATGATATTGCTTTCTTCAGCTCCACCTGGGGTGACCACCTGGTCCTCCTGTGGAATGTTTTGGAGGCCCTGCAAAAGGCAGGCCCTCACTATAAAGGTGTCAAAGTACCAGATAGGGCACAGGAAGGTGGTTTATCTGGGACACCTGGTAGGTGAAGAACAGATTGAACCACTACAGGGGAAGATCCAGACTATTTTAGACTGGGCTCCCCCTACAACACAGACCCAGCTCAGAGCCTGGGTATTACAGGAGGTTCATTAAGAACTATGGCTCCATTGTTGCCCCTCTTAATGACCTCACCTCAAAGAAAATGCCTAAAAAGGTATTGTTGACAGCTAGCTGTCAGAAAGCTTCTGAGGAGCTAAAGCAGGCTATGTGTACTGCACCTGTCCCTAAAAGTCCAAACTACTTCAAGATGTTTATAGTCCAAACTGATGCTTCAGAAGTAGGGGTTGGGGCTGTGCTATCACAACTAAATTCAGAGGGCCGGGATCAACCTGTAGCTTTTTATCAGCAGAAGGTTGACCCCTAGAGAAAAGCGTTTGTCAACCATAGAGAGGGGGGCCTTTGCTGTGGTCTGGGCCTTGAAGCAGCTGAGACCATACCTCTTTTAGACTCACTTCATTGTTCAAACGGACCACAAACCTCTCTTATGGTTAAAACAAATGAAAGGTTAAAACCCTAATTTGTTGAGGTGGTCCATTTCCCTACATGGGATGGACTTTCCATTGAAATATAGACCTGGGAGTAACCACTCCAATGCAGATGGACTCTCCAGATAGTTCCACTTAGACAATGGAGACTCATCTGGGCAAGGTTAGCCTTATTGTCCCTCATTTGGGGGGATGTAGGAAAGTACCCTCTTTTTGGCATATTACCCCCATTTTCTGCCTGATGTCAGTGTGTTTGACTGTGTTCACTGGGATCCTGATAATTAGGACCCTAATGATTGTGCTCTCTCTCCTCTCCTCTACATTTTGTCACTGCATACGGGTAACCCATTATTTCGTCCTAAATTGGCATACTGGTCCCCCCTTATAAGTCCCTAGTATATGGTGCCTAGGTACCAGGGCATTGGAGTTCCAGGGGATCCCGAAGGGCCACAGCATTTCATTTGCCACCCATAGGGAGCCCATGCAAAGGCTTCTACAGGACTGCCATTGCAGCCTGTGTGAAATGGTGCCTCCACCCTTCCACTGCCATTTACGCTGCACCATGTCAGTTATAAGTCACCCCTATTGCAGGCCTTCCAGCACTGAAGGCAGGGTGTAGAATACCTGTGTGTGAGGGCACCCCTGCACCGGACTTCGTGAGTGCGGGGACGCCATTTTACGTGTGCACTTGACATAGGTCACCACCTATGTCCAGCTTCACAATGGTAACTCTGAATATGGCCATGTTTGGTGTTAAACATGTTGGAATCATACCCCAAGGCTTTTGAAAGCATTGCTGTTATGATTCCATGCACTCTGGGGACTCCTTAGGGGACCCCCAGTATTGCCATTACAGCCTTCTGAGGTTTTCCAGGCAGCCCCAGCTGCTGCCACCTCGCAGACAGGTTTCTGCCCTCCTGTTGCTCAAGCAACTCGAGCACTGGAAGGCAGAAGAAAGAATTTCCTTTGGGAGAGGGAGGTTTCTCCCTCTCCCTTTGGAAATAGATGTTACAGGCATGGGTGGAATAGCCTCCCAGAGCCTCTGGAAATGCTTTGAAGGGCACATATGGTGCCCTCTTTGCATCATCCAGACTACACTGGTTCAGGCTCTCTAGAGGTAGCTGTGGGTGAGCAGCCAAGGCTTATCTAGGAAACATGCAAAGCTCATGCAATTCCACTGTAGTCACACAGCACTTACACATGAAGGAAAACACTCAGTTGTACAAAAATAAAGATACTTTATTTTTCGAACACAATCCCTCAAAATACTAGAAAGGCAATCGTCCAATAGGAGGTAAGTAATACACTAAATAAATACACTAGTAAACAGTAAAAGGCACGGAAAAGGTTAGAAAACAGTGCAAATAGCAATACCAAATAGTGACCCTAGAGGGAGCCCAAAACATATACTAAATAACTGGAATGCAAACACAGGACCCCCACCTAGGTAAGTGGAATGTGTAAAGGGGAGCTGGGAGTATTGGAAAACAACTGAGGTAAGTAACACAGTACCCCCAGTGACCAGGAATGCAAGGGTAAAGGCCACATATACAAAGTTTTTTTATCATCTCAAGTGGCCCGATTCGCAGAATCGGGCCGTTTGCAAAGAGAAAAAAGCATTTTGCGATGAGTCGCAATTAGGAAGGGGCGTTCCCTTCCTAATTGCAAGTCGCAGTGCAATGTAGGACTGTTTTGTGACCGTGAATGCGGTCATAAAACAATTGCAGTTAGCACCAATTTCAAATTGGTGCTAACCCAATTGCAAAGGGGATGGGTCCCCATGGGACCCCGTCCCCCTTTGTGAATGGTAGTGAAAATACTTTTTCAGAGCAGGCAGGGGTCCCATGGACCACTGCCTGCTCTGAAAAAAGAAAAAGAAAACTTTTCATTTTTGATTTTTAAATGCATCCCATTTTCCTTTAAGTTAAACGGGCAGTATTTCAATTTAAAAAAAAAACTTATTTATTTAAAAGCAGTCACAGACATGGTGGTCTGCTGTCTCCAGCAGGCCACCATCCCTGTGAGTGAAGACATTCCCAATGGGGTAGCAAATTGCGACCTACCTCATAAATATTAATGAGGTAGGTCATTTGCGACCCCATTGGGAACCGCAAACAGAGTAAGGTACACTGTTGGTATGGTTTTGCATCTCGCAATTTGCGAGTCGCAAATGAGTCGCAATTTGCAAGTCGGAAGTCTCTGGGTCGTACATCTGGCCCTTAATCACTGGAATTTCCCCAAACCACCCAAAAGGTGGAACACAATAGCACAAAATACTAAAAGGGCAACCCTCCAGTAGGAGGTAAGTAATACACTAAATATATACACTAGTAAACAGTAATAGGCATAGGCATAGCAAAGGTTAGAAAACAGTGCAAATAGCAATAACCAATAGTGACCCTAGGGGGAGCCCATTCATATACAAAAAAAATGGAATGCAAACACAGGATCCCCACCTAGGTAAGTGGAATGTGTAGAGGGGAGCTGGGAGTACTGGAAGACCAAGGAGGTAAGTAACACAGTACCCCCAGCGACCAGGAAATCAGGAGTAAATCACTTAAATTTCCCCAAACCACCCAAAAGGAGGAAAAAGAAGAAAAGAAGACACCTGGACAAGACTGCAAGAAACCAGCAGTGGATTCCTGAAGAAGAGATTCTGTGGAGAGAAGAGACCAAGTCCAAACATCACAATGGAGTCCAGGAGGAGTAGGAGCTCCTACCCACCTAGCTGTACTTGCAGAAGATGGTCGATGGTGAAGAAGAACAGGTCAGCACTGCAGCCCTGAAGCTGGAGAAGAGTTCCTAATGGATGCAGAAGTTGTCCCACACTGGAGTGAGGATTGCAGATGGGTGTTGGTGCCGAAATTCTACCAACATCCTTGACAAAGGCAAACTTGCAGTCAGTGGAACAGTGGTGCTGCTGGGGACCAGCAAGACCCAGGAGGACTCAACCCAGGAGGGGAAGTCACAGGTAGCTTTAAGCATTGCAGAGAGTCCACAGGAGCAGAGGCAGCACCCACAGGAGTCCCACAGGATGGGGACACAGAAGTCGTAGAATGAGCCCATGCAGCACTACAGGAAGGGATCCCCCGCCACAGGAGAACAACGCAGAGGGTTGTGCATCACACAAAGAAGTGCTGGGGACTGGAGCCACACATCACCTGAAGATCCCTTGGAGGAGATGCAAACAAGCCTTGGCAGCTGGAAGAGATGTGATGCACAGGGGTAATGTCCTACGTGGGAAGGTAAAGGCTTACCTCCCCCAAAGTTGGACAGCTGGCAGAGAGGACCAAGAGGACTACTCCAGACCACCACCCATGATGCAGGATCCACGCAGCTCAAGGTGAGAGGAGATCCACGCAGCCGGTCATTTGTGCAGCAGGTGCCTGCAGATGCAGGTGAGTGACTCTTTCACTCAACAGGAGATTCCTTCTTCTTGTACAAGCTGAAGAGTTGCTGTCTTCTGAGTATACATGCCTGGGGAAATTTTGCAAAGGTGGCAGGAGCTGTGGAAACAATGTTGCAGAATAGTCTTCTTTGTTGATTGCAGCGTTGTCGGTTCCTGGAGGCTCCAATCGCAGTTCCAGTGGCCAGAAGTCAAAGTGGAGGTTGCAGAGGAATCCTGCTGGAGTCTTGCAAGACAAATCTGAGGACCTACCCAAAAGAGAGACCCTAAATAGCCCTGAAAGGGGGATTGGTCCCCTTACCAGGTAAGCACCTATCAGGAGGGGGCTCTGACGTCACCTGCCTGGACTTGCTCCCAGAGTTCCCTGCCAACCTTGGAAACAAGATGGCAGAACCCAGGGACCCCCTGGAAGAGGTCTGACCACTACCCCTGGGATGGTGATACACAGGGGAGTGGTCACTCCCCTTTCCATTGTCCAGTTTTGCGCCAGAGCAGGGACTAGGGGTCCCTGAATTGGTGTGGACTGGTTTATGCACAGAGGGCACCAAAGGTGCCCTTCAAAGCATACCAGTGGCTTGGGGAAGCTCCTCCTCCCAAGCCAGTCTCACCTATTTCCAAAGGGAGAGGGTCCCTCTCCAAAGGAAATCCTTTGTTCTGCCTTCCTGGGCTCGATCAGATCAAGCAGAAGGGGGCAGAAACATGTCTGAGGGGTGACAGCAGCTTGGGCTTCCCGGAAAACCCTGTAAGACTGGTAAACTGTAAACTTTGCACTTGTATAGCGCATTGCTCACCAGTTAGGGTCTCAAGGCGCTGTACGAATACCGCTGTGTAACCCCTCCTGGCTTTTCCCTGTGAGGCGCCCACTCCTGGACAACCCCAGGGTGAAGCCAAGCAACCAAGCTCCTTGAAGGCCGTTGTGGAGATTAAGCAAGCTATTGCCCAGAGTTACAGAGTGGACCCATTAATTAAATTTGGCACCGAGGCGAGAATTATCTGGTCCAAGGGAATTGAGCCCAAGACCCGCCAAGGTGGGAAATTGAACCCTGGTCCCGGGCCAGATCTCTGCATCAGGGTCTGCCGCTCTAACCATTGTGCCACACTTCTCCACCTCAGCATTGCTGGTGGTAGCAATGCTGAGGGGCCTCTTAGGATAGCCAAACATGGCCAGGATCTGAGTTATCATTATGTAGCTGGACATAGGTAGTGACCTATCTCCAGTACACGCGCTAAATGGTGTCCCTGCACTCACAAAGTTCAGGAAAATGGGCCTGGAGTTTGTGGGGTACCTCCACTGGTGCAGGGGTTCCTTCATACACAGGTGGTTTACACTCTGCACACAGGGCTGAGAGGTCCTACCATAGAGGTGACTTACAGTAACCTGTAGTGAAAACAGGTACATGCACCCGTTTCACGCAGACTGCAATTGCAGGCCTTCAGAACCCTTTGAATGGGCTCCCTATGGGTGACAGAATAACTGCTGCAGCCATAGGGATCCCCTGGTACCCCAATGCCCTGGGTACTTAGGTACCATGGGGGGGGGGGCAGTGTGCCAATTGTGGGAAGAAAAAGGTAGAGTTACCAATTTAGAAGGGATAGACCATAGTCACTGGGGTCCTGGTTAGCAGGATCCCAGTGAGCACAATCAAACACACTGACAATCAGGCAAAAAATGGGGTTAACCATGCCAAGAAAGAGGGTACTTTCCTACAGTGTAGGAACCGTTTCAGACAGGGAATGGAAACAGTTGATTACGCAACTCAGTTGCACGTGATTTGTGTGATATACGCGCACGTAGAAAAGTTCCTTTATATCTGACATGTTTAGATCTAAAATTAGTACTTTGCCTCATTAACATGTCAAGCTTTTGGCACACATTATTCAAAAAGGGAATAGAACAATCTTTATTACCTATAGAGATGGGTCTTCATTCAGAAACAGTTGCCCACAAATGTTTTCCATCTGGGGAATGTAGTGAAAATGCTCTGATTCCCACATGTGTTCCCAGGATTGTGTTTTAGCCCTGTTTTTGTTTAGCGTTTTAAATGATGTTGTAGCTTTCCTGGGTAATCCAATCTTGACACACCAAAATTATTAAATATAAAAATCTCTATAAAGCTTTTTGCTGATGATTCTGTTTTGATAGCCATGAGTGAGGTTTTGATGGACAAATTCCTTGACAGATTTGCTAACTACTAGATAAGATTACACCTTATTGTAGATGTTTTCTAAGCAAAGGTCATGTTTTTGAAGACTGCACCCTCTCCTAGGAAACAGTTGGTGAGTGGCCATTTTCTTGAAATTGTGAAGAATTTGTATTACCTAGGCATTTGTTTCAAGCAGAAACGTGTGTGGTACTCACAAGCAGAGAAATCTATTGGTCTATTTAAACAAACTTCCACCTCAGTGTTGATAGTAAACAGAAATTTGCCAGCCTACTGCTCAGCGTGAGCCTCTATGTATACAGGCAAAAGGCAGTTGCATAATTTATTGATGCTGTGATTGTTCTGAGGTCAATCAGTTGCAATATACTTGAACAAAGTTGTATAAGACTGCTGTTTAGGTTAGGGTCTGGTACCCTCTTAGTACTGGCCTACGCAAAGCTGAGTGTTAAACCCATCTCAGATATGATTGCTCTATGCCCCATAGTGTATTACATCACAGTGAAAAGAAATCAATATGCTACATCATATCTTAGATCCCTATTGGAGAGGATATTCCTCAATGGAGCAGTTGAAAATCAGTGGATGTTTCACATTAAGAACTATGGGATGCTCCTGCTTTAATGGGACCTTATACAATTAAAATAATCATATCAGAAAAACGGCTTCAAAAGCAGTCAATGCAACAAATGCAGGCTTGCTAATAACTTTTCTATTAACACAACTATTGGATATGAGCCATATTCAACAAGATCTTACCCCACTGCAGACATATACTGTAAGAAGACTCAAAACTCTCTGGGAGTAAGGTGAATCTATTGGTGGCTATTGGTAGACAAGAGCAATAAAAAGGACAGTTGTATCACTGACCTCGTTGCAGTTTGTCGCTGTGTAAGGGCAAATGTCTGGTCCTAATAGAGGGAAACCAACATTGACCTCACTAATAAAGAAAAATGTCAGGCCACATAAACATAGATGCTCCCACTCTGTCACCTTCAGGAATTAACTCACTCAGAATCAGCTACCTACCTCAATTATCCAATAATGGAGCAAAACAATTCAAACACAATATTCTAAAGAGCAACCCGGAAACTCTAATTTCCAACTCCTATTTCTGCTTCTCAAAAGGAGCATTTAAGACCATTCAGATCTTCCACACGAGACTCACAGCAAAATTGTGGAATGCGTTTTACTCCCTAAAGTCAATCATCACCACACAGAACATTCCCTATGGTCTCAAACTCATAATAGCACCCTCACCGTCACGCAATGCGAAAGCTACCATCTCAGTTTACAAAAATGGCAACATCCTTATCCAAGCAGCAGAGAAAGCCTTACAAACATTTGAGTCACTTTTTAGTGACCTAAAAAGGCAACTTGCAGCCCCAGATAAACTTACTAGTTACCCATCTCAAAATCTGACTCCTAACCTTTACATTAAACACACCAACTCTGCACCAAGAGTCACACCTAACAACACTCGTAGCCCTGCAATCCACTGATCCCCACGGACACACAAGCTAGACCCTTATGCAAACAGCCCTTTCAACCTGAAGTGCGTAAGTGCCCAAGAAACATTCACCAGACAAAGAGCAAGTAATAGAAACAAAAACGCAGTTATATCCCAAAAAGACACGAACAGGCACTCAGAACGCAATTTGTCAGTGCCCAATAGACAAACTCACTGTAAATCAAATCAATCACAACACACAACCACTGAGGGAAGACATTGAATAGGTCAAGAAGAAATGGCCTTATTTAGAGTTTGGCAGAGGGGGTTACTCTGTCACAAAGGTGACGGACATCACGTCTGCAGTATTACAATCTCATTATTGCTTATGGAGATTGTAATACAGCGGACTAGATATCCATCACATTTGTGACAGAATAACCCCTTTGCCGAACTCTGAATCAGGCCCAAAGTCTTTACACTTCTACTCACACTAGAGAAGATGTACATCCCCACTACCAAGTGTACTGGCTCCCCTTCTAGGAAAATACTTATCTAAAGCAGACTCACAACTCCCAGGGGCAATAACCTGCACCGGCCAAGAAGATGAACAATCACCTCTTAGATGAAGTGATAAACACTCTGCTAATATGCTATGAGGGTGCACAGAAAACCTCCAGTGACACAACTTCCAACATCCCATCGTCAAGACATCCAACAACAGAAAACGGAGATACTATCCTCTCCAAGTCAACCATAACAACCTGATCCCAATTACAACAAGCACAATGCCCTCCACAGTAACTAACAAACCTGAAATGCATGCTGCACAATAGCAGACCAGCTGCAAAATATGTAACTGATATATCAGATGTGATCTTAGAGCAGGAGCTGGGCATTCTCTTCCTAACTGAAACCTTGCTAAGCCTAACAGCAGCTCAAATACTGGACCTTCTCATTTCCCTGGATTTTGCCATCTTACATCTAGACCGCACACTCAAGCAGTGGGGATGTCTCGCTATAGTATACAGAAACTCCCTAACCCTAAACTCACTGTTTGACATCATCGTTTGAACTCCTGGGAGCAGGAATAAAGCTTGAAAAGAAACTGCTAACAAAAACACTCCTTTTATACCATCCACGAGTAACAACACAATCTTCCTGGAGCAACCTATGGAACCAATCACAATCACTGCTACTTCACTATTTAATATGATATTTTTCAGATATTTTAACCAGCATTGGAACAAAGACCCCACAGTTGCTTCACTCAGTAACCTGCTCTGGGACCTCAGAAAAAGGGGCCCACGATCAGCTATGTGAATACATAAAAACTTTTGACCTATTAGACAAACACCAATAAGGTGTCAAGCCTGGACTCAATACCGCGGTCACCATTATTAACATCCTAGTTGCTTTACAAACATCACTAGACCAAAATTAATCCTGTCTCCTAATACTTCTTAGTCTGTCAGCGGTGTTCAATATGATCAGCCACAAACGCCTCAGAGAAACTCTTGAATTCAGAACGGGCCTATCAGGAGCCATCCTTAACTGGTTCACCTCCTTCCTGCAGAACAGACAACGAAGTCAAAATCACCACCTTCCTATCTGATGTAGCAGTTATTGACAGGGGCGTTCCTCAAGGATCTACAATTTCACCAACACTCTTCAATCTATACATGGAACCACTCACTGAAATCCTTAAACAATCAAAAATCTCATACCACATGCATGCTGATGATACCCAGCTCTATATCAAACTCTCATCTCAAGATGATATCCGGAGACAGAGTGATACCCTGAGGAAAACACTGGACTGGCTGGCACTCAACCATCTAAAGCTAAATCCACTGAAAACCAAATTCATTCTTTTCTCCCCACCACTTAGATCCCTACAACCACAGCCATGGTCTCTTAACCTCAAATAGCTAAACTGCACCTCAACCATCTGCGACTCTGTAAAATCATTAGGCATCACTCTAGACTCAAAACTGATCATGCAAGCTCACATATAAGCTGCAACCAGAAGCTCTAGTTTACATCTGCTCCTTCTAAGAAAGCTAAAACCAGTCTTACCTCAATATGACCTCAAAACGGCAGTCCAATCTGTAGTGCTCTCAAGACTGGACTATGGGAATGGAACACTCATAGGTCTACCTAAAGCCAGCCTAGCCCTAATAAAAGCAACAATAAATACAGCAGCAAGACTTTTAACAGGTACACATTGCTAAGATTGCATTTCCCCCATCACTCAGAACCCTCAACCGGCTCCCAGTTGAAGCTAGGATTCAACTGACTGTTGTATGCATCACACACAAAGCTCTACACAGTACTAGTCTTAAATACATTGCAAGTATGATCAAGCTATCAGGAGGCAGAAGAGATTCTAGAAGTGCCAAATCCCTCATACTAGAACCAGTCAGATTAATAAAAGGAAAACTCATGGCTGCACTTTTGCCGGATCTGCTCCAAACATTTGGAACTCCCTACCACCCTTAACAAGAACAACTACCTCACTCAGGTTTTTCAAGAAGGAACTTAAAGCTGTACTACTAGAAAAACTTGTTATCATAAGTGAACTATTTTGAAACATTCACCCTATCTTAAATTGTATGCTACTGTTTTATATCTTGCGCTTCATATTATAAATATAGTGCATCTCAATTAACAGTTGTTCTCCCTGCCCTGCAACCATGATCGCCCTTTATAACACACAATAAATAAAATAAAACAAATATATATACCTTGGTTGATTTTTACCTGAAGCACTACACACTTTGGCCCATACTTATGGCCTTTGTGCCACAGGGCAGCGCAGTAAGTCACCTTTCTGCATTGCCCTGCATCACAAGGAAAGGGCAGAAATGCACTGTCTTTATCCAATACAGCACATTCTTGCCCTTTCCTCCTGTGCTGGCGCCCTTCTGGCTGCTTAGCACCGATGCAGGCTCCTATGCACAATGGTGCAAGGGTGCCTGCTTTGCATACAGGATTGTTTTTGTGCAGGAGGGGGGCTTCCTGTATAAAAACAATCCTGAGAGGCATTTACCTCATTTTATGTGTGCTGCAGAATTCAGCATATATAGAAAGAAAAAAAAAACAAGTTGAAATAAAGATATTCTCCTAGTTACACTTCATCTGGGGGTTGCACGATTTTGACACATTTCCAAGTTTACCAGGGTTGTTAAATCTGAGAATGCGTCAAAAACCATGGGAGCAGCATGGGAACACACATGCAACACCCATGTAAAGCCCCCCTGTGGCAGACTAAGACAATGCAGCGATTTGCTCTGTGTTGCCTTAACCCATATTTTTGAAGCCATTCAAAGCCAAGCAAAGTGTCTTTGCGTGGCTTCAAAAATATGACTGTACCACATTGCATATGGCATGTATTAGGATAATAGTGTGAGGGACCCAAGTATTAGTGAAGGGTATTTGAGTGTGTTTTATTAATAGAACATATGTGTGTATTGCAACAATTTTTATTTAGTTTTTATACTTGTATCATTTTATCTGTATGTTGTGTACGGAAGTATACTTTGGAGCAATATCATGCTGCAAGGCCGTGCTTTTGATTTGTTGGACTTGTCACATGGGTTCTCAGTAGGGTAATGAGGCTACTGGATTTGGGCGGTAGGATAGCCTAGGTTGTGGGTACTGAGCACAATTCCACACCTGGTGATACCTGCCAACCCAATCCGGGAGTTCTGGCTAACTACCAGCACCCCATCTCTGACCGAGATGATTGTGGCAACCGAGCTCATGGTAAGATAGACTCCCCAGGGAATCGTGGTACATCAGATTGTATCCCGTTCTCTCAGTTACTAATATCTCTCTCAGGCAAAGACAACAGAGGCAGAATATATTTAAATAAGCATTTATTAAAATATCTGCATCTTAGATGAAAGCAGGTGCATAGCAATAACGAGGATAATGAAAGACAATAGGAGCAGGCATGTGACTAAAAATGTAAAACAAGAACAGTCCTACCATGCTGTCTAAACAGGGGAGTGGATCTATAGTCCCTCTCCTACGCTAAGTATGAGCACAGCATACTAAGGCTAATCTGCCCTTCTGTTTTCCACCTGGGAGAATACCGTCCCTCATACCTGAAGAAGAGGCCTGAGGTCTAAAAAGACACCGTTCCCATCTGGATCAGGGCTAGGTCATTTAAGCAGGTAGCTGTAGTGAAGCTTGCAGCAATCAGCATACAGTCATGGTCAGCTGGCTGGAATCTCCCTCTAACGTGTTTTGGACTCAGGAGTTTTTATAATAAAACAGTTGACATTCTAAGAAACCGTCCCCAGTATGAGTGTGTGTTTTTCTGTGAATGCTGGAGACACTCATACCATGTTTGTCGGCAACCCTATCTGACTGTAGCTTTCGAGAAAGCACAAAGGTAACTATGGGCCAGATGTACAAAGCATTTTTCAAGAAGCAAAGTGGCTGATACGCAGAATCGGCCTGTTTGTGACTTGAAAAATGCCTTTTGGGATGTACAAAGCCCAAACTGCAATTCTGTAACTTGTGTGGGTTTTGCAATTCGGTATTAGGAAGGGGGATGTCAAGGGCGTCCCTTCCTAATACCGAATCCAAATGGTATGTATGATTGTTTTGTGACAGCAAAGTTTTCAAACTGGTGCTAACCCATTCACAAACGGTAAGAGGTCCCCATGGGACCCCTCCCCCTTTGTGTATGGGAGCGAAAATATTTTTTCAGAGCAGACCACTGCCTGCTCTGAAAAAATTAGAAGAAAACTTTTCATTTTTGTTTCTGAAATGCATCTCTTTTCTTTTAAGGAAAACGGGCCGCATTTAAAAAAAAAAAAAAAACTGCTTTATTTAAAAACTGTCACAGACATGGTGGTCTGCTGTCTCTAGCAGGCCACCATCCCTGTGAATGTGGCCATTCCCAATGGGGTTGCAAATTACGACCTACCTCATGAATATTCAGTACACTGTTGTACATCCGGTTTTGCGACTCGCAAATTGCGAGTCTCTAAGACTTGCAGTTTGCGACTCGCAAAACCGGGTCTTTGTACATGTGGCCCTAAATGTCCCACTAAGAACGTGATGCTCTCCTAGGTGAACGAACAATAGGCTAAAGAGAAATAAAGGAGCACTGCAAATGAAGATATTGCTAGAAAAATAAGGCAATGTTGCACAAAATGCAGAAAGGTGAAAGTGCACAGCTGCAGGCCTAGTGAGCTTAAACAACGTGCTCTGAACATGGCAAATATAGCTACACAACAGACTATGGGGAAGATTTAAGGAAAGGGCTGCTGCACCCAGTGCAGCACCACTTTACTTGCGCCCCTCAGTGCCCCGCGTCCCCCCACCATGTGTGCGTCGTATCTAAGATACAACGCACCATGATGCAGGGTAGGGGCAATAGCGTCAACATTTATGATACTATTGATGTACTGTTCAGGGTTAGCACCAATATTTTGGCACTAACCCTGAACAGTAAATAGGAGCCCATTGTAAATAATGGTGTGCCCCATTTTAACGCCTGCTCTGAACAGGTTTTTAAAGTGCCCAGAAAAATGGCATAAGGAAATCTCTTACATTTCTTTGTGCCATTTTTTCAGGCCCCCGATTGGGGGAACACCCCCTTTGCATACATTATGGATGGCAAATGCATAATGTAGCACAAAGGGTTACAAAGTGGTGCAATGCATGGGGTTTAGAAAAAGGTTTTCATGAAAACTGCAAACGTGCAGCTGTTTTTTGCATTTGGGAATCAAGCACCATTTTTCAAAAATCGCAAACAACATTAACATTTTTTGGCAAATACAACTGACTGGGGAAAATCGCAAATTGGTTCAGATTTTGGAGTTTCGTGTTGTGGAGAAAAACACTTTACAGCAATTGTGACCTCCATGAGAGGTGAATGACCCCAGGGGTGTACTTTGAGGGACCAAAAACATCCAGTGGTTCGCAAGTCAAACCTTAATCGCAAAGGCTTTGTGCAACCCTGCTGCTTAATGCCAAAGGCAGTCCGCAGCTTGGGTTAACTGCTCCCAGCAGCCGGACCTGTGGTCGCCCAGGCACAAAGTCCAAGCTTTCTAAAATGGGGGATTGTAATATAGCAAAGGTGAAGAATTGTAATTACCATGGGATCGTTTTCAATCATTTTCTTAGTTGGTCATTACTTTTTACATTAGGACTCCAGTCCTTTAGAAGGAACATTGATGCTATACTTAGTTTTGCCCCGAAGTTACAAAGTAAACCAATTATAGAAATGTTGAGTTTCTATAGGAGCAAGTGAATCTCGGTGGGAACATATGGCGATGGGTTATGAGGCTGTGGTAGTACTGGTATTCTCCAAAGAGCAGAAAACTATGTTACTTACAGGCTATTTTCATGGTACAGCTACCCTAATATGCCACCAGGAACTCGGTATAACATACTTGGAGGATTTGATTAGTCTAGCACTTTTATTACTCTGGGTCAAAATCTGGGGATCACCTGGTGATTTTCTGCTAAGACACGTCTCATGCTTTTTTTCATTTCCTTTCATGTAATCACTTACTAAGTCCACTTTTCAGCTCATCGTGCTTAATCACCAATAATTTGTATGTGAGAAATACAGAGACTTTTTTTCTTGAAAAATTTTCTTCGGCATGGTGTGGTGAAAGTTTTACTTTCTCAAATCAGTGCTAAGAGGAGCGACAAGAGTGTCATGAGAGGCTACTGGAGTAGCACAAAATGCAGGCAGGCATCGCGGACAGGCATTGTTGGAGCTTCTTGTGGGTGGTCCCCACGACCTGTTGATGCTGCAGCATTAAGGATCGGGTAGATGGCACTTCACATTGAATACCCGTCCAAGCGGCGAGGTCACAGTCTCAAAGAGCTTGAATGCAGTTCTCTGAGCCATAACAAGAGTCCAGGACCTGAGGGGCACTTCTTGGGGGTCAGAAATCCACTTCTGCTGGGTGCCGGAGTTGGTGCAGCATGTTGTGAAGCCTTTTATGTCCCTGGGGCTCGGATCAGGACGCCCGCAGAGTAGCCCTTGGAGTCATGCTGGTGTCTTGGGTTCAAAAGTGAAGTTGCAGATCCAGTTCTCTTCTCACCCAGGAAAGAAAGCAGCAGTGTAGAAAATCAGCAATTCAGCAAGGCAGCAGCAGGTCAGCAGTCTATCAAAGCAGCCGTCCATTCAGCAGCACAGCAGTCGTTCTTCCTTGCAGAGGATCCACAGGTTGAGAAGTGTACTGTAGAGTTGGTGTCTAAGGTCCCTTTTTTATATCCTGGTGCATTAGTTCTGGAATGTGGGAGAAGCTTCTAGACAGTGGCTTTGAAGTGCATGGAACTTCCTGCCTCCCCTGCCCTGGCTCCAATCTGGCGGCAGGGAAAATGTGGAGCCATTCGGTGAGAAGGCAGAGCACAGACTATTCAGCTGTAAGTGGGGCTGTGCTCAGCTCTGACTCTCATAATGCTAGCAGATGGCCTAATCAGGCACACTTAATTCATCCATTGTGTGACTGTCTGGGAGGAATTCACAAAGTGTAACTGATAGTTACACCTAGACATGCAACCTAGGCCTGGCTACAGGCACAAACGAGCTAAGGGCAGAAAAATGCCAACTTTCTAAAAGTAGCATTTTTACAATTGTAATCAAAACAACCAATTTTACCATTAAATGGGGTTTATCATTACAGTTCCAAAAACACGAAACAGGACTTAGCCACCAGCTCCTATTTTTTAATAACCAATTTAATAAGGAATTCCCAATGTTATCCAATGAGAGGGGAAGGCCTCACAGTAGTGAAAAACTAGTTTAGGGGGTTTTCACTACCAGGACATGTGAAACCTAAAAGTACATGTCCAACCTTTTAATTACACAATACCATGCCTATGAGCTACCTAGGGCCTACCTTAGGTGTGACAAAAATGTCATAAAAGGGGAGTTTAAGGTTTGGCAAGGGGTTTAAATGCTGTATCGACATGACCGTTTAAAACTCCATTCAAGCTGTAGAGGCAGGCCTGGGACATATTTTAAAGAGCTACTTAAGTGGGTGGCACAATAAGTGCTGCAGGACCACTAGTAGCATTTAATTTACAGGTCCTGAGTATATAATATACCACTCTACAATGGACTTATAAGTAGATACAATAAGCTGATTGGGAATAAGTCAATATAAACATGTTTGAGGTAAGTGAACACAAGCAATTTAAAACTAGTTAGCTGTGGTAAAGTGCACAGTCCTAAGGCTAACAAAAATAGGTTCAGCAAAAATGGAGGACGTCAGGCAAAAAAGTCTGTGGGAGGACCATCCCAATGCTGACAGGTTTAACAACATCTAGCCATATTGCAGCATGTTTTCAGATATGTTATGAGGGTCTGCTCCCAAGTCATTACTTCCTTCACATTGATGGTGGGAATGGTGGGAGAGTGAGTGTGTTTTGATCCTTGTCACCTTTATGTTTAGGCCTCATTATTGTGAGAAATCGGGTTGTTGGTTGAATGGGGGGTGATGCCTGTTGAAGAAAGAGCCACAGTGCCTGTCAGGGTGAACCACAAAAGTCATTAAAGTAACCTGTGCTTAATCCTCTAGTAGTTTAGTCAAAAACAGTTAATCTTAACTTAGAGGCAATGTGTAAAGTATTTATGCAGCCCACAAGCAGCAATAAAGTGAAAACACAACAGGAGAAAATCCTCAATTTAGAAAGATAGAATGCAATTTAATGAATCATTTGACACCAAAATCACAAAAATCCAATCAGTAGAACTGGAATGATGATTTTTTAAGTTTAAGGTACAAACTTCCACCTCAAAGATATAAGGGCCGCATGTACAAAGGATTTTTCTAGTCACAAATGGGCCAATTTGCCGAATCAGCCCGTTTGTGACTAGAAAAGTTCTTTTTGGTATGTACAAAGCCCAAACTGCGATTCAGTAACTTGTTACTGAGTCGTAATTTGGATTTTGCGATTCTGTATTAGGAAGGGGTGTGTTCTGAGCGTCCCTTTCTAATACCGAATCTGAATGGTATGTATGATTGTTTTGTGACCATGAATGTGGTCGCAAAACAATCACAGGTAACAACGATTTCAAATTAATGCTAGCCCATTCGCAAACGGGAAGGAGTCCCAATGGGATTGCAAATTGAGACCTACCTCATGAAGATTGATTAGGTAGGTAATTTGTGACCCCACTGGGAATCACAAACAGTGTGCTTAACACTGTTGTACATTTTCTTTTGCAACTCACAATTTGCGATTTCCAAAGGGATTGCAAATTGCAAGTCACAAAACAAAAATTCGTACATCTGGCCCAAAGTTTCAACTTGGATGTCTAGATGTGCAAGCCCGGGTCTAAATTGATAAATATGGCAGACCACATTAGAGCGTGAGTTAGATACAAGAAGTTGACTGTACCTGGTTGGCCCTTACCTTCGGGCTTAGAAGAAATTTTGAAGAAAATTATCTGAGAAGGTAAAGTTCGGTGGAGCAAGGCCGCAGGTGGTATCCAAGGTGGAGGTGTTATTCGGACTTAGGCCCAGATTCACAAGAATCTAGTGCATCAATACTGATGAGCCAGATTTTTTGCACCCCCCACCAGTCCCCCACACCGCCACCTAGCAACATCATGGCGTGCCGTATTTACAATACAGGGCTCCATGGTGCACGTTAGGCCAAGAGCATCAACATTTCGATGCTATGGTGGCACTTCACTCCACTAGCATCAAAATGTTGACACTAGTGGTGCAAAGTGCAAGGAGGCCCATTGATTTCAATGGGTGCATCCTTTTAACACCTGCTTTGAGCATGCATTAAAAATGATGCCAAAAATGGCACAATGAAATCTTGTAGATTTAATTGTGCCATGGTTGAGGGCCTAACACCAAAATGCCCCCCTTGCATACATTATGCCTGGCACAGGCATAATGTGGCACAAGGGGTCACAAAGCGGCACAATGCATGCATTGCGTCACTTTGGAGATATGGCACAGTGATTTTTGCCTCGTTCAACAACATTAGCGTCAAAGTCAGGCCAGCCGGTGATGGGTGGATAGATGAGCATGTTGGTTCCAGTCTTCCCTGATTACTCACAGCAGTTTTCAAGTTTCAGCTTTTTGCTATTTAGTTGCCTTTAGCACCACCACCAAGGGTCCAGGAATGGAGGGGAACTACTTGAGGGGGTGATGAGTCACTCAGGCTTTGTCCAGGTTTGCCTTTGTCCCAGAGGCTTTGACTAGGACACCAGCCAACTAGTCCTTGGAGACATTCTGTTAGTCCTCGGTTCAAGTGATGAAACAGGGCACAAGCAGCAGGGCAGGCCTCTGCTGATTCAAGCCAGGCTCAAGGCAACACGTAATCCTTCCATGTGGAGCAAAGCAGTTTTGTGGAGTACACATCAGGCCACAGCAGCAGGCAATCCTCTGAGAGTCCTTCTGCAGGTTCAGAAGGTGAACATAAGAGTGGGTCTGAGGGTCCTGTTTTTATACCAGGTGCCTCTTTTGAAATGAGAGAATTGCTAGGGAATTCCCTTTAAAGTGCTTGCAGTTTCCTCCTTCCCCTGCCCTGTCTCCAAGATGACTGCATGAACAATGCAGGGATAACAAGCAGGAGTGGGCAGAGCTCCCGGAGTTCTACTCAGTGGAATTCAGCAGAGTTCTGTGTTCAGGGAAGGGCCGCCTGCCTTACCACTGTGGCCTGAATGCGCCTGATCTCGGAAGCACGAAGCAGAATCGGACGGCCTGACCCTTTTTAGCACTTCTGAAATCAGTTGCATTCAGGCCAGGGTGGTAATGATATGCCGTAGGCAGCAAAAGCCGCAATTTCAGGTCTCTTGTGCTGACAAGCCCACCCGCCTGGAGCCTGCTGCTCTCACACCTGCACGCTTCCCTTCATGAAATGCCCTCCTTCACAAACCTGTTACGGAGGGCCAAGCACAAGCCTAGTCTTGCACCAGTCTTGAATTCGCTTAGTCTGCACTTAGACATAGCTTCAGACTGCCCTTTCTTTAGACACAGCTCTAGCAGCAACAAACCAGCTAACCATAAGCAGCCTGTTTTTTTCCCAAAGTGCCTAGCCTTGCTTGCCACTGGGCTCTAAGGCCCTTCTCAGGCCACACACACATCTCTATCTGGGGCTGCCAGACTAACACTTAGCAGCTGATGCTTCCCCGGTCTCCAACTCTCCCTGCTTCCCTCAGCACTGCACCCCATAAAACCACTTCCTTTCCCAGGTACTCTGCGGAGACAGGATCTTTCAAGTGGAGCTCTGACTGCAATTTTCCTTTTTACCAGGCACAGACCCCCCTCATTTCCAATTACTGTCCATGCCTAGTGCCAGCAACAGGGTGCACATAGAAAGGAAAGCAAAACGAGGTTCTTACCTGGGACCAGGGTCCCTGTTGCCAGCGGCCTGGCTCTCTGCTTTCCTCTGCCCCCTACTCCCTGGCTGCTGATGACAGTGAATGGTGGGAGGCTGGATCCAGAGCTAGTGCCTGTGCAACCACTCAGCAGCAGCTTGCAGCAGCTCAACTCCGCATTTTGAGCAGAGTGGGCACTGCGGCCCAGTTATGGGCCACACAGCACAGCATAGACTTTCTACGCTTGCTCTGCATGGCCCATAACTGGGCTGCAGTGTGCATGCCAGTGAGCGCCACTTTGCTGCCAGGGCTACCAGAGTTTTTGGCTGAACTCCGCGCTCTAAGCAGGGAGGGGAGTGCCAAAAACTCTGTTAACTCCACCAGCGGAGAGGATGCATATAGGGATTTCCCCAACTCCGTCACCCCTACTTCCTTGATGGCTCATCTAGACACACCTGATTCCTCTATTGTGTGGCAGTCTGGATCAATAAATAAAGTCCAATTGTCAAATACAGCCAGTCATGTAACCCATGAACAACAGGTTGCTGGCACCGTATAGTTAGAGCAGGAAAATGTCAAGTTTCTAAAAGTGGCATTTTAAAAATTGTAACTTTAAATCTGACTTTACAAACAAAAAGTGTCTAAAATTACAATTTCTCAGATTGCATACACCCCTGTTCCCAATCAAAAGTTAACACTTATTGAATGTACTAAGGGAACTCAATGCTTTCCTGTGGAAGAGGTATGCCTCATAGTAGTGAAAAACAAATTTAGGAGTTTTTCGCTACCAGGATATGTAAAACATAAAAGCTGATGTCCCACCTTTTAATTACAGTGCTCCCTCTCCTATGAGCTAGCTAGGGGTTACGTTAGGGGTGGTTTACATTCAATGAAAGGGGAGTTTAAGGCTTGGCAGTCAAATTGGCAGTTTAAAGCTACATTAAGGCTGCAGTGGCAGACTTGGGACATGCTTTAAAGAGCTACTTAATTTGCGTAGCACAATAAGTGTAGCAGGCCCGCTATTAGTATTATTTTACAGTATTTTGGTAAATGGTATCTCCCTTTCCTACGGACTTATAGGTAAATTAAATATACCAATCAGGTGTAGGCCAATGTTACCATGTTTAAAGGAGAGGTCATAAGCACTTTAGCACTGGTTAGCAGTGGATAAAGGGCACAGAGTCCTAAGGTCAACAAAAACAAAATCAGCAAAAGTAGGAGGGGTGAAGGCAAAAGGTTTGGTGTTGACCCTGCAGAGAGGATCAAGTCGAACTCTTATAATGTCACATACTGCATTTTGCATAATAGGTAGGGTTAAAGGGTAAATATGTAATGACACTTGGGATCTGGATCCTGGGTTAACTTCCTGTTATATCACTTGCTCCTCAGGACTTAGAATGAGTTTGTGGGGTGATCAGTTTAGAGACACCCTTCTAGGTCAGAATCCTTGGAGCACATCACTTCCATTCCAGCGCCTGTAAGGAACATCATCTTCTGGGCTTGTCTCGCTGGTCATAGTTCAAGTGTAAACCAGTTGCAAGTCAGGGTCTGTTGGTGAAATATCTTTTGATAAAGGGCACTTACGTTCAGTCACTTCTGGGAGAGGCATCAGGGATAAAGAGCCTTGGGTGACATCACTTTCTGATAATAGGGTGCCCGTGATCACTTCCATATTGAAGCTTCCAGGGCATAGCACAGGGGCATTGCACCTGTCAGGCTATTAGGGATGGGCAGAATGTTTAATTTCACCTGCGGAATTGCTGGAATTTAGCCACTCTGTGAGTTTCTGCCAAATTCTGACAATCACCCCATGGTAGATTTTATCCCGCGAGGCTCCAGAAATTCGAGCATGAGTGAGATTTTACGTCCGCTAGAGCCATTTTCTAACATGGGCAGTTGAGGGCAATCGTGAGCAATCTTAGTGAGAGGACTGCTTCTTGAGTAGATTTGCTGCTGCTCGAGTAGATTTTATACTCAAGTGGTAGCAAAATCTGCTCGAATGGCTGTGCGATCTTGCGCACCGCATGGTGCCATTTGTGTTGATTTTTCAGCACTGCTTACTGCACTAGTGTTTGATAGCAGCACGGGCAGCACAACATTCATATTTCCACCCGTTGGCGGAACTCCTCAGACTCTTGTGGAGTTTTATGTAACTCTGCATGATTCTACAGAGGGAAACTCCAAGAGTTCCACACACCCCTACACATTATCGAAACAACTCTCTTTTTTGAGTTTGGTAGAAGGTGAACATGTGTACTACTCCAAGCCATATGAGAGAAAAGCACAAAGAATCGGTTAGAAAAAGCACCATAGTAGTGCACTTTCAGTCTTATATTATGTGAAGGTGCGATTTCATCAAGAAATATTTTCTGACCGTGATTGTTTATAAATGTTCATAACAATACTGTCTCTCCTTTTTGTGCACAAATGTGGGATGTAAAAATAGATCTCCTCTGTAGGAGCCTGACCTGGTTTGTAGTGGGCACCTAAGATACTTACACCTTATACCAGGTCCAGTTATTCCTTATTAATGAAATGTAGTCAGTGTCTAGAAGCCAGACTGTCTAGAGGTAGCTGTAGGCAGAGCTGCCAAGGCTGAACTAGGAGACATGCAAAGCTCTTGCAATACCACTGTAGTCACACAGTCCTTACACACATGAAAGAAAATACTCAGTGTTAACAACAGTAAAGAAACTTTATTTTAGTGACACAATGCCAAATATATCTTAGAGTCTATACTCCTTTAGGAGGTAAGTATTATACACAAAGTATACACTAGTAACCAAAATCAGGTAAGTAAACAGTCAGAAAATAGTGGAAACTGTCAAAATCACAGTAGATTGCAATGGGCCTAGGGGGAACACAAACCATATACTAAAATAGTGGAATACGAAAGTTGGTTTCCCACCTAGGCAAGTGTAGTGTGTGGAGGGGCACTGTGAGTGTAAGAAAACACCAAAGGCAAGTAAAATACCCTACCCAAAGCCCAGGAATCCAGGAGTAAAGTACAGCAAGTTTACTAAAGCATACTAGAAGTCATGATAGACTATTATGCAAAATCCAGACAAGACTGCAAGACACCAATAGTGGATTCCTGGACCTGAAGATGTGTGGAGAGAGGGGACCAAGTTCAAGAACCGCTGAAGAGTCCAGGGAGAACAGATATCCCTGCTAACCCAGATGAAGGTGCAAACGTGAAACCTCTGATTGGAAGAAAAAGTCAGAAATGCACCAAAGAAGACAGACACAGGGTTCTGCTTGGTGCAGGAGATGTCCCAAGTCAAGTAGATGAATGCAGGCTGGTTTTCGTCCCTGGATTCCGCCAACAGGCCTTGGCACAGGCAAGAAATGCTTTTGGTGGGAACAGGCTCTGCCTGGGCCCAGGAAGGAACTGGGGGTCTCAACTCAGAATGGAAGACAGAGGGGGCTGTCAGCAAATCAGAAAGCTATCAGAAGACCAGGCAGCACCCACAGGAGTCCCACAACATAGGTACAAAGGAGTTGCAAATGGCAGCACTACACAAAGGTATCCGACGCCACTGGAGAACAACTCAGGGAGCTGAGCATCACAGAATAGAGTGCTGGGGACCTGGGCTAGGTGGTGCACAAAGGAATTCTTGGAAAAGTGCACAGAAGCCCTAGGAGCTGCAAAACATGTGGTGCATGGGGGTACTGTCTGGCATTGGGAGGTAAGCTCTCACCTCCACCAAATTTGGATAGCTGGACCTTTGGACAGTCAGGGTCACTTTAGTCCACGACCCGTGTTCCAGGATCCACGCTCGTCGTCAGGAGAGGGGACCCAGAGTAACAGTTGTCGCTGCAGAGAGGTGCCTGCTAAAGCAGGGAAGTGACTCCGTCACTCCACGGGAGATTTCGTCAATTCTTCTGGTGCAGGCTGAAGACAGGCAGTCCTCTGTGGATGTACAACCTGGAAACTGTTGCAGTTGCTGGCAGGAGCTGGAGTTACAGAGTTGCAGTAGTCGCCTTGTATACTTTGCTGCAAGCTGTAGAGTTCCTGGAGCAGTTCTGATGTTGATCTGACTGTAGAAGGTGAAGCGAAGGATGCAGAAGAGACTTGCAATCTTAATCTGAGGAATCACCCACAGGAGAGACCCTAAATAGCCCTCAGACAGGGATTGGCTACCTTATCGGGTAAGGACCTATCAGGAGGGTCTCTGACGTCACCTGCTGGCA
Organism: Pleurodeles waltl; assembly: GCF_031143425.1. Lineage (NCBI taxonomy): Eukaryota > Metazoa > Chordata > Amphibia > Caudata > Salamandridae > Pleurodeles > Pleurodeles waltl. The sequence goes on from NC_090437.1 coordinate 136,895,081, forward strand.
CTGGCCACTCAGATGCTCCCAGAGTATCCCACCACCTTGGAATCCAAGATGGCAACACCTGGGGGGTGATGGACAGGAGAGTGGTCACTCCCCTTTCCTTTGTCCAGTTTTGTGCCAGAGCAGGGACTGGGGGTCCTTGAACCGGTGTAGACTGGATTATGCAAGGAGGGCACCATCTGTGCCCTTCAAAGCACTTCCAGAGGCTCTGGGAGGATACCCCTCCCATGTCTGTAACACCTATTTCCAAAGGGAGAGGGGTGACACCCCTGTCCCAAAGGAAATGCTTCGCTCTGACTTCCTTGTATTGGGCTGTCCAAGCCCCAGGAGGGAAGAAGCCTATCTGTGAGGTTGCAGCAGCTGTGGCTGCTGTGAAAACCTCAGAAGACTGGAATGGCAGTACTGGGGGTCCATGGTGGAGCCCCCAGGTTGCATGGAATTGTACCACCAACACTAGAATCAGTACTGGGGTACAATTCCCAGTTGTTAGACACCTTACATGCACACTTATAATGGTGTCCCCGCATTCATGAAGTCTGGGAAATTGGGCCTGGACAACGTGGGGGCATCTCTGCTAGTGCAGGGGGGCCCTCACACACAGTTACTTTGCACCTAGCCTTCAGGGTCTTCAGGGCTAGACATATAGGTGACTTATAAGTGACCTGGTGCAGTGAAACTGACTGTGAAATAGTGCTTATACTATTTCACTCAGGCTGTAATGGCAGTCTTGAAGAAGTGTTTGTATGGGCTCCCTATGGGTGGCAAAAGAAATGCTGCAGCCCATATAGATCCCCTGGAACCCTAATGTCCTTGGTACCTAGGTACCATATACTAGGGACCTACAAGAGAGGTCCAGTATGCCAATTTGGAGTGGAATACTGGGTTACCAGTACGTAAGTACAAATTTGGAACAAGAGAGAAAAGAAACACTGGAGTTCTGCTAAGCAGGACTCCAGTGACACAGTCAAGCATACTGACATGTAGGGCAGAAATTATAAGCACGGGGTCCTGACTAGCAGGATCCCAGTGACACAGTCAAAACACACTGACAAACAGGCCAAAAATGGGGATAACCATGCTAGAAAGAGACTACTTTTTCACATCCTTCTGTTCTGCAATATATGCCACTTTAAGATAGAAGACAAACCGAAGCAGGCATTATTTTTCAGACAATCAGTGCTGTTTTCTAATGCCAATGCTTTCTTAAACATGGTACTGCGCTTATTAATAAGTAGTGGGGAAGGAAGGATTTTCTTATTTAGACGTATGTTATTGATATTTTCCTAAGCAGGTGGGGTTCTGTCTTGTGTTATGCCATGCTCCAATGTTATATCATGTGGCTAGCGAAATAAAAAGCTCGTTGTTTTAAGGAATGTGAGATTTCTGGTAAAGGATTGGGTCCCTTCTAGATTACAAACTGGAGATGGTAATGAGAATGTCAGTTTATGTTAAAAAACATGTTGTGAAACAAGGATAACTCATTTATAATGGTATTATTTCTATCCCCAAATCTCTATTTAGGAGATTGGAACAAGCCCTGCGGCATCGGTCTGTAGCAGACCCAAAATTTGATTCTGCTGGTCGGCCTAGACCGGCATATGAGCGCCGGAAGTCTTCTGCAGCAGGAGCCGACGTCTGCCAACTGGTCAGTTTAATTTTTGTTTCAGGATTATTTATGCTCTTTTTCTGACAATCAAACATACTACTGCTTAAATAGCACTATTGGTGTACTGTAAAGCATTTTAAAAAATAACTCTTATTTTGCATAGTGTTTACCTACACAGATGTCACTTTTGTTTAAATAATTTTTATTAGACGTTTATTTAATGTGCTTTTTTCCTTACTGGATATCCTCTGGCGTGACTCGTCTTGTGGCAGAATGTTTACAAAATACATTCAAAATAATTACTTAACACAGATCTTAAAAACAATAATTATTTCTGTAGATCTGTGGCACTGAATGGTTTTGTAGTCACAAGTCCCATGATTCACAGAATCACAGGCTTTGGAACCTCAAAAGCACACTTTGAGTCAGTAATGTCTTTCTAGCTGACGTGATTATTGCGGTACATTGTAATTTGAAACGAGGAATTTGCCCACTCCTTATGAATCTCAGTGAAATCAACACTGCCGTTACTGTCAAACCACTGAGGTCCCACCCCTTACACAAAGGATTTGAAAGTAGAAGCTGTCCATGAAAGTCATCGTACACTTTGAAAATGCGGGCTCGGGCATTCGGCAGCGAAAAGACCACTGCATGCTCACCCTGACGTCATAAACAGGGCATATGTTACACTTTTACTGCAGCCCCGGTTCCTTTAAGGTACACCAGCTCCAATAAAGTTGTAATTCTGCACATGCAAATGTAGGGATGGAACTTTTTTTACTTCCTTCTGCAGACATCAATGCCAACAATTGTAAATTGCCCACGAAGTCCTCAAGCTGAAGCCTACCACGTTAGTTTTAACGAAGAAAACATAAATGCCAAAATGGTTGCAATGTGCCAAAACAAAAGCATCATGGTACGCAAGAAAGTTATTTGTAGATAACTTTGGAGTGGGCATAATGTAGCATCTATTATTCAAATTGTAGTGTTGGAAACCGTTGGATCTTTGAAAAGAGAGAGAGAGAGAGAGAGAGAGAGAGGAAAAAAACCCACAAAAAACCGTCTGCCTAATACAATATTATGGAACTACCTTCATTTCGAGAGACTATTTAAACCGGGTTTTCACTGCATTGTGAAACCACCCCGTGATACACTCGCCTTCTTTAAAGCAACTGGACTATACTCATACATTTAAATCTATACCTGGCTACCCACCATCCAGCATGTATGAATATGTTGCTAAGGACAAGACTTAACTTCAAGTCAAAAAACACAAAGTAGCCTAGGAATGTGATCTTATCCGCTTCATTGAAGATAAAGAGTTTCGACTTATTTTAATCATTTACAGAAACTCGGTGTAGATCTTCAAGATGAACTAATGCAGCAAACGTCTGTTTAGAGCTTATTGAACCCCTTTAATAACTGGGTTTAAAAGAAATAGTGACTTTTTGCAGATGGCAAAACTTGTGAACTGAATGTAAACATATGTTTACTGACTACACTTTAATATTGGATTGTGGGAAAAGAAATAGAAGATTGACTGAACATTGCTAGATGAGCAGAAGTAAAGATAAAAGATAAACCAGTCCTATTCAGAGATCTTAAGGATCTTGGGCCAGATGTACGACCCTCAGTGTTTGCGACTGGCAATCTGCGATTTTTAGCTACTCCCAAATTGCGAGTCACAAACACTGGTGAACAACAATGTCTGAGACACTGTTTGCGAATCCCAAATGCGTTGCAAGGGGCACTCCTCATTAATATTCATGAGCCAGGTTGCAATTTGCGACTCATTGGGAATGGCCAGCACTCACAGGCATGGTGGCCTGCTGGGGTCAGCAGACCGCCATGTCTGTGACTGCTTTTTAAATAAAGCAGTTTTTTTTTTTTCTATGCAGTCCGTTTTCCTTAAAGGGAAACAGGATGCATTTTAAACAAAGAAATTACAAGTTGTATTTTTTCAGTTTGGGCAATGGTCATTGGGACCACTGCCTGCTCTGAAATAACGTTGGTGCCCCCATTCACAAAGGGTCCCGTTTGCAAATGGGTTCTCACCTCCTTCACTGAGTCGGTAAAGTATGAATGTTTTGCTACTGCATTCCCAGTCGCAAAACATTCATACATACCAGTGTGACTCGCTATTAGGAAGTGACGCCCTTTACACATCCCTTCCTAATAATGACTCGCAAACCCTAATAGGTTAGTGACTCGCAAAATAGGGTTGGTACATAGAAAATGCAAACCTTATGACAGCAAGACAATTCCTCTATGAAGCTAGAACTGAAGATGCATATCTGACATACAAAATGGACTGTAGGTACATTAAACCTAGTCCAAATGGAATTAGTTATGTGTAATCAAAGAAGAACATGGAAACTTTTCACAGAATAAGAAAAGTCATTTAGATCTTCATGATTGTGAAATTTGTGAGTGTTTGTAACTGGACCACATGTAGATGGCGCAAACTATAAGTTGCATCTCCTAATGCTGGAATAATACACCATACCATTATAATGACAGCACCAGTAACTCCCTCAGAAAGCTGCTAATAAAATGTTTAAAATACGTTTCTTAGCTTTACTGAAAAGGAAACCCTTACAATACTGTAGCCTTCTTTATTTTAACTAGATACATGGTCATTTTTCGCAAATGCTTTGCTTTCAATTCCTTCACATGTTTTTCTAATTATGTTTATTCTATAATAATGGATACGTAATGCTGGCAGTATGAATTATTGAGCCCAGGCTGCTTGACAGTATATATTTAACTCTGATAACAATCTATTTGTTTGCATTTTAGATTCCATACATACACTACTATATGTAATACAACCCAATCAGGTAAATCTTGTTTAAGGCACCCTTCCAGCCATATCGTAGAAAATGCCCCTTTTTTCTTACTTCTTTAGTTTGGTAAATTAGCCTCCACCCCACCACACCCACAAAAATAGGCAAATTAACCAATTGTCCCAGTCTGTTTTATGTTCCTACTATATAATGTAGGCAAATGGAATTTAATAGTTGGATGACTTCACAGTAATCTTCCTCAGGCTGATTCTTCCGTTTTTTGGTCAATACTTATGTTTTGAGCTGGATTCTCCTGATTCACAGTGTAGCTCTTGGTGCAAAGCTCTCTAAAAATCTTAACAAAAAACAAGGTTCTGTCAAATAACTCACAGGCTTCTATGTATACCTGGGTATGCAGTTCTGGGACAAGAACATAAAAGAAAGGTCTCACATAAGGAAATAACCAGAGAATACACATGCCTAATTAGGAGGCAGCTACCTTCACCTCCAGTGTAGAGCTTTTGCTGCATTGTTTTTCAGTGGATGCATTACTAGAAGAGTTGAGAGTAGAGAGAATGAAGACGTAGGTGAAACACTGACTGCCAACTTCAATGTGGGTAGCTATACTTAAAGAGAAGTGAAATGCCTCTTTGAAAATGAAATACTGCAATCTACCTGTTGTTTGAGACTGGTACAGCACCTGCTGTTCATGAGGAGTATCTTTGTGTGTCTTGTTGTTTAATGTTAAAATTAAATGACGTTTAACCATCACATCATATGGACCAGAAGAAAAGCCATCAATCTAGAAAAGCCATTGAGAGTGCAATTCCTAATTAACTGACACTGGAAGGATGTGTAAAACCAAAACAAAGCCCTAATCACAATCCCTAGATTTGTCCAGAACTCTGAGGAAATTCAAAGCCCAGCCCCCTCAGAAACCCAAATGATGACATCCTTTAAGCAAAAGTACAGCCAATTTAAAGAGGTAGCAGCATTAGATGGAAGCAAGAGATGTTAGTGCCTACTCAGAAACTGTAAAGGTGAGAAGGGATATGTGAACTCTTTAAAACAAGAACATGATCCTTTTACCTGCACTGGACTCCTAATATTCTTGCCAAGTCACAGGAGCTGAAGGACACGTTGCAGAGGGAAAGAGGAGAAGCAAGGCTAAATCCTTAGGGCTCCTAGGAGTATCAGTTACTCTTCATTAACCAACATCAGCTAATGTGACCACAGGACTAAAACGAATGCAGTTGCATCAATCCGTCAAGGGAGCAACCAGAACTTGAGACTCTAGTAAGTATGCTACGTCCAACCTTCTGAGGATCCCGGAGGAGAGTGAGTGAAAGATACATCACATGAGTGGCATTGTTACTCCACTGACATTTCAGTATACAGAAGAACACTGTCAAGTATCAAAACACATTTTTTCTTAATTGAGATATTCTTGAACCACCTGGAAAATGTCTTCATAAAGACACTTGAAATGGAGACTATGATGCCTTCATATAGATAAAGGACAGCAATGATGGGGGATTGAAACCTTATTATCTGACTGAATGTCAGAGCCTTTAACCACTAGACAATAAAATTACATATCTCGAAGAAAACAGTAGTCAGGGACAGCAAAACTGAGTGTACCACAGTTGCCAAAATGGGGTACTCAAAGTGAATTGGTAAGCCTCAAACCTAACATCTTACAACATCTCATAGGAGACAACGTTTTAACCCCTCTGCCATTTCAGAACAACGAATCCACATAGTTTGCAAGGATCCCAGTAGAAAAAAGAATCCATGAGATCATAAAATGATGTTGCAGTCATATGGTAGGCAACACCGTCTCTAGAAGTAGCTACAAATGTAGAGAAGAAATATAGCATTACCCCTTCTAATATAAAAATCCAAAAACACATACTGGAACCCAAAAATCAGTGCTTAACCCTGCACTGACTTGATACAAGAGGCAAAAGGCACTAGTCAGCTATCCAGCAAATCCCTCTGTAAAGGATGAGTACTATTCCTTGAAGACCTCAGAAAGCAAGCAGAGAAAAAGGGAGCTGTCCTGATCAGCCACACAACTACCATAACTTACGAGTCAGAAGACCACCAAACAGTGAAGGATGTACCAATAGGACAGTGTTCAGCTGCACATCCACTGCTCCCCAGCCCCTGTCCTTAAATCCCATAATGACAATGAGAATGAGAAGGACTCCCAAGGGAGTTCATCTGTAAAGTAACATAGGCTACCCACTGGCATGAGGTTGAAAGGTACTCTTAACATATCTCAGATATCTATATACAACCCAGATAGAGAGACATGGCATAGCTCAAACTAGCCCGATGATACAACACTGAAGATGCCAGGTCTAAAATACCCATCACAATGCCTCATTCCTAAGACAACATACCGGGGAGATGTTAGAAATGTGGTCCTTAGTTGGAAGGGTTATGCACACAGTCCAAGTAAAGACTACCACTCTAGACACTAAAAGATAACCTGTGCTCACCCTCTGGTAGCTTGCCACAGAGGAGGCAGGCTTATCTAAAGAGGCAATGTGTAAATTATTTGTGCAACCTATACACACACAAAACACAATGAAAACACTACATAAAGACTCCACACAAGTTTAGAAAAATAGATAATCCTTTTATAAATAAATCAAGACTAAAACGACACAAGTGCAATAAGTAGAAATACAGTTCTGAATTTTTAGAGAATAAAAGAGTTCTAGTGTTTCGATGCAAATAGCTTATTAGGGGTTACTTTAAATTGCACTGGATTAGGGTAAAGTCAAAGTTTGGACCGACCTCAATGGAGTGCGGCTTGGCTACAGGATCCACGCAGGCCCCAGTGAACAAGGTACCTTTCCTGGTCGCAATATCGAGATGCGTGATGCGATGAGTCAATCTGCCCCACGCAGTGATTGCGATGCATCTGTTATGAAGACAATCGCTGGAGCCAAGATGTGTTGGTTCCAAAGTGTGATGCGCTGGGTTTCTCCACACACTTGAGGGATGTGTTGTTCTCTGTCGCACCGCGGCTCCAGCGGCGGCCGCGGCCGCAGGCTCGGGTCGCCGTGGTGCGGCATTTGTTTACTACCGCAGCCTGTGTGCGGCCCGCGGGAGAAGCCGCGGCGCAGCATTTGTTTACTACCGCGGCCTGTGTGCGGGCCGCGGGAGAAGCCGCGGCTTACACACAAGCCGCAGGAGAAGCTGCGAGCCTGGTCAGGGGTCGCCGCACTCGCCGCGCCCCCTTCTTTCAGTTCTGCTGCAAAGGCAGACGCGGCAGGACTTGAGACCCTGAGTGGGTTTCAGACCTGCCGCACATAGCGCATTTAGTGCGCTTTACATTTCAGACTATGTAATATAACATCTGCTCACCACTTACCAGTATCTACAGGCAAAAGCCGAATACTTGCACATGGTGGTGTTTTTATGCCTGCCTTTTTCCTTTCCCAGCATGCTGCCCACTTCCTCTCTTCCCAGCATGCATTATTTCTCTTTGTTTGGACGCATGTGCTTTATTCACTATTATACTCTTTTCCCCAATCCAAGATGGTGGTGTTTCTACTTCCTGTTTCCTACTTCCTGTCTAGGGGTATATAAGGGGAATTCAGCTGCTTGTTCATTGCGTTGCAACACTCCTTTGGTGGTAGTTACGCTCCGGCTGGTTTCTTCTTGTGAATCCAGTATTTCCTGACCTGTCTTCATCTCCAGTCTTCCTGTACCTTCGGATCTTCAGCTCTAACGCCTTGGTGTCCGCTTTCTGTTTCAGGGAGTTCCTGTTGGAGGTTTTTTACCCTATTGGGGTTTTTCCTCTGGGACTCCTTCTGGAGGGCACGGACTGTAGTGGCTTGCTATTGTCAAACAGCACCGTGGCTACCGGAAGGGGTCGCCCCTACCTCGGCCAGAGCAGAACCTGACGGAATCAGGGTCGTTCCCCAACCCTCATCAACATCTACGGTAAGCCCATTGAAAACCGTGACAGATCTCCATAACTGCTGCAGCGGCAAAGCTCATTTCCAATTCATCAGGCTGTCAAGGCAAATCATTGGTGCTGAGAACGATGCACTGCTTCTACTCCTGCAACGGGATCAATGTGCCAGTTCTGCTACATACAGTCAGGAGATGCATCAATTTCCATGATGCAAGTAACTGGGTCCACTTCCAGTGAACCAGGCACAGGAGCAGGAGTAAACACTTTGATGTCCCTAAGTCTCAAGCAACAGGAGGCAATCCAATAAGCCCTTGGATCACACTTCAGGTAGAAGGCAGAGTTCAGCCTTCCTTTAGCAGAGCCAGAGTCTAGAAGGCTACACAGCAACAAAAGATAAAAGCAGGCCTGGTCTAGCAGTCCTGTGGATGAGTCCTTTAAGCAGCAAAGCAGTTCTTCTGACAGAGTCTAGTTACAGGTACATAAGTGTCTGATTTTGTGGGGTCCGTGACCCAGTATTTATACCCAAAAGTACCTTTCAAGCGGGAATGACTTCAAGGAAGGGTCTGGAAGTGCACAGGCATCCTTTCTTCATCAGCCCTGGCTCAACTCTCAGTCGGGGATAATCACGCCTTTGTGTGGGGACAGGCACTCCCTATTCAGGTATAAGTGTCAGCTTCTCTACCCTTCCTGCCCAGGATGAGCCATCAGAATGCAGATGGGTGCTCAGAGACACCTACCCTTCCTATGTTTATGGCTGTCTAGAGGATATGCATGAGGTATAGCTGTCACCCACCCCAGATTGTATTGGAGACTGGCTGCAAGGCACACAGAACAGAAAAAACAGAGAAATGCCCGCTTTCTAAAAGTGTCATTCCTAAAATAGTAATGTGAAATCCGACTTTGCCATTAAAGAAGATTTATCATTACCATTCCAAAGACATGAAACGTGATGCAGCTACTCCTTTCTAATCAGGAATCACTGCCTAAAAGTGTATTCATGGAATTCCCACTGCTGGCATTTGTGAGGAGTAGGCCTCACAGTAGTGAAAAACAACTTTGGGAGTTTTTCACTAATAGAACATGGAAAATGTTAAACTACATGTCCTAACTTTTAGTTACACAGCACCCTTCCCTTAGAGATACCTAGGGTCTTTTAGGGGTACTTTATGTGTAATAAAAGGGGAGTTTAAGCATTGGCAAGCAGCTTTAAATGCCAAGTCAAAGTAGCAGTAAACTGCACACACGGGCCCTGCAATGCTGTGAGTATCCCTTTTCTCTTACTTCAAACCTAATTCCAACTAATAATGGGAGTAGGGTAAAACTGGCCAGAGTTGTGGTCCAGCCTGACCTAAGGACTAAAATGAACAGGGCTCTTCTCGATGGCATCTCTGAATTAGTTAGGCCCCTCTCTTTGCAAGATAGATATTCTGTAACTTCACTGACTCAAAAACATGTTCAACATCCTAGGTGAATGTTTTACACAACCCCAAGTATAGCTTGTGGCAATATAGCTGCAAGGTCTGTAAAGCTGGTCGCGCCTGGTTTAACAAAGATTGCAGCTGAGCAAAATCTGAACTATAAGTTGAGAGTGGCAACATTAATGTCATTAGAGCCAGAAGGAAGCAATATAAATTGTATCTGCTAAAAGCACATCATGACTGGGATACTCAGATTTTGGAAGACATATACAAGGCTGCAGCTTTAAAGACACTAGGAAGTGTGGCAATTAGTAGTAAATAAGGGGTTTACTCCACAACTCGCCTTGCAGACTTTATCCACCAGAAGTCTTGGCATAACCATTTCTCACATCTTTATAGCCCTCTGATGATGAAGAGAGCTGATACCACGGATCCTCCAAATCCCACACTGGAGCCCTCTGCCCCCACACTAACTATTGAGCTAAATGAGAACGTAGGGAATTATCGCCATTGCAGCTGGCAAAGCTGCCAGGCCATATGGAATACCTGGGGATCTCTTTTTATTAGACATAGAGAATTGGTCCCCATATATAAACAAGTTAACTAACACCATACTGGGGGTGATGGACATCTCGTGCACCTAGAAAGCAACTGAGATTATCCCTGTTTGTAAGAAGGGTTCAAGGGATTCCCTCTGAAGTACAGACCAATTAGCCAAATCAATGTAATTCAGAAGGTCTTTGCTTGAACAAGCTTGACCACTAGATAGAGGAGCATGGATCCCTGTCATACTTGCAAGCTGGGTTCAGGTGTCAGATAAGCACTATCGAACAGGTCTTTAGGTTCATGATCATCTACTGGAATAGTTATTCTCGAAAAATCTGATCTATTCCTAGTATTCGGGGAGCTTAAATCTA